>NC_080165.1:129568565-129928089 GCF_950295315.1 Erinaceus europaeus
CCCCATTTCTTCCTTTCCCTCTCCTTTCCTTTTCCTTTTCCTTTTCCTTTTCCTTTTCCTTTTCCTTTTCCTTTTCCTTTTCCTTTCCCTTTCCCTTCCCTTCCCTTCCCTTCCTTTCCTTTCCTTTCCTTTCCTTTCCTTTCTTTTCTTCAGGTTTATTGCTGGGGCTCCATGCTGGCACTATGAATCCACTGCTCCTGGCAGTCATTTTTTCCCATTTTATTGGATAGGACAGAGAGAGATTGAGAGGGGAGGGGAGGTAGATAAAGAGAGAGAAAGACACCTGTAGATCTGCTTTGCTGCTTGTGAAGTGTCCCCCCCACCCCCCGAATGTGGGAAGCTTATGCAGGTCTTCGCACTTAGTACTATATGCATTTAATCCAATGCGCCACCGGCCCCCCCCCATTTCAGTGTGGGTATAAGATTCACCTTCCACCAAAATATTAATGTCTTTCAACCAAACTATTCTTCCATCTGTTCTTCCTAGCACCCTACCCCTCTGATTATCATCAGTTTTTGCTGAGTTTAAGGGCTGGTTTTATTGTTGCTTTTGCAAGCTTACTTGCTCTGGTGATTGATTTTTCACACATGACTGAAACCATATGGTAATTGTCTTTCAGTTCCCAACTTATTTCATTGAGCATAATTACCTCTAATTCTATTAATCCTAGCTCAGCAGGCATGATTTCATTTCTTTTAATGGCAGTTATAGTGTTTCAGTGAATATATACCACAGCTTCTTTATCCAATCTTCTTTTGAGTAATTTCATTTTAGCTATTGTGACTAAGGCTGCTATGATCGTAAGTGCACAGATACAGTTTTTGTTGTTGTTGCCAAGGCTTCACTGCTCTGAGCTGACTTTTTTTTTTTCCTTTCAGATAGCGACAAGGACAAAAGGAGAGGGGGAAAGATGCCACAGTATGGAAGCTTCCTGCAGTGCTGCCAGTTGGATTTGTGGGGGGTTATGTGGACAGCAAAGCTGGTGCCCTCTCCAAATGAGCTCACATGCTGACTTGTGGACCCCATTTTAAAATAGTGTTTTCCACACATAGAACCTGAACTGGAGTTGGTGTAAAGTACTCTGGGGTGGGTGGGTGGCGTAGGGGGTTTTATTATTATGTGGAAAACTGAGAAATGTTACATACAAACTATTGTATTTACTAATTGAACGTAAAACATTAATCCCCCAATAAAGAAATTTAAAAAAATAATAAAATAGTGTTTTCACACTCTTCAGATATATGCCTAGGAGTAGTACTGTAGGGTCTTAGGTACACTATTTCCATTTTCATTTAGTGAAGCTATCTTTTCTCTTTGCTAGTCTGCTTTTAAATAATTTAAAAAAGCAATGAATTATTAGTTAATTAATGAAGTGGGGGAAGGGAGAGGGCACCAAAGCACCTGTCATATGCCACGTGGGTGGGGAATTAAATGACTCCTCAGATTCATGCAGATACTGTGTTCTGCCACCTAACTACCTGCCCAGTTAC
This sequence comes from Erinaceus europaeus, assembly GCF_950295315.1. Lineage (NCBI taxonomy): Eukaryota > Metazoa > Chordata > Mammalia > Eulipotyphla > Erinaceidae > Erinaceus > Erinaceus europaeus. Next base: position 129,570,057 of record NC_080165.1, read on the forward strand.
TTGAAAATTTTTTTTAAAGATTTTTTTTTTACTATTTATTTCCTTTTTGTTGCCTTTGTTTTTATTGTTGTAGATATCATTGTTGGATAGAACAGAGAGAAATGGAGAGAGGAGGGGAAGACAGAGAGGGTGAGAGAAAGACCTGTAGACCTGCTTCGCAGCCTGTGAGGCGATTCCCCTGCAGCTGGGGAGCCACGGGGCTTGAACCCGGATTCGCACGCTGGTCCTTGAGCTTTGCATCACGTGCGCTTAACCTGCTGCGCTACCGCCTGACTCCCTTGATTTAACTTTTAATAAGGCATTGTATGATTTTATGAGGCTTTTTAAATTTTTATTTATTTTATTTTTATTATTTTTTTTTTACTCCCTTTTGTTGCCCTTGATGTCGTTGTTGTTGGATAGGACAGAGAGAAATGGAGAGAGGAGGGGAAGACAGAGAGGGGGAGAGAAAGACAGACACCTGAAGACACGCTTCACCGCTTGTGAAGGTGACTCCCCTGTAGGTGGGGAGCCAGGGGCTGTAACCCGGATCCTTACCCTGGTCCTTGCGCTTTGAGCCACGTGCGCTTAACCCGCTGAGCTACCGCCTGACTCCCCCCCCCCTTTTTTTTTAATTGCAGGCATGGAACAAAACATGTAGCTCCTGTTCTCAAAATTCTACAAATGCTACTCATTGTTCTCTCAGTAAAAGCCAACAAGTGCTCGTCCACTACTCCTCTGATTTCTTTCTTTTTCTCCTCCTTCTCCTTTCTCCTTTTTATTTATTTATTATTTTTATTTATTTATTTTCACTAGACCACTGTTCGTTGGTGTGGGAGACTGAACCTGGGGCTTTGGAGCCTCAGGCATGAAAGTCTCTTTGCATAACCATTATGTTATCTACCCCCACTCACTACTCTGAGTTCTTCCCAGACTACCAGGTTACCTACTGTTCCTCAGACATATCAGGAATACTTTGTCTCTGGACCTTTGCATTGACAACTTTCTCTGCCTGGAATAAGTTTTTCTTTGATATCCTTAGACTTACCTTCCTCCTCTAGTCTGAGCTTTTACTTAAAAACCTTATTTTCCGCACGTGGCGCAAAGCTCAAGGACCCGTGTAAGAATCCCGGTTCAAGCCCCTGGCTCCCCACCTGCAAGGGAGTCGCTTCCCAGGCGTTGAAGCAGGTCTGCAGGTGTCTGTCTTTCTCTCCCCCTCTCTGTCTTCCCCTCCTTTCTCCATTTCTCTCTGTCCTATCCAACAACAACAACAACAACAATAACTGCAACAATAAAACAAGGGCAACAAAAGGAAATAAATAAATTTTAAAGAATAATAAAAGAAAACACTATGTTTTCCACTAGTCCCATCATCACCATTTAAAATTGCAGTCATTCTCACCTCCTTCACACACCTCTTGTCCCTTATTTTTCTATAAGGACAAGAGGTCTGGGGTTTTATCTGATGTCTCCCGAGATTCTTGAAGAGTGCTTGCCATTTTGCAGGTACTCTATAAATACTTTTTGAAAAAGGAATGAGGTGCTGATCATGGTGTACCTGTTAACCTACTGTGCTCAAGGATCTGGGTTACTGTCCTTGGCCCCTGCAGAGAGGAAGCTTGATGAGCAGTGGAACAGTGCTGCAGATGTCTCTCTCTTTTCTTTCTTTTTATACCAGAGCACTGCTCAGTTCTGGCTTATGGTGGTTAAGAGGATTGAACCTGGGACTTTGGAGCCTCAGGTGTGAGACTCTCTTTGCGTAACTATCCCCTACCCCAGATCTCTTTTTCTTTCCTTCTTTGTCTCCCCCTCCTCTCTCATTTTCTTTCTTTTTTTTTTTTTTTTCCTCCTCCAGGGTAATTGCTGGGCTCTGTGCCTGCACCATGAATCCACCGCTCCTGGAGGCCATTTCCCCCCCCCCTTTTGTTGCCCTTGTTGTAGCTTCGTTGTGGTCATTATTATTGCCCTTGTTGACGCAATTCGTTGTTGGATAGGACAGAGAGAAATGGAGAGAGGAGGGGAAGACAGAGAGGGGGAGAGAAAGATAGACACCTGCAGACCTGCTTCACCGCCTGTGAAGCGACTCCCCTGCAGGTGGGGAGCCGGGGGCTCAAACCGGGATCCTTACGCCGGTCCCTGCGCTTTGCACCACATGCGCTTAACCCACTGCGCCACCGCCCGACCCCCCCCCCCTCTCATTTTCTTCTGTCCTATCAGATAAAACAAAACAAACAAAAAATGGAAACAATTGCTGCCAGGCAATTTTGGTGGTGGATTCAGTGTGGAGGCACTGAGCCCCAGTGATAATACCTGGTAGTAATAAAAATAAATAAATAAATATAGATGCCAGCAGATTTTTCAACAATACTATCAATTAAGCCTAATAGTAATTGGTCAAGGTACTTGGCATAATGCTGGCTGGATATATATATATATATATATATATATATATATATAAAATTTTTTTTGCCTCCAGGGTTATTGCTGGGGCTCGGTGCCTGCCTGCACTATGAATCCACTGCTCCTGGAGGCTATTTTTCCCTTTTGTTGCCCTTGTTGTTTATTCTTCTTGTTGTTGGTTAGGATAGACAAAAATCGAGAGAAGATGGGAAGACAGAGAGGGATAGAGTAAGATAGACACATGCAGACCTGTTTCACCACCTGTGAAAAGGATATGCCCGCTTACCCCCACCCCCCTCCCGTAGGTGGGGATCTGGGGCTTGAATTAGGATTCTTATGTGGGTCCTTGCACTTTGCCCCAAGTGCGATTAACCCATTGTGCTATCACCCAGCCCCCATGGCGGGCTATATATATATAAAATGGAAACACTGACAAGGCCATAGGATAAGAGGGGTAAAAAATCCACCACCAGAGCTCTGTATCCCATCCCATCCCCTGATAGCTTTCCTATTCTTTATCCCTCTGGGAGTATGGACCCAGGGATATTATGGGGTGCAGAAAGTGGAAGGTCTGATTTCTGTAATTGCTTCCTGGCTGAACATGTGCATTGACAGGTCGATCCATACTCCCAGGGCAGGCTATATTTTGTGATACATTCATTCGCCAACTTAGCAAGGAAATCAGTCATGATCATGGGGCTATTGATCCTCAGCAAGAGGAAATAAATAGTACTTTATTGTTAATAGGAACTTTGTCCCCTCTAATAATTTTCATACCACTTGATGCAAAGACCACATTTTTCACTGTTGTGTTTTGCATTAATGTTTTGGAATTTATGGAATTCTAACTTTTTAAATTCAATCCTTGATATCTCATTGCTCTTTCTCCCTCAAAGTTTTTTTTTTTATCTTTATTTACTGTTTATTGGATAGAGACAGAGAGAAATCAAAAGGGAAATGGGGGAGATAGAGAGAGATAGAAAGAGAGACATTTTCAGCATTGCTTCTCTGCTTATGAAACTTACCTCCTGCAGGTGGGACCCAGGGGCTTGAACCAGGTCCTTGTGTATGGTAACTTGTGTACACAACTGGGTGCACCACCTCCCAGGCTCTTATAATTCTTTCTATTTTGCTTTTGAAAAGTCTAGAAGTACATTTTAATTTTTATTCTCATTTTTTTGTATTCTATTCTCATTTGTATTCTCATTTTTTTGTATTTTCTATTCATGATAGATTTACCAATGTAACCTAACCTGTTTATTCTAAAGATCATTTAACTACTTTATCAGTTGAAAATAGAGAATTAAGAGCATATATTTGCAGTTTAGTAGATACGGGTTTAAACTCTAAACCTGGCATAATTAATAACAGTGTAACTGTGGGGTGGGGTGGTGGCACACCCAGGTAAGCACACATAGTACTTAGCAAAATGACTTGTGTAAGGAACTCGGTTCATTCATAAGCATGATGGTGGTGGGGAAGGTGTGGAATTATACCCCTGTTATCTTATGATTTTATGAATCAACATTAAATCACTAATAAAAATAAATAAACAAATTAAACATTAACTGAGACAACACTGACGAGGAGCACAATAAGAACAATAATAAAAAAAATAACATAAAAAAAGTCGGAGACATTAGAGGAACTGTCTTGGGAGGGAGATAGAGTATTTGAATTGACCTTAATTAACTCCTAATATACGAACAACATACATAACAAGTAATATGTTTTAAAGATATTATTAATGAGATAATTAGTGAAAGAGAGAGAACCAGAGTATCACCCAGGTGCATCTGACATGGGGAATCGAACTTGGGACGCCATACCTGGAACTCCAACTACATTATCCACTGTATCATCTCCTAGACCATGAAGAACCACTTTTGGGGCCAGGTGGTGGTGTACCTTGTTAAGTGCGCTCATTATAGTGTGTAAACCCCTGGTCCCCACCTGCAGGGGGAAAGCTTCACAAGTGGTGAAGCAGGTCTGCAGGTGTCTCTCTGTCTCTCTTGCTTTCTATCTCCCCCTCCTCTCTCAATTTCTCTCTGTCTTTATCCAATAATAAGTAAATAAAATAAGAGATATAGAATCACTTTATAGCAACTAGTAAGTTTCAGGAACAACTGTAAGTACTTTGTATTTATTAATTAACTTTCACCAAATACAAATTAGTCACTGTTTTTATTCCATGTTAAAAGGAGAATGGGGGAAAGAATGGGAGAGGATTACTCATCAGGATATTCTATTTTCCTAACGCATCTGTAGAAAGATGAATGAGGTTTATCAAAAGCACTACCCCAAGGCTGCATATAAGCACTCCTGACTCTTTGACCCTCTGCAGTTATTGATAGTACTTATGACAGGAGTTATGCTGAAATGTGTGAGGATAGTGCTTTCAAAATATTAAAACAGTAAATTGACAATACAATTTCTCTCTAATTACACTTACTCAATAAATAATATTTGCCAATAGTGAGCTCAGTTGAGGGTAGTTTGACATTTTCGAACTTTTTTTGGGGGGGATGATAAAATATCTCTCCATTTCTTCTACCAACATACTTTGCACACTCATGGCGCTGAGGCATACTGTATTCAAACAGACAGGCTGCAGTGAAACAAGCTGCGCAGGCATTCATCCCATGCTCTGTGCCTCCAGCTCCCTCTGCTGTTTACAGTGTGTTACTACGCTGACCTGTAATGCCTATTAAATAGTTATTTTTACTTTATCAATTATAAATATTATAAAAAATTATAAACGATTTTTAATTTTTCAAAGTGTCAATTTGTTATCAAAGAAATACCATCTTTTAAAATGAAATTAAATAGGAAGAGGAATCAGCAAAATTAAAGTACCATTTCTTTTCCTATGTGCCGTTCAAAGAAATATAGGAAGCTTAAATATATGAGTTAACTTAATCTTCTAAAATATCATGAAATGAGTACTATTATCATTTTTCAGATGAGGGAAACAAGAATAGTGAAGTTAAGTGCTAAAGCTGCCACTTAACTAGTAAATCTCTAGTCTAGTCTTTCTAAAATTTGTTTATATAACTATTTTTAGTTTAAAACATTATTGAACCTGCTATGATAGAGAATTTGGTTCATTATTAAACCACATTTATAACATTATCTTGCCTCCAAGTATTTTAATATTTTTTTAGTTTTAATTTAATTTAACTAGAGCTATATATTTAGTTTACTATTCTGATATCTCGTTTGTTTTCATTTTTGACCATAGAGATTATCTTTTGAGTTTATTTTATAATGCATTGTAGTAGTCCTAATTGAGGTTCACACCATTATTCTTTTATTTGTACTTTCTAACTTTGTTTTTTTCTTGTGGGGTTCCTTACTGGCTTCTTTGCCTTGAATCATTTGCCTATATGACATCTGAAATTTTCTTCAGACTTTTATTGAGTCTAAGGCATTGGGGGTTTTTATTTTGCCAAGTTCTACCTAGAACCTCCATTTTTCTTGTTTACCCAGTGTGACTTGGTGTTCTTGTACCTCCAGCAACTTGGCTTTACAGTTCTTCTGAATAGGTTCCATTACTTCCTGGCACTTCTTTCTTGATTTAGTCTTTATTTTTAGAGGAGTGTATGCTAAAAAAAAAAAAAAGATTCAGTGGTGTGGGAGGTGGCACAATGAATAAGGCACTGGACCCTTAAGCATGAGGTGCTGAGTTCAATACCCAGCATCACATATACCAAAGTAATGTCTGGTTCTTTCTCTCCTGCTATTTTTCTCATTAATAAATAAATAAATAAAATCTTTTAAAAAATGATTCAGACAAAAATCATGGTAACTCATGCGTCTGAAAATTTTTCTTATGCTGTGGTTTTGCATTACATAGGTTTTTAGGTGGAAAGTAACATCCCCTTTACAATTTAAAAATACCCCCCCATTTTCTATTACCTAGCACTGTAATAATTCTGAGAATCTTTTTTGTTTCATTTTAAGGTACTTAAAATATTTATTTATTCTTTAACAGCAGAGATGGCCAAAGTACTACTTTTTTTCTTAAGTTTTAACTTTTAGTAGCATACTATTCTTATTTTCACATACAAGACGTACAACAGATCAACTATTTTCATGAAGATCTGGATGTAAGATGGAGTTATTTTTAAAATTGCATTGTAATGAGTTGCCCCATCCCCTGCCATTTTTGCTCATTTCTATTGAATTCATGGTTGATGATTCTCCATTTATATTTAAGGAAGAAGTAAAAAAAAATAATAAAAGAAAGTATGAATATAAAACCTGTGTGAGTCTCTGCCAGTGGTGGTTGTACCATTGCACAGGCAAGCTTTATTTCAAGGTCTGTGGGTGGGGAGTTGAACATTATAATTTGAGATTTCTAAATGTCAGAGTCTTAACTCCCACATAAATTCTACATCTTAAGCAGATTGCTCAACTTTTATAGGGGAAAATAACTTTTTCTCCATTCTTCCTTCATTTTTCCTGCCTTTTCTTTCTCCCTTCTTACTCCCTTGCTGTCTCTCTTTTTAATTTTCATTTCACTCAGGTTTGAGATGAGAGTAAATTCTAGATGGGTGGACTTCTGAAAAAAAGGTGGTATCACATATTGAAGTGAGGTGCAATAATGTTTATGTCTGAAATCTTTCAGTGAATTTTTTATTGTTGTTGACACCACACTTCACTTCTATTTGCTAGAGTTTGCACTCTGGAAGTGTTAGTCCTTTAAATTCCACTAGGCAGATTTGCTTTGTATTTTAACCCCTACTGTATGTACCTTGTTGGGGAATTATGCAGATGCAGTCTTTCCCCTCAGGTTTTGCCACTTCCCGCCATATTCTCACAATGCCTTTTTCAACCAATCCTGTCCTGACACACCACTCCTGGTTGTTGCCCTATAAAGCCCTCCCACTTCAGCGCTCTCGCTCTCTTGCCTGGTGGTGAGGTAGCAGGGGACGGCCATTTTTGGCTGGCTCTACGTGGCCTGAACCACCTGTCTGACCCAACAATAAAGATTTGTGTTCCCTCTGCGCTTGGATTCTCTCTCCTTTGCGTCCTGCCGCAGCAAGTGACACTTGGTGCCCCACGTGGGGTTCGACCCGCCCAGACGCAGGTAAGTACACAGCCACTTGACCCTCTGTGGACATGGGACAGGCTTTCTATCTCGGAGACGTTTTACTTGGAGCCGCACTGTGGATTCTCTTGACTGTGATTGCAGTGCTTGGGAGATGTGCGGGATCCCCTCCCGTGTCTCCTTTAAGGAGCATTGACTCTGGCCTGAGAAGCAGCCCTAGTCTAGCTGACCATGAGGCTGTCACCCAGAGACTCCTATTTTGGCAGACATGTCTTAGGCTGCTGCCACAGCTTCTGTGGACCCTCCCTCTGCCACTTTTGCCGGAGGCAGGATGCCCTCCGGGACTCATGATACAAAATGGCAGAATCTGAAAAATTAGTTCAGAGAGCCCAAAAATAAAACCTCCCTACCATTTATTTCTCCCCCCCTCACTCTCTATAAATATCTTAAGTCTGCTTCTGTCTAACCTCTCTGCTTTCAGTAGTCTTAAACCATGAGAGTAAAAATGGTTCAACTAAGACAGTACAGATCTAAATTCATGTTTAAAATGACATGTCTTCGTAACTAAAGTTTTTCTCCTTGTGTATTGAAGACCATGTTTATGTGTGTATTTGAAGTTTGGTAAACATTAACTTTAAGGTTAGAAATGTAACTTTAGGGCTACATTCTAACCAGGCAAAGGTAAATGAAAAAGTTTTCAATGTAATTCTCATAAAGGTAAAATTAACTTACATTTAAAGTCTGAGGTAAAAATTAGTTAAAAATCAATATATTTTAACTAAATTTGGTCTGAAAATCCTGCACATACCTAGGGTGTGTCTCCATCTTGTACAGGTGTAATGAAAGGTAAAAAAAAAAGATGTTATTAATCTGTAAAGCTCTCAAATACCTTCTCATTTAAAGGTAGAACCAGCCCAGGTGTAAGATAGGTTGCACAATGGTTATGCTAATGATTCTCATGCCTGAGGCTCTAACAATGGTTCTTTGCCTTACTACATTTTATTGCACTTAAATTGGTTAAGTAGCCTTAAAATGAACTGAGAAAGACCTTCCAAGTTTATAAAGATACTTAAACCAATTATAATCATTGAGTTATCAATTGTAGTAAACTTCTAACTTGTTACAAGTTTTTTTTTCACAAGTGATTACAGCTGTCAAGCCTTCACATGAAGAAACATATGCTCATATGATAAGGTATTAAACTATAAAAGGTTCCTCCATATACAACTTATGTAAATTAACAACATTCACATATTTTCCTACACTTAACGGGTGTATCTCGTCTTGCCACTATAGGCCTGCAATTGTTGGCTAACAATTTGAAAACTTTTTCCTTTACAATATCACCCATGCTACAGACATCCCTTACTACCCCCAAAGAAAAATGGTTGTTGGGAAGGCCCGCCAAACACCTAGGCCTAATTAAGTAAAGAAAAAAATAAAGAAAGATACATCCCCCAATATTCAGTTGGCTAAGGCACCAAACCTCTTTTTCTATAAAAAATTCAAATCAGATGCCCTGCTAACCACGAGAAGCAGATTGTTTGTGTTTCTTTCACAGGAATCGCTGGAAAACCATCTGGACCCCTGCACACTCTGACATCGCCCACTAGACGGCACGACTACAGTGGCACATGCCCTAAAACCCTAGATGTCACCTGACGCGATCTGAAGAACATGATTCACAGACTCCAAGGACAGAACTTTCTTACTGCCTGTCTGCCCTTCTTGTTTCTGCTTTGACTGTCATGTTTTGGCGGTTCCAGCTCACTCTCTACAGAAAAGTGGAATTCCAGTGGCTGACCTTCCTCATGCAGCATTTCATCCCCTGGCATTTCTTCCCCTAGCCATCTACTTTGGACTGAGACTTCTATCGGACTTGCTGGTATACCCTCTGGACACTTTACACAATTTTACAGCAGCTTCCTTCCCTTCACGCTGCTGGTTTTTTGAAGACTGACCCACAGTAGTTCATGGACCTTACAGCCAGTTGCCTTGGGGACTGTACAGTGCTGAACAGCCACTTCACTTGGCAGGCATGCCCTCCCACCTGCAAGCCCTGCCCCAAGAGTCGGGAAAACCCCCCTTACTAGATACTGGCCCCAGAGGCAGGAAATGCCCTTTGAAGCATGAAATACCCCCAGAGGCAAGAGATGCCCCCAGAGGCAGAACCCCCCACCTCGTTAGTAGGCCCTGCCCTCAGAGACAGGGAATGCCCATTTGTGCACCAAGCCTCCCCTTGGCATCACACTGGCTCTTACTGCTCCCCCTACTTGTCCTTTCCTGTTTTGTTATATCATTTAGGTTTTTGCCCAAAAGGTTTCTGCTTACCCCTACACTACTATTCCTCTGTCATAGATAGTTTTTTTACAGACATTGAACCATCTTAATGCAATGACTAGATAGAAAGATAGAAAAAGATGTAGAGATATTGTGAGGAGATGGTTGAGCCTGGCAGAGCTTAACCTATGAGATGAGTCCCTCCAGGTAAGTCTCTCTCTCTAAAGAGGGGTTGAGCATGGGGGGATACATGAATCTCACAAGGTTGGTGGCCATTTAAGCCTTCCCTCCCCTACAAAAACGTCCTACATCTTCCCACCTGAGCACGGCATTCCTTAAAAACATTTAATCCTGCTCCACTCTGTATTTCCTTACTGTGTCTATTAGATATAAAGGAAAAGGAGGAGATGTTGGGGAATCATGCAGATGCAGTCTTTGCCCTTAGGTTTTGCCACTTCCCGCGATAGTCTCGCAATGCCTTTTTCAACCAATCCTGTCCCAATACACCACTCCTGGTTGTTGCCCTATAAATCCCTCCCACTTGCGCGCTCTTGCTCTCTTGCCTGGTGGTGAGGTAGCTGGGGATGGCCATTTTTGGCTGGTTCTACGTGGCCTGAACACCCGTCTGACCCAACAATAAAGATTTGTGTTCCCTCTGTGCTTGGATTCTCTCTCCTTCATGTCTTGCTGCCGCAAGTGACAGTACCTCATACTTATATTAGTTGTTTACCATTGACTTTCAGTTTTACCAATATTTTAAAAATAACTTGGGAGGGCGGTAGCCCAGCAGGTTAAACGCACATGGCGCAAAATGCAAGGACCGGTAAGCAACTCTCACCTGCCTGGGAGTCCTTCACAGGCGGTGAAGCAGGTCTGCAGGTGTCTATCTTTCTCTCCCCCTCTGTCTTCCCCTCTTCTATACATTTCTCTCTGTCCTATCTAACAATGACAACAATAACAATAATAACTACAACAACAATAAAAACCAACAAGGGCAACAAAAAGGAAAATAAATAAATGTATATATAAATAACTTGTTGAATATCTCATCTCTTGTCCTCTTTCTCAAAGTCAATTTATACCTTTTTTTGTGTGTATATTTCTACTTTAATTTTTTAAAATGTCGTTTATTTATTTTCCCTTTTGTTGCCCTTGTTGTCTACTTTAATTTTTGTTGAGTTTTGGCAACTCAATGAAAGAAGGATATAAACATGAGATAAACTCATCGAGGATTTTTTTTTCTTGGAACAAAGACAGAGGTGATTATAGTAATTAATATTCATTATTTAATTTGTTTATTCAAGGCAAAATTATTAATTACTAGCTACATGTATCCATTGTGAATAAGATGACAAAACCAGAGAGTTTTCCTATGCCCAAGGGTATGTCAAAACTCTAGTGAGAGAGGAATCTTATATAAACTCAGAGGGCAAGTTCTTTGAAGAAAGTAAATGTGTATTGATACATAAGAGGTATCTAAGGATAAGGTCAGTTGATGAAAATAAAGTAGGAGAAACAGTGTTCCAAGAAAAAACAACTTATACACATAGTCCCAGACTTGGAAATGAAAGTGGTACTTAGAAGAAGTGTAAGTATTCTAGTGGTCACAGCATGGAGAAAACGGAGGAGCAGTGGGACATTAGACTGCTGAAGTAGGTAGAGGAGTCACTGAAGATCAGTGAAACAGGGCCCTCTGAGGTAGATTCAGGATGAAAGTTTGGATTTCTAAAAGATATAGGAAGTCACTGAAATATTATACAATGATTTGAGGCACAGGTAAAATGACAATGGAATAGTCTTGCTGGACAGTAACTGTCCAGGTGAGACATGCTGCTTGTTTGAACAAAGATCAATAGACAGTATTGACATCCAGAAATCTGAATGAACACCAGAGTTCCTCATTCCAAAATGGCCCGTATTATGACACATCATATTAAAACTATTCAAAAAGAAGGACAAGGAAAAAAAAAAACATTGCAGCTGTTAGGGAGGGGAAGAATCTGACATACAGCTGTAGAACCATCAGGTTCTCATCAAATTTCTCATCACAAACCCTAGAGGCAAGAAGAGAGTGAAATGACATAGTCGAAGTATTAAAAGACAAGAACGATCAGCTATAAATACTCTGTCCTCAACGCCCATGTTCAAGCAATTACAGAAGCCAGACCTTCCTCCTTCTGCACCCCATAATGACCCTGTGTCCATACTCCCAGAGGGTTAAAGAACAGAAAAGCTATCAGGGGAGGGGTGGGATATGGAGTTCTGATGGTGGGAATTGTGTGAAGTTGTACTCCTCTTATCATATGGTTTTGTCAGTGTTCCTTTTTTTTTTTTTTTTTTTTAACCAGAGCACTGCTCAGCTCTGGTTTATCGCGGTGTGGGGGATTGAATCTGGGACTTAATAGCCTCAGGCATGAAAGTCTCTTCGAATAACCATTATGCTATACCCCCACTTCAGTGTTTCCTTTTTATGAATAAAAAATAAAAAGAAAATACTCTTTCCTGCCAAAAAGAAACAAACAAACCCTTTCCAAAGACACAGAAACTGAAGAAATTCACCACCACCAATCTTGCCTTGCAAGAATTACTGAAAGGAGTCCTATATGAAAAAAAAATCAAAAGAATTCCACATCTAAATGAGGTGATCTGTGGTAGAGCAGAGCCAAAAACACAAACAACAATAGAAGAAAACAAAGACATGGGAAAAATGGTTAGAGCAATATAACCTGTGTTGATGAACCAAGGATAACTTAGATGATTGTGTATATTGTAAGTTGGACACAATACTAATGTTAACCCATTGCCATTCCTCAAGGAAATGGAACAACTTGTCCAAAAATTTGTGTGTAACTATAAAACAACCACGCACAGCCATAGCACCTTGTACAACAAAGGAAATAATTGAAGGTTATCATGCTCCCTAACTAGAGTTTTTACTACAGGACAATAGTGATTTAAAATTTTTTTTATATTTATTTTCCCCTTTGTTGCCTTTGTCTTTTATTGTTATAGTTATTATTGTTGTCTTTAGATAGGGCAGAGAGAAATGGAGAGAAGAGGGGAAGACAGGGGAAGAGAAAGACACTTACAGACCTTCTTCATCACCTGTGAAGTGACTTCCCTGCAGGTGGGGAGCCAGGGGCTCAAACCAGGATCCTTACACTGGTCCTTTTGATTCGTGCCACATGCGCTTAACCCGCTGCACTATCACGGGACTTACAGAACAATAGTGATTTAAACAGCCTGGCACTTCAATAAAAATGGACAGTTGCACTGATGAAAGAAAATCAAGAAGCTGGATATAAGCCCACACATAAAACAGCCATTTAATACATAACAAAAGGCCTAACAAAGGGCCAAAATTACTCAGTCTTGAAAAAAGATCCCTTTAATAAAAGGTGATGGGAAAACTGGACATCTACATGTAGAAAAGTGAAACTAGGCCACCATTTCACACCATGCACCAAAATTGGGTCAAAATGGATCAAAGACCTGGATATTAAGGCAGAAACTCTAAAATCCCAAGCATTGCCTCACCTTGGATGGAACCCAACGGAGTAGTGCTGGATCACATGAGTCAGGAAGAGAGGAATGACCTCACTTGGCTGTGGAACTTGGGAGACAGGGTCAAAAGGGGAAACGCAAGATGAAACTTGGACTAGGGGTGGGAGGGGGTACTGCACCAAAGCAGGGGTCTCTGGAGAACAAGTGAAAAGAGAGGCCTTGCGGTGGGGCTCAGGTCCTAAATTGAGGGTGAGAATAATGGGAAGAAAACTTCACTTGTAAGAATTACAAAAAGAATGGATGAAGGAACAGAATTTTAGTCTTGATTAAGTATTTTTAATATATCATGGTTAAAAAATTTCTCCTGGGGGGCTGGGTGGTAGCGCAGCAGATTAAGGGTACATGGCATGAAGCACAAGGACCGGGTAAGGATCCCAGTTAAAGCCTCGGGCTCCACACCTACAGAGGTCGGGGTGGGGGTGGGGGTCGCTTCACAAGAGATGAAGCAAGTCAGCAAGTTTCTTTCTCTCTCCCTCTCCTCCTCTTTCAATTTCTCTCTGTCCTATCTTACAGCAATAACAACAACAATAATAACAATAACAACAAGGGCAATAGAAATGGCAAAAATGGCATGAAGGAGCAGTGGATTCATAGTGCAAGCACTCCAGCGATAATCCTGGAGGCAAAACCAAAAAAACCTCCTAATTTAAATAATGTGATATTACATGATACTCATACTTATTTTTAGAAAGTATGTTGAATATCTCACAAAACTGAGTCATATATTAAAATGTTTACTCATAGAAGTTGATATATACAGGTATATATAATATTTATTGGATAGAGACAGAGAGAATTCAAGAGGGTTAGGAAAGATAGCAAGGGAGAGAGACAGAGAGACACCTACTTGACTGCTTCATGACTTGCAAAGCTTTCCCCTTCACCTGGGTGTTGTATGCTTTACATTGGGTTGTTCTAGCTCTCCCCCTGCCAAGAAAATTGGTTTAGTCCTGCTAGTTTCACGGGCCGCTTGTCCCCACCCCGAAGGAACCCTGAGAGAGTTCCAGAGTTCCAGAGTTTGAGAGTTCCAGAGTTGGAGAGTTTCAGAGTTCGAGAGTGTTTGGCGCCGCCGCGGGGGAAAGAGGCAACAGAGTTCTGTTTGGTGATTAGTTTGGGTTAGTTTATGAATCGTTGTTCCTGAATAAAGAAATACAGCTTCCCTGCCCAGCCATATGTCTCTGGTTGTCTCTGTTACCCACCCGTGAAGCTAGCCCGGCCTGCTGGAGCCTCTGAATAACAACAACAACAAATGGCACCTACGTGGACCTGCGCATCTCTCAGATAAGTAAAGACAATTTGGCTACCTATGTACTATGGCCTTCTCTTCTGCTTGCGAAGAGATCTCCAAAGGCCTCTGCTCTTTCTTCACGAGACTGTTTTGCTGTTTCTGGAACATTTATCTCTTGACCACTCTGTGGTTTCCACTCGCTCGGGTGCACTCAAAACAGCCAGAAGAGTCGGGAAGAGCCAGCGGGCAAGAGGCGAGGCTTGGAGCTGCCTTTTCCATCTGGTGGAACAGCCAGCCAGCCGGCTGCACCCAGACAACCCCGCGCACCACGCCCGCAGCCCCGCAGTCCGCAGGAGGCTGATGCCAGCACACAAGAGCCCGACCCCAGCACACAGGAGCCCGATGCCAACACGCTGGAGCCCGATGCCAAAACGCTGGAGCCCGATGCCAACACGCAAGAGCCGGAGGCCAGCCCACAAGAGCCGGCTCTCCACTGCATGGCGCAGGATACTGGATGCGTGATCCCTCCATGCTGCTCAGCAACTGCGAGCAGGGCAGCAGATATGACAGGGCCATGGGGCAGGGCCGCGGCGGCCTATCATGGCCGCCACCCCTGGGCACCTCGGCCCACGCCTTCTACAAGGCTGGCCCGCCCGCCCTCGTGCTATGAATTCTGGAATGATCCCGGACCTCCCGGACCCCCCGGGCCCCCTGCCAAAACTGGACACACTGGCCGAGATCCTCAGCTCCGGTCTGAAGACAGACAAGCTGGAGTACGCAGAGATTAGTGCAGAGATCGTAACCTGCAATTCCTTGAAGTGGAGCTGCGCAGGAAGCCACCTCCGGATGGTGACCCCCCCAACAACTAAGACAGTACATATCTAAATTCGTGTTTAAAATGACATGTCTTCTTAACAAAGGTTTCTCTCCTTGTGTATTAATGACCATGTTTATGTGTATGTTTAAAATTTGGTAAACAGTAACTTTAAGGCTAAATTCTTACTAGTCAAAGTTAAATGAAAAAGGTTTTCAATATAATTCTCATAAAGATAAAATTAACTTACATTTAAAGTCTGAGGTAAAAATTAGTAAACAATCAATATATTTTAATTAAGTTGGTCTAAAGACCTGCGCACACCTAGGGTGTGTCTCCATCTTGAATGGGTATAACAAAAGGCTAAATAGACTTGTTGATATGTAAAACTCTCGATTACCTTCTCTATTAGAAATGGCAGATCGCACAATGGCTATGCTAATTATTCTCATGCCTGAGGTTTCCTTTCCTGCGCACACCTAGGGTGTGTCTCCATCTTGAATGGGTGTAACAAAAGGTTAAAAAGATGTTGTTGATATGTAAAAGTCTCAAATTCCTTCTCTATTAGAAACGTTAGATTGTGCTGTGGTTATGCTAATAACAAGTTTTGTTTCACAGTAAGTAAATTGCAGCCAGCTGCCTTTGGGACTCTAGGCCGTTCCCCACCCCATGCAAATGCCTGTCGAGACAAGTACGCCCCCCAGAGGCAAGAAATGTTTTTTTTTAAGCTGATAAAGTTTTGCCCACAGAGGTAAATAGATGGCCCCCTCAGGCTTTCCCTTGGCAGCACACTGGTTCTTGTTACTTGCTTACATGTTTCTCCATGTTTGTGCCAGTTTCTTTTTTAAAAATGCCTGTATGATAGAGGTTTCTGTTCACCCCACACCCCTGATACTGTGGTAATTTAGTTAAAAAGAAAAGGGGGAATTGTTGTATGCTTTACATTGGGTTGTTCTAGCTCTCCCCCTGCCAAGAAAATTGGTTCAGTCCTGCTAGTTTCGCGGGCCCGCTTGTCCCCGCCCAGAAGGAACCCTGAGAGAGTTCCAGAGTTCCAGGGTTCCAGAGTTCGAGAGTTCGAGAGTTGGAGAGTTTCAGAGTTTGAGAGTGTTTGGCGCCGCTGCGGGGAAAAGAGGCAACAGAGTTCTGTTTGGTGATTAGTTTGGGTTAGTTTATGAATCGTTGTCCTGAATAAAGAAATAAAGCTTCCCTGCCTAGCCGTATGTCTCTGGTTGTCTCTGTTACCCACCCGTGAAGCTAGCCCGGCCTGCTGGAGCCTCCAAATTTTAACAACACCCAGGGCTTGAACATTGGTCCTTGCTGCTTTGTTAAAATGTACACTCCACCAGGTGTGCCATCACATGGCTCCCAAATTTATATAAGTTGAACTCAGTCTGCTGCTTTGGTGTTTTAATACCCAGGAGCATATTTGGAAAAAATGATTAGTAATAAAATTTAGTCTTTTTAATTTTTTTGGTAATACCATTTCTAGGTTTGGGAGCTTTTCAAATCAATATTTTAGTTTCTTTCCCTTTAAAAAATTAATTTTCCTGGACAGACGACCCCATCAATGTGTACTGGAGCTCCACTTCCTCAGAGACCCACCCTACTAGGGAAAGAGAGAGGCAGACTGGGAGTATGGATTGGGCAAACGCTAGAAGAAGAAGGAGTATGGATTGACCAGTCAACGCCCATGTTCAGCCGGGAAGCAATTACAGAAGCCAGACCTTCCACCCTCTGCAACCCACAACGACCTTGGGTCCATACTCCCAGAGAGATAGAGAATGGGAAGGCTATCTGAAGGGGATGGGATATGGAGATTGGGTTATGGGAATTGTGCAGAATTGTACCCCTCTTAGTCTATGATTTTGTTAATGTCTCCTTTCTTAAATAAAAACAACTTAATTTTATTTGATATAACAGAGAGAACTTGAGATGGAGGGGGAAAGAAAGAGGGAGAAAGAGAGAGACACCTGCAACACTGGTTCATCACTTGTGAAGTTTTCCTCCTGCAGGTGAGGATTGGGGCCTTGAACCTGGGTCATTGTGCTTGGTGATTAGTGCACTTAATCAGCTGTGCCACAACCTGGCCCCTATATTTTAGTTTCTCTATCAGTAATATATATGTATATTTGATATGAAGAAGAAAAGAGAAAATTTTTATTTGTTGCTTAAGCAATTGTTAGTTAAAAGATAGGGTATGAAGGGGAAATGCAAAATTGTACTCCAAAGACAACTTTAAAACAGAATTTCCTCTATAAAATATATGTCAATTTTTTTTGTAAGCTAAGTGCTGTATTTAATTTGAAGTAAATGACTGGTATAGTATATGTGCTGCCAAAATTAGCATATAACTTGTTTAATGTAGAAGAAAACTTAATATACTGGGCAGGAGTACATAGCATAATGATTATGCAAAGAAACTCTCATGCCTGAGGCTTCTAAGTTCCAGGTTCAGTTCCCTGCACCACCATACGCTAAAGTTTAGCAGAGCTGTGGTAAAAAAATAACTATAACTTGTCTAAGGGAAATTTGTATAGCTTATATTCAAGAAAACATTTCAAGTAATTATATGCTAAGAATTCATGCTAGATTTCAACTATTATCTGAATTTTCTAGATATAACTGGAAGCCATATTTTAGCAGGACTATGAAAAGTATCTCATAAAAAGGGAAAAATGTCTTTTTTTTGTAACTTTCATTATGAGATTTCCAGTTTCTATTATCAATACAATTTCTGTTTGATATAAATTTTACTTACTTCCTCTAGGTGGTGCACAAGACACAATTATGCTTTATAAAATAAGCAATCCCTAAGACCTTTTTATCCATTATTTTGGATAGAAAAAAAGGAAATTTATCTCCAATAATTTAATAATTATGACTTGTCATATTGACATGTGCATAAAATTTCTTGGAGTATATTTAAATGCAGGTATAATTTTTCTTGATAACATTCAAGATGAACTTTTAGAAATATTCTCTCATTGAAGAATATTTTGATATGCAACATACACGTTTCTTTTTGTCATTCTGAGTAAATGATAGTATCCAAATATTAAAACCATTATCAATTACCTATCAATGCTAAATTGTGAAATAGGTCTACTTTCAAATACTTCAGATTAGCTCTTAAATATAGGTACCGCTCTCACACTTTCATTTGCATCAACCAATTCCTATCTCTTACTTAACATCAGTGAAATGGACACTTAATCTGAACGCAACAGCATGTTTACTGCAAGGGACAGAAATCTCCGCAAGAGTGCAGGGCAGGCTTTTTGTAGGAAATGATATGGCAGAGGATTAATAAATACTCATATCTGAGCATGTAACTTTCTAGGGACTGTTTTTGTCAAAGAAATAGCTATGCTCAGATCCAAGGTTTTACTTTATTAAAAGTACAACTTTTCCTCATCAGAATGACTAATTGATATATGATGAATAACTAATATTTTAAGACAATGGTACTAAGGTCCCTGTTTTACAAATTATGTTATCTTCTTCATTAGCTAATGTGGTACAGTTATTTTGTGAATAATCACTCTTTAGCAAAATATTTATATTATCATGAATTATCATAATGAACATTTTTTTGAGAATCTTGTTATACTAGAGACTAGTAAGTAAAAAAATAGATGTCATTAAAACTCAAATATGGGGGAGTCAGGTGTAACACAACGGGCGAAGAGCACGTGTCGCAAAGTGTAAGGACTGGCGTAAGGATCCGGGTTTGAGCCCCGGCTCCCCACCTGAAGGGGAGTAGTTTCACAGGCGGTGAAGCAGGTCTGCAGGTGTCTATCTTTCTCTCCCCCTCTCTGTCTTCCTCTCCTCTCTCCATTTCTCTCTGTCCTATCCAACAACAATGACAGCAACAATAATGATAAACAACAAGGGCAACAAAAGGGAAAGTAAATAAATACATAGATTAAAAAATTAAAAAACCCCAAATATGTTGTGTGAACGATGAATAAAATGCTTCTAGGATGAAGGTTCTGTTGAAACCTCTTTTGCAGGAACAAAAGTCTTCGCATGTGCCTTGAAGAAATGAAATGAACAAAGGATAATAGGTAGAAATTTCTTCTCAACCCCTTCCCTTCCCTTCCCTTCCCTTCCCTTCCCTTCCCTTCCCTTCCCTTCCCTTCCCTTCCCTTCCCTTCCCTTCCCTTCCCTTCCCTTCCCTTCCCTTCCCCTCCCCTCCCCTCCCCTCCCCTCCCCTCCCCTCCCCTCCCCTCCCCTCCCCTCCCCTCCCCTCCCCTTCCCTTCCCTTCCCTTCCCTTCCCTTCCCTTCCCTTCCCTTCCATTCTTCCTTCCTTCCCTTCCTCCCTCCCTCCTTCCTTCCTCCCTTCCTTCCTTCCCTCCCACATCTCCTCTTATTCTCTTCTCTCTCTCACCAGAGCACTTGCTCTGCTCTGGTTCATGGCAGTGCAGGGGACTGAACCTGGAACTTTGGAGCCTTAGGCACATGAGTCTTTTTGCATACCATTATACTATTGACCCCAGCCATTCTTTTTCTTCCTTCTTTCCTATCTTTCTTTCTTTCTTTTTTTTTTTTTCTGCAAGGAAGAGTAAGGGTGGGGTGAGGAAATGTGCAATCAATTATGTAATCAGCTGTCCTAGCTGCAGAGAAACATGGCTGTGGACACTTTCCAAGGGTCTAGAAGGAACGGGATTAGGAGGTTCAATTCTGACCCTTGAGGGTCTTCTGTTCTTGATTACATCTTTAATTTTTTTTAAAGTTTCCATTATTCTTTATTTAAAAAAATTTCTTTATTGGGGGATTAATGTTTTATATTCAACAGTAAATACAATAGTTTGTACATGCATACCATTTCTCAGTTTTGCACATAACAATACAAACCCCAGTAGGTCCTCTGTCATCCTTTTTGGGCCTGTACTGTCCTCCCCAACCCACCCCGGAGTCTTTTACTTTGGTGCAATATGTCAATTCCATTTCAGGTTCTACTTGTGTTTTCTCTTCAGATCTTGTTTTTCAACTTCTTCCTGAGAGTGAGATCATCCCATACTCATCCTTCTGTTTCTGATTTATTTCATTTAACATGATTTCTTTAAGCTCCATCCAAGATGAGGTGAAGAAGGTGAATTCACCATTTTTAATAGCTGAGTAGTAGTCAAATATATACACCACAACTTTCTCAGCCACTCATCTGTTGTTGGACACCTGGGTTGCTTCCAGGTTTTGGCTATTATAAATTGTGCTGCTAAGAACATAGGTATACACAAATCTTTTTGGATGGATGTGTTGGGTTCCTTAGGATATAACCCTAGGAGAGGAATTGCAGGATCATAGGGTAGGTCCATTTCTAGCCTTCTGAGAGTTCTCCAGACTGTTCTCCACAGAGGTTGGACCAATTGACATTCCCACCAGCAGTGTAGGAGGGTTCCTTTGACCCCACAACTTCTCCAGCATTTAGTGCTGCTACCATTTCTGATGTATGACATTCTTACAGGAGTGAAGTGGTATATTATCATTGTTGTTTTTATTTGCATTTCTCTGACAATCAGAGACTTGGAACATTTTTCATGTGTTACTAGGCCTTTTGGATCTCTTCTGTGGTGAATATGCTGTCCATATCATCTCCTCATTTTTGGATGGGGTTGTTTTCTTGTTGTTTTGTTTGGCAAGCTCTTTATATATTTTGGTTATTAAACTCTTGCCTGATGTATGGCATGTAAAGATCTTCTCCCATTCTGTGAGGGGTTGCTTTGTTTGGGTAGTGGTTTCTTTTGCTGTGCAGTAGCTTTTTAATTTGATGTAGTCCCATAGGTTTATGCTTGCCTTACTCTTCTTTGTAATTGGATTCGTTTCATTGAAGATGTCTTTAAAATTTATGCGGAAAAGAGTTCTGCCAATGTTTTCCTCTAAGTATTTGGTAGTTTCTGGTCTAATATCCAAGACCTTGATCCACTTGGAATTTAGTTTTGTGTTTGGTGAAATACAGTGGTTCAATTTCATTCTTCTCCATGTTTCAACCCATTTTTTTTGACACTATTTGTTGAAAAGACTCATCTTTACCCATTTAATAGTCTGGGCACCTTTGTCAAAGATGAGATGTCCACAGATGTGGAGGCTTACTTCTGGGCTCTCAATTATATTCCAATAGTCAGTGTGTCTATTCATGTTCCAGTACCAAGCAGTTTTGATGACAATGGCCCAATTTGTGATCTGGGAGTGTGATGCCTCTGGTTCTGTTCTTTTTTCTCAAGACTGTTTTGGCAATTCTAGGTCTTTTCTGGTTCCAGATAAACATTTGTAGCATTGTTCTATTCTCCTAAAAATGTGGTTGGGATCTTGATGGGGATAGCATTAAATTTGTAGATGGCTCTGGTTAGTATATTCATTTTGATGATGTTAATTCTTCCAACCCATGAATATGGAATATCTTTCTATTTCTTTGTGTCTTTTTCAATTTCCTTGAGTAGTGACTCCTTCAGTGTACAAGTGTTTCACTTCTTTGGTTAGGCTTATTCCTAGCTATTTTATTGTTTTTGTTGCTATAGTAAAAGGAATTGATTTATGGACTTCTTCTAACTTAGTGTTTGCATAGAGGAATGCCACTGACTTTTGAATGTTAATTTTGTAGCCTGACACCTTACTCTACTGCCTGATAATTTCCAAAAGCTTCTTGCTGGATTCCTTAGGTTTTTCTATGTATATTATCATGTCATCTGCAAATAGGGAGAGTTTGACTTCTCTTCCAATTTGTATCCCTTGAATTCCTTGTTCCTGCCTGATTGCTATGGCAAGAACTTCCAACACTATGTTGAATAGTAATAGTGATAGTGGGCAGCCCTGTCTAGTACCTTATCTGAGGGGAAATGCTTCCAGTTTTTCACTATTGAGTATGATGTTGGCTGTAGGCTTGCTATATAGAGACTCCACTATCTTGAGGAATTTCCATCTATTCCCATTTTTTGTAGTGTTTTGATCATAAAGGGATGTTGGATTTTGTCAAAGGCTTTCTCTGCATCTATTGATATGACCATGTGGTTTTTGATCTTGCTTTTGTTGATGTGGTGGATCACATTGATTGATTTATATATATTAAACCAACCTTGCATGCCTGGGATAAACCCCAAATGGTCATGATGAACAATCTTTTTAATATACTGCTATCCTGTATCCGGTTGGCTAGAATTTTGTTCAGTATTTTAGCATCTATGTTCATCAGAGATATTAGTCTGTAGTTTTCTTTTTTGGTTGTGTCCCTGTCTGCTTTTGGTATCAGAGTGATGTTCATTTCATAGAAGCTATAAGGGGGTATTCCTGTGTCTTCCATCTTTTTTAAGAGTTTTAAAAGTGGAGGTATCAACTCTTCTTTGAAAGTTTTGTAGAATTCATTTGTAAAACTATCTGGTCCAGAACTTTTATTCTTGGAAGGTTTTTGATAACTGTTTCAATTTTGTTTACTGTGACTGGCCTGCTCATATTATATAGTCTCTCTTTATTTAATTTGGGAACTTTGTAGCTATCTAGGAAATCATCCATTTCTTCCAGGTTCTCTAGCTTGGTGGCATATACTTGTTCATCAAAGCCTCACATGATATGCTGAATTTCTGCAGTGTCTATTGTGATATATCCTCTTTCATTTATGATCTGATTTATTTGGGTATTCTCCATTTTTTGTTTTGTGAGTCTGGCTAAAGGTTTGTTGATTTTGGCCACTCTTTGGAAGAACCAACATTTACTTTCATTGATCTTTTGTATGACTGTCGTGCTGTGCCGCGGAGAAGAGAGAGATATCGGAGTGAAGAGCGAACACAAATCTTTATTTGCACTGACACCTCAGAGTTGGGTGAGAGAGAAGCAGGTTGGGCCACATGGAGGTAGCAAAAATGGCCACCTCATGCAGTAACCTTTCCTGCGTCTAAACACAGAAGTGAAGAAGCTGGCAAGAGAGCGAGGTGTGGAAGAAGAAGGGCTTTTATGGGAGTAGCTCTCACGAGAATGGGAAGGGGGAAGAGTAACCAGAGCACTGCAACTATTGCGGGAATAGACAATGCCCTGAGCGCACAACATGGCAAAACAGGATCTCAGAGAATGTCCCAACTTTCCGGGAACTAGCAATAGCCTGAGGGGACAACATGGCAGATGTGACTGCATCGGCACAATTTCCCAGCATATGACTTTCTTATTTTCAATGTTATTGATTTCTGCCCTAACTTTAGTGATTTCTGTCCTTCTGGTTGCTTTAGGGTTCATTTGTTTTTCTTCTTCTAGGTCTTTAAGGTGTGTCGGGCTGAGTCTCGGGGGAGAGAGAAGGGATCGGAGTGGAGAGGGAACACAAATCTTTATTCATGCTGTCACCTCAGAGCTGCGTGAGCAGTTTGGGCCACATGTAGCAAAATGGCTGGCTCCCGCTAAGCACAGCAACTCTTCTCTACGTCCAGTCGCCAAGGTGAAAAGGGGCAAAAAGAGAGAGAGGGGCAGAAGCAGAAGGGATTTTATGAGAGAAATTTTGGAAGTGATAAGTCGGGACAGGATTGGCTAGGAAACAAGGCACTCCAGGAATAGGGTTTCTCGCAGGAATTGACAATACCCTGAGGGGACAACATGGTGGAACAAGGCACCCCAGGAATAGAATTTCAACTCTTGCAGGAATTGACAATACCCTGTGGGGACAACATGGTGGATGTGACTGCATCTGTACAGTTTCCCAACAAAGGTGTGTGATCAGACTGTTGATTTATGCTTTTTCTTGTTTCCTAATGTGTGCCTATATGGCTATGGACTTCCCTCTCAGTATTGCCTTAGCTATGTTCCAAATATTTTGATAACTTGTGCATTCATTTTCATTTAACTCTTGAAACATTTTGAGTTCTTCCTTTATTTCCTCTTTGATCAGTAGTTGTTAAGTAGTGTACTGTTGAGATTCCACATTTTGGGACTATTACCAATCTTTTGTTTATTGTTAAGTTTATGTTATGAGGCAGTGTATTTGAGCCTTGGCTCCTAAAGGGAGCATTAAAGTACAGTATTTGGGGAACCCCAAGGATGTTGGAGTCTTGTTATGGTAGCTTTCCTCTCTCTCTGTCTCTCTTCAGATGTCTCTTTCTCTCCTCTCTCACTGTCCCTTTTAACTTCTGTCTCTGTCCAATAAGTAATAAGTTTAATTCCACTGTGGTCTGAGAAGATGCTTGGGATGATTTCGATGCTCTTGAATTTGCTGATGCTGTCCTTGTGGCCTAACATATGGTCTATCCTTGAGAATGACCCATGTGGACTTGAGTAAATGTGTATCCCAGTTTCTTTGGGTAAATGATTCTGAAAATGTCCAATAGTTCTAGTTTATCTCCTCATTTAGCTCCCTCATTTCTTTATTGATTTTTTGCCTGGATGATCTGTCAAGTTGAGAGAGTGGGGTTTTTGAAGTCCCCTACTATTACTGTGTTGCTGTTAATATATTGCTGTAGCTCTTTCAGTAGACTGAGCACTTGATAGATTTCTTGCCATTCTCTTCTGGCTTGTAGTGTTTGTGTGGAGAAGTCTGCTGCCAATCCTATGGGTTTTCCTCTGTTGTTGGGTAGTTGCCATCTCCCCCTGGCTTCTGCTTAACCATATGCCTATATAGGGATTTTACTGATCCAAAGCTTTGGTCTATTTACATAAATCACTTTTACATAAAGCACTCCAGGGCATTGGTGGTTCTATGATAGGATTCTCTCCTGCTCCACCCCCTCCTTGTCACACACTGATCCCTTCTTTGTCACACTCTGATTTTCACCAGTCACTTTTCTCTCCACCCTCTCTATATCACATCCTGTTTCCACCCTACTTGGAGAGTATAAAAACAGCTGCTCTTCTGATTAAAGACACTTGGAAATTGCTTTCCGGCTCCGAGAGTTCCAGAGTGTATCTCCTGCGGAAGTTGGTGCAGCACGAGTTCCTGATCCCTCTCCCACACAGCAGCCTAGATCAGCTCCAGTTGAGTTCTCTCCAACCCAGAGAGCACTAGCTCAGGAAGAAGTACCCTCAGGCTATCCCGGCATCTGGCACCCGGAACAGGGACCCGTAAGCAGCAGATTTACAAGAAGACATCTTAGATAAGTACACACCTTTTGGGTATCTGCAATATTGTGTTAAGGCACTGTGATTTTTTTCTTTCTTATTGTTTTCCGGAGATCTTTCCACCATGGAAAATCTTTTCCAAATCCTGCATTCTTTTTCCAGTATACAATTTTTATATATCTGGGACATTTTTCTCGGGGCTTCACCTTATATCCTGTTGATCATCATAGCAGCTTTTAAGGGATATATAGGTCAACCTCTCAAAAGGCTTAAGGACCTAGAGGCTGAGGTCAAAGAGATAAAGGAAGTAATCATAGAACTTAACCAGCACCTTAAAAACAAGAAGAAGCAAAGGCCTGTCATGATCTTGACCCACCCTAATTCCTCTGCATCTTGCCCTGAGGCCCCTATTTTGGCATCTTGCCCTGAGGCCCCTATTTTGGCAGACACGTGTCCGAATTCTCCTTTGGACTCCACAGCCACTTCTTCGGCCACCCCCATTTTGGCAGAAACGTGTCCGGAACCTCCTGCTGCACCCACGGCTGCTTCTTCACCCCACCCTGTTTTGATAGACACATGTCCAAATTCTCCTGTAGCCTCCAAAACCACTTCTTCGGCCACTTGTCCAGAAGCTTCCACTTCGATGACTCCTCCTACCGCTACACACTTAGAGCAAGTCCACACATTTCCGGTCAATATTGCCCCCAATAGACAAAAACCTCAGGCCTGGTATCCATATTCCGCCACAGACCTGAAGGAACTACGCCAGGCTATCAAAGATGACGGTATTCATGCCCCATGGACCAGGTCCATTTTACAAGGCCTGCTTCAGAACCTTAATACCCCTCAAGATTGGAGAGATGTGACTCGTGCTACGCTCCCAGGCCCCCTCTTCCTGCAATGGGAGGCATTCTTTCGTGACGAATGTTTACAACAATCGCGGAAAAATATTCAAAATCAGCCAGAGGGTAATTTTGATGCATTGTTTGGAACAGGCCAATTAGAAACAGGGATTCAACAGGCGGAAGCCAAGTTTCCAGCGGGGTATTTTGATCAAGTACGCCTGTGTGCATTAAAAGCATGGGAGCGATTAACACCACCCATGGGAGCAGCCTCAGCCCCCATTCTCTCCCTGCAACAAGAACCTGATGAATCCCTCGCTAAATTCATTGCCAGGGTCCAGTCAAGTTTGGAAAGGAAGATTTATAATCCTGACGCTCGTTTTCTCCTTCTGTGATCCATAGTCTGGGATGGAATGCTTCCGCATTTTCGACAGGCCTGTATCACTATTAAAAACGAACACCCAGATACTTGGATTCTAGCTACACAGGATCTCAGATCAAGCTCTTTTCAAGGACCTATGTTACAGGCCTATGCAGCTACCTTACATAAGCAAAAAGGAGCTTGCTTTCAGTGCGGTCGCCAAGGGCATTGGCGTAGCCAATGTCCAGAAAATAGACGGCGACCCCGCCTCCAGTCAGGGCGACCCCACCTCCAGTCAGGGCGACCCCACCTCCAATCAGGGCAACCCCGCCTCCAGACAGGGAATCAGAGACCACGAATGCCTTGTCCCAGATGCCAGAAAGGATTTCACTGGAGGAGAGATTGTTGGTCAAGGTTCCATAGGAACGGCACGCCTCTGCCAAATGTAAACAGGGATTTAAACTAGGTATGGGGCTTCCCTTAGCCCCGCCCCCAAGAGGGAAGGAAGCAGGTCGCCCGCTTGGTGCTGTGCCCTTCTTCCACAAACAGAAGCCCAGCTTGGGACCCAATCCGTCGCTATACCCACCACGCCAAGTAACAGTAACAGAGGGTGAGCAGAAGGAGGAACCCGTGGTATGTGGGAACTTCCAGCATAGAAATAACCGGCTGGAGCAAGAGAACAGCTCAAATTCAGAGCCTGAGATTTTATGGACCACCCCTGTTTTAGAAAGGGGTCACCCAACTATGACAGTAAAGATTGGTAATATTCCTTTTAAATGTTTGATTGACACGGGAGCAGATAAGACAATATTAAGACAAGCAGAGGTTCCCCAGAGTTGGGAACTCCTCCCAGGACCACGCTTACATGGTGTTGGAGGATTGACTCAGGCATTCCGCACACGAGATTCCCTTGTGTGGGAAGATCCAGAAGGGACTACCGGACGCTTTCAGCCTTTAATAGCTGATATAAGCACCAATTTATTGGGAAGAGACTTGCTGGAATCTTTAGATGTAGTGATATCCTCAGACACCTCTGCAGGACACCACACTCACTCCTGTGAGACTGCTAGACCCAACTAGCACCCCCAATACTAACTGCCACTGTTCGTAACAGAACTCCCCGCTTAGATTGGCTTTCTAATGAGCCTGTCTGGGTGGAACAGTGGCCTTTGCCTAGGGAGAAGCTAGAAATTTAAAAAAAACTCGTCCAAGAGCAGTTATCTTTGGGACACATTCGTCATTCTCGGAGCCCATGGAATACTCCAGTCTTTGTAATTAAAAAGCGCTCAGGAAAATGGTGCCTCCTCCAAGATCTTCGTGCAGTTAATAAAACCATGCAGGTTTGGGGCTCCCCCCAAAGGGGTTTGCCTCTTGCTTTCGCAATTCCCACAGGAATTCCAATCATAGCTATTGATATACAGGATTGTTTTTTCTCTATTCCCTTACACCCACAAGATTGTAAACGTTTTGCTTTCTCTGTTCCTTCTATTAATAATGCCAGCCCTGCCGATAGATTTGAATGGGTGGTACTGCCCCAGGGCATGGCTAATAGTCCTACTATTTGTCAAGAGGTTGTTAAATCTGCCCTTTTTCCATATATTCATAAGGGCCTTAAGGTTTTTCATTATATGGATGACGTGTTAATATGGGGAGAATTAGATACAGATCTCTCCGCCCTACGTGATTTTCTAATCCCTGCCTTAAAGAGAAGTGGACTTAATGTAGCTCCTGAGAAGATACAGCTAATCCCTCCAATATCTTTCTTAGGCTCAGAGATTTCCCTAACGCAGATTCGTCCTTTAAAACCTTGTGTTACTTTTCCTTCTAATCTCACTCTTGCTTCTTTACAAAGTTTTCTTGGAAATTTGAATTGGCTTAGGCAGTATCTTTATCTGCCTACGAGCTGCCTGCAACCACTGTTCGATCTGTTAAAAGGAAACAAACAGCCCTCCTCAAAGCGTATGTTAACCCCCGAAGCATCCTTGGCTCTGGAAAAAGTTAACCAGGCTCTCCAGGACATGCACCTCGTTCGATTCTCCCCCTCCTCTCCAGTAAATCTTCTAATCTTTAACTCCACCCCCACGGTAGTGGGGGCATTGTGGCAGAAACATGGCGTTCTCGAATGGCTTCATACGCCAGTAGGTGGAGCTCCAAGACTCCTTACCGAGATTGATGCCTTAGCATTTATGGTTCACCAAGGAAGAAACAGATCGGTTCAGGTCTTAGGAAGGGAACCAGATTCAATCATTCTTCCCTTTTCTCTCACTGATACAGAATGGCTCATACGCCACCATTCTCGTTTTGCCATAAGTTTAATGGGTTTTCCAGGACAATTAGATAATCATTTTCCCTCTAATAATTTGATAGCTTCTTTACCTCTGTTGCCTCTACTAGTACCTAAACTTTTCTCTCGAGATCCCATCCCCTCTGCTCCTACAGTGTTCACTGATGGTGGAAAAAAGGGAGCTGCTGCCCTTATATATTATCCAGACCAACAATACCCCAAACCTCTCTTTACTGAACTTCCTGATAATTCCCCTCAGTACAAAGAACTTTATGCTGTTTTCCTTGCATTAAAAGCTGTACCAGAATCCTTCAACCTTTTTTTCTGACAGTGTGTATACTGTTAACTTACTTCCATGGCTTGCTCGATCTTATGTAAGAATTGATGACAACCCACTTTCTCCTCTTTTAATTCAAATTGCCTCTATGCTCTGTTCTCGAACCCATCCACTGTATGTTCAGCACCTACGTTCCCACAGCCCTCTTCCTGGTCCCCTGTCTGAAGGGAATGCTGCAGCTGACCGCCTTGCCTCCACAGGAATTCTCCTAGCCTCTGTCTCTAATCCTGCTGACTTTCATTCTCTAACCCATGTTAATCTTAAAGGTCTTCGAGCTCGATTTCCTGATATTCCTCTGCCACAGTTAAAACGTATTCTTGCTACATTTTCCTCCTGTGCAGGTCTAATCAAAACACCTGCTATTCAGACTCTAGGGGTTAATCCTCGAGGTTTAAAAGTCAACGCTCTTTGGCAAATTGATGTTACCCACATACCTAACTTTGACAAACAAAAATATGTGTTCGTCTCAATTGATACCTTCTCTAAGTTTATGTGGGCTACAGCTCAGACTGGAGAAAACTCCAAAAAGCTTATAAGCCATATGCTCTCCTGTTTTGTTGTATTGGGCTTACCTCTTCAACTTAAAATGGATAATGGACCTGCTTTTACCAGCAAACAATTTAAAGATTTTTGTTCCCTCTGGAACATTACTCATACTACAGGCATTCCGTATAATCCACAGGGACAAGGCATTGTTGAGAGGGCCCATCAAACTCTTAAGGCACAATTAAATAAAGAAAAAGGGGAAATGTACCCCCCTAATATCCAGCTGGCAAAAGCATTAACTACATTAAATCTCTTTAATATTTACAAAAACTCAGACCAACCTCCTATAATTCTTCATTGGCAAACACCACCCACCCTCCCAGCTATTAAAGTCAAATGGAAAGACCCACTTGATAAAATTTGGAAAGGACCTGACCCCTTGTTGACTATGGGGAGGGGTTTCACATGTATTTTTCCACAAAATTACTCCAAGCCTGTTTGGGTTCCTGCCCGCCATGTCCGGCAATACCCACATGATGGCGCTGATATCCCTGAAGAACAAGAAACACTGCAAGAAGACTGGCTGCAAGAGGACTGGCTACAGGATGCACCCCAGGATCCATAATACAGCATGGCAGAATCAAAAAAAAAAATCTGATTCACAGAACTTCCCCCCCCCCCCGAATGAATGTCTTATGCTATGACTGGCCAGTTGTGTTTTGTGAGTGAGTGAATGAGAAAAAAAAAAAAAATTGAGTGAGTTGAGTGACCAAAATTTTTGTATGACCCATTGTGCTCAGAGTACTCTGAAAGTTAACTGACTTTATATCAAACGGCTGGACGCAGCCATGGTTTCTGGAGACGTCCAGAAACAGTCCAAAAATTGTTCATTCCCCTTTTTGATTTCTTTTTTAAGTCTTGATATCAATATGAAATGTTTAGTCTTAAACTGTGTGAGTAAAGATGGTTCAACTATGACAGTAGATCTAAATTCACATTTGAGATGATATATCTTATTTACAAGTTTTTCTCCTCCTGTGTGTTATAAACTATATGTTTAATATGCGTGTTTCAAGTTTGGTAAACATTAACTTAACAGTTAAATTGTAACTTCGAAGCTACATTTTTACGAGAAGAGGTAAAATCAATTCATTTAAGTAACTGAGTATTTAAGGTAAAACTCTAAATATTCAATGTGACAATTCATCATCTCCTAAGTTAAAATACAAATTCTCTATACAGGACATTTTTGGAGGGCCCCCAAAAATGTCCTGTAAGCTATCTTGTGGAAATTAATCCACAACAAATTTGGCATCAATCTGATATTGTAAATGTACCAAAAAAAAATTGTCACTAAAATGTGTTAACTTTAGTAACCTGAGTTTGCTTAAAAACCCAATGTAAAAATAGTTAAGAATCAATATGTGTGACTTAAATTCGGTATGAAAACTTTGCTATATAAAGACTGCTACATGAGGTCACGTAAGATGACCTTTACACAAAATTATAAAGATACCTAAACCAGTTATAATCATTGAGTTATCAATTGTAGTAAACTTCTAATTTGTTACAAAGTTTTTTCATAAGTAATTGACTACAGCTATGACAAGCCTTCGCATAAAGAAGCATCTGCTCATATAGAATCCCCAGAAATCCATCTTGGACCCCTGACCTCTGACATCACCCACAATTACAGCCATCCCCCGAAACCCATGATGTGACCTGACACGATCTGGAGAACCTGATTCACAG
The DNA here is from genome assembly GCF_950295315.1 of Erinaceus europaeus. Lineage (NCBI taxonomy): Eukaryota > Metazoa > Chordata > Mammalia > Eulipotyphla > Erinaceidae > Erinaceus > Erinaceus europaeus. The sequence goes on from NC_080165.1 coordinate 129,601,464, forward strand.
ACTCCAAAGGACAAGACTTTCCTACTGCCTTTCTCTCAACCATCGGTGTCTGCTCTTCCTGCTTCTGTTTCGCCCATCATGTTTTGGCGGTTCCAGGTCACTCTCTACAGAGAAGAAAACTTCCGGTGGCCGTCCTCCTCCATCAAGATAGATGTGTGGCATTTATTTCCTGGCCATTGACATTGGACTGATGCTTCTATAGAACTTGCTGGACACTCCTTTTATACTGCTGGACTTCTTGAAGAATGACTGTAGCAGTTCATAGAACTTACCGCCAGCTGACTCGGGATTTTGCAATGCCAGATCACCCCTCTAGCCCCTCGGCTTATCAGGCCCCCACTCCTCCACCCATCAGGCTCACTCTGTCTCTTGCTACTATTACTTATCCCTCCCTGTCTTGTGCTAGTTATTTTTGAAGACACTTACACAATATCATTCTGCTTTCTTCCCAACAGGTTTCCGTTCACCCCTACACTGCTATTCCCCTGACAGAGATGAAGCCTTTTACAGACATTGACCCAGTTATATATGGCCATTAAGTAAGAGGAAGATGTTGGGGAATTGTGAGGATATGGTTGAGCTTGGAAGGGCTTGAGCCTGAGGGGTGTGTCAATCCTGTTAGTCTCTCTCTCCACGGAGAGGTTGAGCAAGGAGGGACAGTAGAACCCCAAAAAAGGTGTGCCTCTTATCAGTCTCCCTGCCTCACAAAGTGCCCCGCACTCCTGATACTATGGCAAAAAGTTAAAAAGAAAGGGGGAGATGTTGGGTAGTTGCCATCTCCCCCTGGCTTCTGCTTAACCATATGCCTATATAGGGATTTTACTGATCCAAAGCTTTGGTCTATTTACATAAATCACTTTTACATAAAGCACTCCAGGGCATTGGTGGTTCTATGATAGGATTCTCTCCTGCTCCACCCCCTCCTTGTCACACACTGATCCCTTCTTTGTCACACTCTGATTTTCACCAGTCACTTTTCTCTCCACCCTCTCTATATCACATCCTGTTTCCACCCTACTTGGAGAGTATAAAAACAGCTGCTCTTCTGATTAAAGACACTTGGAAATTGCTTTCCGGCTCCGAGAGTTCCAGAGTGTATCTCCTGCGGAAGTTGGTGCAGCACGAGTTCCTGATCCCTCTCCCACACAGCAGCCTAGATCAGCTCCAGTTGAGTTCTCTCCAACCCAGAGAGCACTAGCTCGGGAAGAAGTACCCTCAGGCTATCCCGGCACTCTGTTGGTGACTGTTTGTTTTTCTCTTGCAGCCTTCAGGATCCTTTCTTTATCCTTATTCCTTTCCATTCTAAATATGATGTATTTAGATGGCTTCTTATTTGGTGCATATATGTTAATAATTGTTTAGCCCTCTTGATTGACTGATCCTCTGAGCATTAATGTAATGTCCACCCTATCTTTTAAAACTTTTATTTATTTTAAAGTCTATGCATCAGATATAAGAATAGTTGTTCCTGCCATATTTTGTGGGCCATTGGCTTATATGATAGTTTTCCATCCTTTCACTTTGAGACTGTCTTTGTCTTGTTGAGGTGAGTTTCCTAACAGGAAACTGTTGAGCAGGAAACTGTTGTTGTGTTTCGTGGTCCATCTTCCTACTCTGTTCCTTTTAGTAGGTGAATTCAGGCCACTGATATTTATTGATATGATAGATTGAAGATATTTTAATGCCAGTCTTATAGATTTTTAGAGTTTTCTGATATATGGCATATTTATGGTGATCTGACAGTTTATAGGAGACCTTTTAGAACTTCTTTCAGGGCAGCCTTGGTGATAGTTGATTCTTTCAAGTATTGCTTGTCTGAGAAGGTTTTTATGCCTCCATCTAGTCTGAATGACAGTCTAGAAGAATATAGTATTCTTGGTTGAAAACCTTGCTCAGTGAGCACTTGATAGATATTTTCCCATTCTCTTCTGGCCTATAGTGTTTGTGTGGAGAAGTCTGCTGCTAATCTTATGGGTTTTCTCTGTAGGTGACTGTTTTTCTCTTGCAGCCTTCAGGATCCTTTCTTTATCCTTTTTCCATTCTCAATATGATGTGTCTTGGTGTCTTTAAGTCAGGGTTAATTCTGTTTGGGACTCTCTGGGCTTCTTGAACCTTTATGTCTTTGATGTTGTCTAGACTAGAGAAGTTCTCCGCTATTATATCCTCATTTGTTGTTTCTGTATTTCTGAGGACAATTCTTTCAAACTCTTTACTCACTCCTGTGACTATTTACTTAACAAGCGTTTGGATGTTGACCTCACTATTTTGTGGTTCAACTTTTAGGGGGGATTTTAGCTGGAGTCTTGTCCTGGTTCATTTCTCCAGTATTTCTTTTTGTTGGCTTAACCATTCACATATATAGTATGTTATGAGGTCCCTTTCTCAATACTTTTCAAAATACTGATCACTCTTGCCTGGATTGACTTGTATCTAAGTAAGGTACTTAAAGATTTCATAGTTGTGGAAATTAACAGTTGTTTAAATATTATTTCAATCCCTGAGTTGGAGCACAAAGGATGTTAAAAGCCTCAGTTGTTCTTTTTCTTCCCTATAGACTATGGGAGCCTGAGGGATTTTAAACTATAAGTAGGCTTCTTAGCTTAATCATTCACTCCTGACCAAGAGATAAAGAAGGGTGGGGGAGAGATAACACAAAGGTTATACAAAGAGACTCTAATACCCCAAGGATCCAAAGCTCCAGGCTCAATTCAGCTTCTCTGCCATGACAGGCAGCACTGCTGGGCCCTGTGAGTTTCTAAAGAAGTCCCGTTTATAGTCTGTTGGTTCTGAGGCAGTTACTTACCATGTTCTCATCAGGAGAACAATGTTAAAGGCTTCCACTATACAGCCCCACTGCTAGGCCACTGAGGTGTAGCTCTTCTTCTGAGTTTCCTGGCCAGTTCTCTGTTCCAGATGTCAGCACAGGGCCTCTCCCCTGCTGCTCCAGCCTCTGAGGGCACTAGCAATGAAGATTCACAGTTGCATTTGGTGAGTCTTAGGGGAGTCCTCTCCTCCCTTCAGCAGTCTTTTTGTTGGTAAATCAGACTGGAGGGAGTGCCTCAACTGGTAAACTGCCAAACTGTTACCAGCAACTTAAGGTCTCCTTAGGCTCCTTCTTGTCCATGAGCCACACATGTTTGCACTCACTGGTGGTTTGGTGGGTTCTTGAAGTTGTTCTAGTCCTGCCTTGTTGCGGTTTCAGGTGATCTCCTTTGGTATCCCTAGTTGTCCCAGAAGAGATTTCTTTCTTTCTTTCTTTCTTTCTTTCTTTCTTTCTTTCTTTCTTTCTTTCTTTCTTTCTTTCTTTCTCTCTCTCTCTTTCTTTCTGTCTTTCTTTCTTTCTTTCTTTCTTTCTTTCTTTCTTTCTTCCTTCTTTCCTTCCTTCTGTCCTTCCTTCCTTCCTCTCTTTCTTTCTCTTTCTTTTTTTCTTTTAAAAATTATCTTTACTTATTTGATGGAGACAGCCATAAATTGAGAATGAAGGGGAAGACAGAAAAGAGAAAGAAACATCTGCACCCCTGCTTCACCCTCACAAAGCTTTCTCCCTGCAGATGAGGATTGGGGGCTTGAACGTGGGTCCTTGTGCATTGTTATACATGCACCACCACCTGGCCCCTTTTCTTTCTCTTTTTTCCTTCTTTCCTTTCTTAATTTCTTTCTTTCTTAATTTCTTTCTTTCTTAATGTCTTTCTTTCTTAATTTCTTTCTTTCTTTCTTACTTTTTCTTCCTCCCCCCTTCTCTCTCTCTTTTTCTTTTCCAGCCACCACTCATTTGCTATTGGACACCTAGACTGTTTCTAGGTTTTGGCTATTGCAAATTGTGCTCCTATGAACACAAGCATACACAGATATTTTTAAATGAGTGTGTTTGGTTCTTTTAGGATATATATCCAGGAGAGGGATTGTCAGGGTAGGTCCATTTCTAGCCTTCTAAGAGTTCTCCAGACTACTTTCTACAGGTCTGGACTGATTTACATTCCCACCAGTAGTGCAAAAAAGGTTCCTTTGCCCCACAACCTGTCTAGCATTTGTTATTCAATCATTTCTGATGTATGACGTTGTCAGAGGGGTGATGTGGTATCTCAGTGTTGTCTTTGCATTTCTCTGACAGTTCATGGCTTGGAGAATTATTTCATGTCAGTTAGCCTTTTGGATCACTCCTTTGGTGAATATTCTGTTCATATCCTCTACCTATTTTTGGATGGGGTCTTTTTGTTGTTGTTGTTGCTGAATTTGGTGAGCTCTTTATATATTTTGGTTATTAGCCTTGTGTCTGCTGTGTGGTATGTAAATGTAAAGTTTGTCTCTTGAGTAGCGGTTTCTTTTGCCACACATAAGCTTTTCAACTTAATGTAGTCCAATAGGTTTAATTTTAATTTTGTCTTTGTTGTCCTTTGGAATTTACTTTTGTGTCTGGTGAAAAGTAGTGATTCAGTTTCATTCTTCTGCATGTTTCAACCTAATTTTCCCAACACCATAAGTTTTAGAGGTACTTTATGATTTCAGATAAACATTTGAACCTTTTTTCTATTTTCCAAAAAATATTTGGTGGGACCTTGATGGGTATTGAATTAAATTTATTTATGGTTCTCAATATAATATTCATTTTGACAATGTTAATTCTTCCAGTATATGAACATGGAATATTTTTCCACTTTGTATCTTTTCTTTTACTTGAGTAGTGTCTTATAGTTTTCAGTATTCAAGTCTTTCACTTATTTTGTTTATTGTTTTTGTTTTTGTTGTTATAGTGAATGGGACTGATTTCTGATTTATTCTTCTTACTCATTGCTTGCATAAAGGAATGACACAGACTTTCATTTATTTATTTTAATTAATTAATTACTTTTATTTTTTTTCTTTCCCCTGAGCCTGAAATATGATATGCAGGTGGATCCAAATTATTGTCTGGGGAGATGATGTTATGGCTGAAAAAAGGACCAGAAAGCTGCGCCAGGGAAGAGAGTAGCTTCCAAATATGAGAAAGGTGTACAAATATTGTTCATTGTAAACCCCATCAATTTAATCTGATCTGGGGCCCATATTCAGCTTAGGAACCTATGTGACCTCTGCATCCCTGTAGATCTGAGCTCACATTCTGTGATCATAAGTAGGAACATTCCAAGCTGCCTCACTATCAGGACCCATCTTCCTCAGGTGTAGCATAGAGTATGTTGTCCATCCTCCTTTTGGAGGATGGAACGTTCTCTACCATTGTTGATCCACTGTGAGGGCAAGGTCTTATGGGGGCCCACAAAGGGATCTATTGTGTTGTTCCTGATAGAAATGACTGGTAACCATGTAGAGAGGGATTTATTCAAGGTCTAGGCCCATCATGTTTGTTTGGGAATCTCAGGACTCCCCTATGAGGGCTCCGGCTGATGGGGTGGCCTGATAGTGACTAAAAAGTCATTGTTAAAGTATGCCAGTCTCTTGCCCTTATTCAGCTTTTGCAGTCCTTGCTTTGATAAGATTAGCTTAGGTGCGAGTGAGGGAAGTGTAATAGGAAATAGATGAGGAGGGTATCTAAGTCTAAGTAGACATTATTTCCTTATGAACTTTATACTAACTCACTGCAGACTATTGTGTACTTTTGCTTTCAGGTATATATTTTGTCATAATTTATGGATACATGTGAACATATGCTCTATCTTATGGGACCTGTTATATATCTAGGTTTAAGGACTTTGTTAGGAAGTGAACCACCTGGAATGGAATTAGAGAATCCTATGAAAGGAAAGGTCTCACCTGAGTAATGAGGGTGAAGGTTTGACATTTCATGCCTGACGTCTCTGGGCACAGTCTGAAGTGAAGCATGCTGAGGTGGTACTTATTGTGTTGATTAGGTTGGGATCAGCAGATGCAATATCATTTGGTATGACTTATGACTTGAGAGAAGCATGTAGGAAAGTGAGCCCCAACCCAGAGTTTCCAGGACTGGGGAAATATATGCTCTATAAAGGAAGTGGGAGGTTGCTGCTGTCTTAGGTTTTAAGATTACAGAATTACATGTCGACAGGAGTTTGAATACACACCATTCCCACTACCAGAGTTCTGAATCTTCACTCTCCCCACTGAAATCCACCACAGTTCCCCTAAGGTTGTAGACATGGACCAACCATCTTCTCTACAACTATCTATCCAAATTTATACATAGTTTCCCCTTCTTTTTCTGATTCAATCCCCTCTTCCCCTCTAAGCCACTCATAATATTGTAGCCACCTCCATATACCCTTCTCCTTTTCTTTCTCTCTCACTGGGTGCTGATTGAGCTGGACTGCTTATCTTCGTCCTATCACTTCTCCCCCACTGGGGATATGTATCAAAGTTGTTTATGGGGAGCAGAAAGTAGGAGTTCTGGCTTCTGTGGTTGCTTCTCCGCTGAGCATGGGTGTTGACAGGTCAATCCATACCCTCAGCCTGTTTCTATCTTTCCCTAGTGGACCAGAGCTCTGGAGATGTGAGGGTTCAGGACACATTGGTGAGGTCATCTGCCCAGAGAAGTCAGGGTGGAGTCATGGTAGCATTTGTAACTTGGTGTCTGGAAGGTGGTTTGACCTAAGTTGAGACAAGTTGGTTAATGAGCAGGAACCAAAAAGTAGGATCAGAGCAGATGAGATTAGGGATTTTAGGGTAGAAGAAAGCTAGGAGAATCATTTTAGGCATGTTCCTTGGGGCATACAACTATATATTGTCTGAGATAATGGTGTCAGAGTGGATGGAGAAAAGGGCTAGAAAGTTGGATTAGGGCAGGGGGTAGCTCCCATTCTTATATATAAAAAAATTATATGGTTAAAATTAACTATTTATCTCCATCCACCTGCTCCAGGGCCCATATTCAAATACATATTTATATTTAGTGGCAGAGCCTATATAACCTCTAGGTTCCTATTGGTCTGAGCTTATAGCTCATGGTCACATTTGAAGCACATTGCAGGCTGCATGACCTTTCAACATTATGCTGAATAGTAACAGTAATATTGGGCATCCAGGTCTAGTACCTGATCTGAAGAGGGAAAATTTTCAGTTTTCACTGTTCAGTATGATGTTGGCTGTCAATTTGCTGTATATGAATTTCACTGGGTTAAAGAATTTTCCACCTACTGCCATTTTTGTAATGTTTTGATTATGAAGGGATATTGGATTTTGTTAAAGGTGTTTTTTAAATATTTATTTATTTCCTTTTGTTGCCCTTTTTTAAAAAATTGTTGCAGTTATTATGGATGTTGTTATTGATGTCATCATTGTTGGATAGGACAGAGATAAATGGAGAGAGGAGGAGAAGACAGAGAAGGGGAGAGACTTGTGAAGTGACTCCCCTGCAGGTGGGGAGCCAGGGGCTTGAACTGGGCACTTTAGCCTTGTGCTTCATGTCACGTGCACTTAACCCACTGTGCTACTGCCTGACTCCCTTGTAAAAGGTTTTCTATGCCTCTATTGATATAATCTTGGTATTTTTTGTTTTAGTTTTACTACTATGGTGGATCACATTGATTTATGTAATTTCACTTGTCATGGTGTATAATCTTTTTAATAAACTGCTAGAATTTCGTTCAATATTTTAGCATCTATGTTCATCAGACATACTGCTCTGTAGTTTTTATTTTTGTTTTGTCCCTCTCTGCTTTTGGTATCAGAGTGATACCAAAAGGGACATGAAAGAATCTACTGGACACAATCGCTGAATAGATAATATGAACAAGAGTAAATTGTAAATTAAATAGGTGATCTGGGCATAGGGTGGTGTAGGAAGTCGGAATTTAGAGAAAATTTTAGAGAAATTTAGCTAAGGGATGAGGGGTATATTATTTTGTTTTAGACATTATTAATTAAATGAGTAAATATTACTTGATTGTTGACCACATGTGGATACCATATACCTGTTTTTATATATCATGATTCCTGGTTTTTACACAAAGACACTGACAATAATTAAATATTTTGAGAAGGTACTTAATAGGAAGAAAATGAAGTTGTCATGAAGTAAACCATATGTGAGAGGGGCCAGGCGGTGGCGCACTTGGTGAAGCGCACATATTACAATGTGCAAGGACCTGGGTTGGAGCCCCCAGTCCCTACCTGTAGGGGGAAAGCTTTGCCAGTGGTGAAGCTGTGTTGCAGGTGTTTCTCTGTTTCTCTCATTATTTTTCATCACCTTCTCTCTTGATTTCTGGCTGTCTCAATCTAATAAATAAAGATTTTTAAAAAAACAAAAACACCATATATGAGAAACTAGAGGCAGACCTGGGTTATAGCTCTGACTTCACTTGAGTGTAACTTTTTTACTTTGGGCAATGCTTAACTTCTACCCCTAGCTTCCTTTTTTTTTTTTTCCTATAACAGAAGTAATAATAGCATTTTTTTCAAAGAACTTACATAGAATAAAATAGTATGTATTCTCAGAATATGTCACTATTTTAATTATTATTTTTATACAATTATAATTAAGACTGCATGACTTTTATAAGTGTTTAAATCCTCTCCTACTTCTTTCTCCTGAATCCTTTCTGGCTGTATTCACTTAGCCACTTTACTGCCTTCCAAAGTGTTTTTGACATTTCCAGAAAAGGTTTTAATTGCTTATCAAGCCAAGTGAGAACAGGTGCAGATACAGAAAGACCAGAGTGACTCTTAGAAAAAAGCTTGCTGTGATTACTGGGGAGAAAAGGAAGAATATTCATGAAGACACCTAAAAAAAAAGCTTGCTATAATTATCAGGAAGAAAAGAAAGGACATTCACCATGACACCCCTTACGGAATCATGGTTATGGGAAAGGTTAAAAAACATCAGATGAAAAGAGATAAGAAACTGTACATATGTAGCAAGTATCTTATAAATAATTATCTCCTAAAAGAAAGAAACCTAAAGAAGAATAAGGAGCAAGAGTAGGATTTCAAAATATCTTTGGGCTAAGAAACTGGGTGTTTGGGAACTTAAAATATTTGTAAACCGTTAGGAAGAGAAGAAAAAGAATATACTGAGCTGTGTGGACAATGTATTTAGATCTTTTCAAATATTTTGATGAATATATTCAAGAGGTACATTCTGCTGTGTGTTGTGTGCTACAGCTGGTGCTGCCAACAAGAAAACAGTAATTGCTGAAGAACTTCTTCCAGGTTCTTTCACTTGTGTGCTATTAATTGAAAACACACGCCTGGGATAATATGTCCTAGATGCGTGGCTATAAAATAAATTAGTGATATTAGGCAGATTCCTTTAGACTTCTCACGGCCCACCCCCTCCTCAATTCCAAAATACAATGTTCAGCATTAACCATAAAGCTTTTCTTTTTTTTTAAATTTTTAAAACATATTTACTTATTTCCTTTTGTTGTCCTTGTTGTTTTATTGTTGTTTTTATTGATGTCATTGTTGTTGGATATGACAGAGAGAAATGGAGAGAGGAGGGGAAGATAGAGGGGGGAGAGAGATAGACACCTGCAGACCTGCTTCACCACCTGTGAAGCTACTCCCCTGCAGGTGGGGAGCTGGGGGCTCGAACAGACATAACTAAATTATCTATATTCTTGCCTTTAAAAATGTGTCCAAGAAAAAAATTATTAGAGTGCCACTAGTTATTGGAGCACCTTATTCAGCCAATCTGGAGAATAGATCCATTTCAATCTCTTAAAATAGAGACTCCACACAAACATATGAGCTCCCAAATATGCTGCTGAATCCCTTCAGAAAAGGAGTTTAGATGGAGACAGTTTTATCCACTCAGATTTTTGTGATTGTTGTCTGTGATTATAACTGATTCATATTTACAATGAGTGAAAGGAAAGCCTGAAATGTCTTCTAGCCAGAGGTAAGTTTAGCATATCCCATGAACAAATTGGGGAAGGTATGCATCCAGGTACTTTGTAATTTTCCCAGATTGGATAGTTACTGTGATGGTAATGTTGGGTCATGGGTCTCATTTGAGATACTTTTCTTCTCCTGTCTATATGTAGTTAAATCCTTTTAATCTCCAAGTTTACTTTTGAGTCTTGTGTGTCTGACATTCTATGACTTAATAAATAAGAACTTATCTAGTGGTAGATTAAGAAAAAAATCTTGTGGTTAGGCTTTTCTAGCATGTATCTTTTTTTTCCTTTTAAATCTGACTTGGGTAGCCTAAGACACCTACTGCTAGGAATGTTTGCAGCTAGTCCTTATCAGAGAATCACTGTCAATTGATACCTGAACTGAAGTTTCTTTCAATAAACTTTTCGCATGTTTCTGAAATCTATGCCCCAGGGCCAGTTCTTTAAGACAGTGTATTTAATTTTTAAAGGTTATAGGTTTTCGGTAACATGATTTCTTCCCACATATTTTTATCTAGATATAGGATATTTGTCTTGGACTGGGTGGTGGTGTCCCTGGTTGAGCACACATGTTACCATAGACAAGGACCCAAGTTCAAGCCCCTGGTCCTTACTTTCAGAGGGGAAGCTTTTTTTTTTTTAATAAAATTTATTATGTCTATTTATTGGCTAGAGACAGCCAGAAATTGAGAGGGGAGGTTGAGATAGAGGGGGAGAGATGCAGAGAGACAGCTGCAGCACTGCTTCACCACTTGTGAAGCTTTCCTCCTTGTAGATGGGGCTTGAACTTGGATCCTTGCACATTGTGACATGTCCACACAGCCAGGTGTGGCACCACCTGGCCCCTGAGGGGAAGCTTCATGAGCAGTAAATCAGTGCTGTGGGTCTCTCTCTCTTTCTCCTTCTATCTCAGATTCTCTGTTTCTATACAGTTAATTAATTAATTAAATTAGGAGAAAAGATATTTGTCTCCAGTTTCAGTGCTCTCTAAAGTTCTATTACAATTTCGGTTGACTTTTTAACTTTACTTGTCTTCACTTTTTTTTTTTTAAAATATTTATTTTATTTATTTATTTATTCCCTTTTGTTGCCCTTGTTGTTTTATTGTTGTAGTTATTATTGTTGTTGTTGTTGTTGTTGGATAGGACAGAGAGAAATGGAGAGAGGGAGGGGAAGACAGAGAGGAAGAGAGAAAGACAGACACCTGCAGACCTGCTTCACCGCCTGTGAAGCGACTCCCCTGCAGGTGGGGAGCCGGGGTTCGAACAGGGATCCTTATGCCGGTCCTTGTGCTTTGCGCCACCTGCGCTTAGCCCGCTGCGCTACCGCCCGACTCCCTTGTCTTCACTTTTTAAAAATATTTATTTATTTATTCCTTTTTGCTGCCCTTGTTTTATTGTTGTAGTTATTATTGTTGTTTTTATTGATGTCGTCATTGCTGGATGGGACAGAGAGAAATGGAGAGAAGAGAGGAAGACAGAAAGGGGAGAGAAAGACACCTATAGACCTGCTTCACCGCCTGTGAACCGACTCCCCTGTAGGTAGAGAGCCGGGGGCTCAAACTGGGTTCCTTATGCTGGTCCTTGCACTTTGCACTACGTGCACTTAACCCGCTGTGCTACCACCCTACTCCCACTTGTCTTTACTTTTAAGAGTTTAGCCACTTCCTTTCCTTTCTTTCCTTTAGTACTGTTTGCTTGATCTATTCATTATTTTTTATGCTTTAATTTTCCTTTGTATTTCTTCTCTATTCCTTCATGTCATGTGCAAATGCTGAAACATTTGCTTTCAGATACCTTTTACTTAGCTTGTACTTTTTGAGTTGTAAAATCACACCACCAGTTATCTTTCCACTAAGCCAATGTTCAGTATGCTTTTGTCCTGCCTAGTTTGGTTTTAATGTGCCCCGTCTTTCTTTTGCCAACCCTTAGAATCTGACATTCACTCACATTTGTCCTATGTACCTTAGGTCAGGGCTATGTGTTGCTCTTAAACTTGTGTAACTATTCCTGCAGAGTTTTACTAGGATGTTATTGATTTTTTTTCCTTCAATCAATGCATAGTTTTATTTTCTTTGACAACTTGACCATTGCTTTGTGAACTGTATGGATTGTCCTCAAACCACATTTACAATACACTCTATTTGTGGAAGAAGGAGACATTTCCCTCAATAATACTTTATTGAAAGAATGTTGACTAAGAAGTCATATCCAGGATTTGTGAAAAAGTTCACTTAGGTGGTATGCTGCTTTGTTATATACATGACCCAGGTTAGAGCCTGGCTGTTACCTCAGTGAAGGAAATTTTAGGGCTGTGATCTCTGCCTCTCTGTCTCAATCTAAAATATACAAGTAAATAAACTACATCTTAACAACTTCCAAGATCTTGACCTCTTTCGGGGAATCATCCTTTTCTGTGTTTTTCTCTATTTTTTAAATGCCTCTTTATGTCCCTATTACATTTATTGTGTACCAGTCACTGCTTACAAAAAGTTTTTTGTAAAACTTTTTAAAAATTGTAAAAGTTTTTTGTAAATCTCATAGCTGCTCAACAGACTTTAAAATAATGCAAAATTTACTTCTTTAATTAAATTTCTCTCTCTTTTCTCCTTTCTTTCTTTCTTTCTTTCTTTCTTTCTTTCTTTCTTTCTTTCTTTCTTTCTCTTTCCCTTCCCCTTCCTTCCTTCCTTCCTTCCTTCCTTCCTTCCTTCCTTCCTTCCTTCCTTTCTTTTTCTCTCTGTGGTTTCCAGGGTTATCACTAGGGCTTGGTGCCAGCACTATAAGCCCACTGATCCTGGTTTTGGATAAGACAGAGAGAAGTTGAGAGAGGAGAGAGAAAGAGAAAGACACTTGCAGACCTGTTTCACTGCTTGTGAAGCATGCTACTTGCAGGTGGGGAGCTGTGGGCTCAAACCTGGATCTTTGAGCAGGTCCTTGAACTTAGTACTAGGTCAATTTAAGTAGGTGGGTCACCGCCTGCCCCCCTTAAATATATTTCTTTATGAGTTAATTTAGCTTATTGTGTCACTATCTACTATTCCCTTTCTTTCTTTCTTTATTTCATTCAGATTTTATTTATGTATTAATGAGAAAGATAGGAGGAGAGAGAAACAACCAGACATCACTCTGGTACATGTGCTGCAGGGAATTAAACTTAGGGCCTCATGCTTGAAAGTCCAGTGCCTTGTTCACTGTGCCACTTTCAGGCCACCTGTTCTCTTTCTGTTTTGGTGAGATTTTACCTTTTTCTTCCTTTTGAGAACTTGTTGGACCACAAAACTAGAAGATAGTTCTTCTTTTCCTCATGTTTTCTTTAATAGGAACAATTTTGGATGAAGTAATTTCTCCTATTATACATGTATTTGTTCTGACATTCAGAATCTCATTTTCTTCAAATGTAACTGATTTTCTTGTGAAGTCTTTCTTTCTCCATTTTAAATGCTCCCTTTCTTTGTTAGTGTCTTGTTTCCTTCTTGAAGTGGTTGAGAAGGCAAATCTGGGACTGGGGAGACAGTATATGATTATGCAAAAAAGGCTTATACCTGAGGCTCAAAAAATTCTAGGTTCAATCCCTGGCACCACCATAAAACAGAGCTGAGCAATATTTCTCTCTCTCTTTCCCTCCCTCCCTCTCTCTTGCTCCCTCCCTCCCTCCTTCTCTCTGTCCTTCATTAAAAATAAATAAATGAAAAGGCAAATTTGAGTTAGCTTATAGAAGTCCTTAATTGTAGAATCCATCCTATAGATTATTTTACTGTGCTGGTATAGCAGAATTTACTTGGGGGACTTAAAAATGTCAAATCTAGGGTTTGCTTTTAAAGATTATGAATTAATTGGTATTATAGAGACTGGGCAATTATGTTTCTCCATGTTTATCTAACTCACATTTTATTTTTGTTATCATTTGATTGGGGGGGTTAATGATTAACAGTATAGTTGCTGACACATGGGAATAATTTCTCAGTAACTCACATTTTCTAATTCTCAAGAACTGTAAAAAGTCTGAAATTTTATTAGTTTATTAGCTAAAATGGTCAGATACAGTTTCAAAGTTATAGTATAAAATATGAGAGTCATTATATATGAGGGGCAGTTTATTACTCATAGAGGTATCAGAAGTCAGACTATCAGTACTTATATTTGTTGCCTGATTTTGTCCCAGTTCCAACAGAGTGATATCAAGGAGGCAAGATGACATCATTAGTTCTCCCTATAGTCAGGGAAACTAAATATTTTTGCTACTAGAAATAACATGCTTATCATTTGCTTCAAATGGAGAGAAACTATCTGTATTTTCTATATTAATGTCCTTGAAAATATAATCTAAAACTTAGGCAGCACTTCGTTTCATAAGGTCAGAAAAATGTATCTCAGTAGAAAACTGACTCACAACACAGCTAAACTGTATTTGTATACAAAAAGAACCCTTAAATTCATTTCAACAGATAGCTAAAGAAGGGCTTAAATGATAGGTGTTTTACCAGAAAAGAATGAAAGCAGAATTACATCTTGGAAGCTATTATCCATTTTCAAATGGAAGTTGCAGAAGGCTCTGTTACAGGGGAGGTGCATGATTTACAGCTATGTCATGGAATTGGATTCCCAGTATCAGCTAGCTACACTGGAATGGTGCATTGGTTTCCCTGTCATCAAGTAAATAAATAAATCTCAACATTTTATTTATTTATTTATTTACACCAGAGCACTGCTCAACTCTGGTTTATGGTGGTGCAGGGGATTGAACCTGGGACTTTGCAGCCTCAGGCACGAGAGTTTCTTTGCATAACCATTATGCTGTTTACCCCTGACCAAATCCTAAAATTTATTAAGGAGCAGCAAAAGGCTTTGGTTGGGTAACAGAAGAGTGGAATTGACACAGTGATTTAATTTTTAATAAGGAAATGATTAATGAGATTATTATTGTCACATGGGTACAGCTTCATATTTCTCCAATGAATGTTTAACAGCTACTCACCGCTAAATTTTCATCTCCCTCCACCTCCCATTTAAACCTCCCTCTCATGAACCCTTGGAATCCTGGAATCTGTTGCAGTATATCACAGTTTATTTATTTATTTTTATTTCTTTTTCTAAAATTGATTAGTAATTTAATATTGATTTACAAAATTTCTAAGATAACAGGGGTATAATTACACATCATTCATACCACCAGAATTCTGTATCCGTCTTTCTTCCATTGGAAGCTACAGAGATTCTCCCAAGGATGAAGATATGGGTTAACTATTATTTCTATATCTATCTGTCTATATTTGTATATATTTGTCCATTTTTTTCCCCCTGGTACCATCTTCTTTTCCTTTCCAAGTCACACCTACACTTATTACTATGTCTGAATGTCCCTTCCTTTTTCCTCTTCTCTCGCTGGGACCTGATGGAATTGGAGTTCAGAGCCCTCTGGTCATCTTCCTCATATCATTTCTGCCCTGATGAAAATATGGACCAAAATTATTTTGGGGGTGCAGAATGTGGGAGTTCTGGCTCTGTAATTGCTTATCTGCTAGGGATGGGTGTTTTCAGGTTGATCCATACCCCCCCCCCCCCCTCAGCCTGTTTCTATCTTTCCCTAGTGGGATAGGGCTCTGGAGAGGTGAGATCCTGGGTTATATTGGTAAGGTAATCTGCTCAGGGAAGTCAGGATGGAATCCTGATAGCATCTACAACTTTTAGTGGCTGAAAGGTGGTAAGATATAAAGTAGGGCAAAATTATTAATGAACAGAAGCCAAAAAGTAAGAATAGAGTAGGTAAGAGTAGTAATTTTAGGGTAGAAAGTAGTGAGGAAGTCTATTTTAGGTTCCTAGGGACCTATCATAGTTTTTGCTTGAGTTTGATAGCTAACATGGAGTTGGACAAAAATATTGTCTGTGAAGATGATGTCAGAGTTGAGAATAGGGCTAGAAAGCAGGATTAGGGCAGAAAGTAGATTCCAATCTTGAAGAAAATCTATGAATATAATTAGCCATCTACCCCATCCACTTGGCCCAGGGCATATATATATATATATATATATATATATATATATATATATATATATATATATATTTAGCAGAGGAGCCTGTGTAACCTCTGAGTCCCTGTCAGTCTGAGCTCATAGTTCATAGTCACAGCTGGAAACACTCTAGGCTGTACTCATTTCAGGACCAGTATTCCTCTCATGACAGAGTAAGATGATCCAGCCTCCCCTTGGATAGTGGGACAGTCCCTACCATTGCTACTTTATAGTGAGGGCAAGGTCCTGGAGAGGCCCATAAGAGGGCTTAAGCTGATGTTCCTAATGGAAGTGATCAGTGATGGTGGTGAGAGGGATATATTAGAGGTCTAGGTCATTCTTTGTGGGAATCCAAGGATTTAGAAAGGTAATAAATGCTAAATTCCTGACACATAATATATATTTATGAAATAATATCTTTATCATCATTATGTATACTTTTTGCATATAAGTGAACTTTTTCTTATTTTAATTTACTAGTTTCCAGTTATGTTGGAAAATTTCCTTGGCAATATACACATTTTTATGGGCTACACAGTGGTGCACATGGTTGAGTGTACATGTTATAATGTGCAAGGACCCAAGTTCAAGCCCCCGGCTTTCACCTGCAGGAGAGGAAGTTCCACAAGTGATGAAGCTGTGCTTCAGGTATCTCTTTCCTTCTCTCCCTATTTTTTCCCTTTCCTCTTGATTTATTTTGGGTCTATCCAATGAAAAAAATAAAAAAGGATTTCTTTTTTTTTTTAAAGTGTATTTAAAAAAAGTGTTTTTTGAGAGAGATGCAGAGAGAGAGACACACAGAGAAACACCAGAGCACTGCTCAGCTCTGGCTTATGGTGGTGCGGGGGATTGAACCTGGGACTTAGGAGCCTCAGGCATGAGAGTCTGTTTGCATAACCATTATGCTGTCACCCCCGCCCAAAAGGATTTCTTTTTAATATGTATTTTTTTTTTTATTACTCATTGAAAATGTTTTGAGCTACTAAAGCAGATAACTCATGTATCTGGTGAAAATTGGTGATTACATTTCTTTACCAATTCTCCATGGAGGATATTTTTCTTCTTATTCTATGAGGGAGTCCTATCCATTTTTTTTTTAATTTTTTATTTAAGAAAGGATTAGTGAACAAAAGCATAAGGTAGGAGGGGTACAACTCCACACAATTCCCAACACCCAATCCCCATAACCCACCCCCTCCCATGGTAGCTTTCCCATTCTCTATCCCTCTGGGAGCATGGACCCAGGGTCGTTGAGGGTTGCAGAAGGTAGAAGGTCTGGCTTCTGTAATTGCTTCCCCGCTGAACATGGGCGTTGACTGGTCGGTCCATACCCCCAGTCTGCCTCTCTCTTTCCCTAGTAGGGTGTGACTCTGGGGAAGCTGAGCTCCAGGACACATTGGTGGGGTCTTCAATCCAGGGAAGCCTAGCCAGCAACCTGGTGGCATCTGGAACCTGGTGATTGAAAAGAGAGTTAACATATGAAGCCAAACAATTTGTTGAGCAATCATGGATCCCAAGCTTGGAATAGTGGAGAGGAAGTGTTAGGGAGGTACTCACTGCAAACTCTAGTGTAGTCCTGTTTTCAGGTATATATTTTGCAGTAGTTTATGGATACGTGTGCACATAAGCTCTCTCTCACAGAAACTGGTGTATATCTAGGTTATGGGACTTTGTTGGAAAGTGAACTACCTGAGATGAAATTAGAGTGTACTATTAAAGGAAAGGTCTCACCCGAGTAATGAAGCTGAAGGGTTGTCATTCCACACGTGAAGTCTCTGGATACATTCTGAGGTGAAGCATGTTGAGGTAGCAATCGTTGCTTTGGTTAGGTTGTGATCGGCAGATGCAATGTTATTTGGTTTGGATTGGGAGATGCATACGGGAAAGTGGGCCCTATCCAAGGGTTCCAGGACTGGGGGAAGTAGGGGCTCTATAGTGAAGATGTGAGGTTCCTGCTGTCTTAGGGTTCAAAAAGACAATCAATAGTTAATATTATCATCACATTATTTGTTAATTGGGTTAACTTTGAAAAGTCCCTTTGTTATGGTTTGCTGGACAGTACCCAGTATCTTGTATATAGCTGTGCTATTGGAAGCTTCTAATCTACTTGGTCTAGGCTTTTGAGAGAGTCCGCATATCAAATACATAGCCTATATATTAAAAAGATTCAGTTTGTCTTTTGAGAAACTTTGAGACATACAATTGATTTCCCCCTCTCATATTAATTAGCTACTGATTTATATCCATTTTTTTTTTTTATAGTCCTACTGCAAATGTGACACCACCCTTCCCATCTTTAAAGCAATATTGTTACATGGGACTTTGACAATGTTCTTGGTGTTCCCAGATAATTTACAGAGTAGAGTAGCCAGAAACCTGGCGCAAACCATAGACTTTGTTATTAAGTTTAGAGAATTTCATACATGGTTTCAGTATTATGATGTATTTTAAAGTAAAGTTTGATGTGAACATGAGGACAAGGCACAGAAAGCATTTAGCATGTAGTAGAATTATTATTAGTCTACATTAATTTCTTTTTTAAAATAGCGATGAAAACCAAACAGAATACTTTCCAGTTGATTTATAAAGTTCTTGTGAATCACTCTGCTCATGGTCTTGCAGCAACTAACAGGGATATGATCTATGCAAACCACTTAGAAATGTGCAGTCTAGCAGGCTGCCATACTTAAGTAATCTAGCTTTGTTATTTCGCACAGCAGTGATGTGACTTTGAGGGAGGTGAGCCTACTGCCAAATATTACTTTGTAAAGTAAAACAAGGCTTAGCTTTTAACAGAGTGTGTAGCTCATTGAAGAGGCTTCTAATTATTGAATATGGATTTTTACTGTTTCAGTATGATGTAAAAACAACCAACACTTTTTTTTTCTTTTATTGTCAATGAGAATGATTTTGGATTGAGAGTAGATTTTAAACTTTTTTTAGAAGCTTCATGCTGAGCTGAGTTTTTGGTAACTGAATATATAATGCTATTTGGAACAAATATACACAACTAATTCTTGGGGCTTTCAATGGGGCTACCAAGAGTTTATATATTATTCAGACAATTCATATACAGATGAATTTTAATGAGGACAATATGACTTGGTTCTCCCTATGGTTGTTAGTGTCATGTGGATACACACAGGCTTTTAAACATAGGTGGTCTGTGGTTAACCATTTCTTACATACTTATTCAAAACTGAAGGCTGGATTAACGCATTCACTAGTAGAATTCAACTTGATATTGTACTAGTGATAGTTCCTTGGACAATTTATCTGTTTAATCAGCTTATTACTAGGTGTTTGGGGAAAATAAGAAAATAAATACATGTTCAGAAATATGAATACATTTTTCTAAATTAGATATAAAACATATTAATTGTATTACATCTGTGATATTTTAATAACAGTCATAGCATTTTCATAAGACAGCCTAATAATTGTTAAAATAATTAAGTTTTCTCTGTAGCTATCAGAAATGCTATCAAATGAGCCTATAAGACACTTCTAGTAATGCAATAAGTATTGTGTAGTTAACATATTTGTCTAATCACCTTCATTTGCTAGAGGTATCACAGGGCTAGGCAGAGAGAAGGGGTTTTGAAGTTAGAAAGAAATTGAGCTATTTTCTCACAATCTGAACTATGCTAGTCTCTTCATCAAAAGAAGGTCAGAGTACCTGTTTCTTAAAATTACTGTAAATATGGAATTTAATTAAAAAATTATATCAAAACAGGAATAGAGTAGTTTCTCACTAAGTTAGGCCAGCTTTCCTCTTGAGATTTTCAAAACTGTAACAAGGGGTATTGACTTGTACCTTTGTTTTATGTCTATGCATATTTGCAAGATTACAACTACTAGAATAAGGATCTTCCATACAACTATAAGTAAGTAGAAAAAAATATATATAACAATGATATAGTAATTTTTAAAATATTTTTTTTACCATTTTATTAGGGAAATGATTTATTGGACATGTGTTTCCACATGAGTACAGTTTCTTATCTCCCTATGAATGATGTCTGCACACCAATCCCACTACTAACTTAAGTCCTCCTCTTCCGTTGTGGGCTGGGTCCCAATACCCACTCAACTTACGTTCCCTTGCATCCAGTCCTCTTGCCCACCCCCTCCCCCCCCATCCCCAGCAAGAGTCCTTGACTTTGCTGCAATAGGCCACACCTAGTGCAAATTTCACCCTGTGTTTTCCCTAAGTTCCAGCTATAGGTGAGATGATTTGGTATTCATCTTATTCCTCTGGCTTATCTCACTTTACTGTCTAATGTTGAGTATACATTTGAATTATCTTTTTACCTTGTCATTAGTTCATAAATCTGTATCTACTTAAAGCTAAAAAAAAACTGGAAAGTCTTTTTTTTTTTAAAAAAATTAACTCAATTTTGTTAATTTACAAAGGCACCTCATAAGAAAATCATCTTCTACTTTTTTCTGTCTCTTGCTTTTATTATTCAGGTAGTTTTGAATTTTGTTGATTCTCCATCTAAAATGTACATTAATATAAATTATTTTTTCATGTCTTTATATCTTAATTAGCTTATTTCCAACATTTATTAGTAGCTTACATTATCCTCATTATATTCTAATTCAGGGGTCAAGTCCATATACACCTTTATTCATTTTCTTGCTCTAAATTTTATGGGTTGAAAAGTTCTAATGGTTAAATAAACTATATTTATAACCTAGTATGGTACTTAAATATTTTGCCTTTATCTTATAAATGTCATTTACACTTCACTTATCTACCCCCATGAAACTTTCAAAGGAGAGTTTATTTCCCTATTTCCCATAAGGGTCCTATATTTCAGTTTACCATGACTAAACACTATTCTGTTTTCTTTGCTAGTCTGGCTGATCACTTGGCCCATACATGTAATCTTGTACTGATGACAGACTTTTAGGCATAATCATGTTATGATAGCATATTTTTAGACTTTATTAGCTGTTATTTCTCAAATGGATTTTAGAACCCAAACAGCCGTATTTCCTATCCTAGTCATGTTCCTTGTACTTTAAGGTCTTCCACTCTTGCTAATTTTATTTTATTTATATTTATTTATTTTTGCCTTCAGGGTTATCCCTGGGTCTGCCTGTACTACAAATCCACTGCTCCTGGAGGCTATTTTTTCCTTTTGTTGCCCTTGTTTATTGTTGTTGTTATTACTATTATTGTTATTGCTGTCACCATTGTTGGATAGGACAGAGAGAAATAAAAAGAGGAGGGAAAGACAGGGAGAGAGAAAGACAAGACACTTGCAGACCTGTTTCACAGCTTGTGAGGCGACTCCCCTACAGATGGGAAACTGGTCACTTTGCGCCATGTGCTCTTAACCCTCTGAGCTACCACCCGACCCCCTCTTGCTAATTTTATAACCTAGATGCTGGCTACTTTACAAGGATCTCTGGATATGATGTCAAAATGAAGACAGGGATTTCAGAAGCCAGAGTCCAGAATAGGGAATCTTCATTTGGGATAAGAAGCAGAAAAAAAAGCAATGGGCAAAGCTTTTGGTGTATTCTGGTTTGCATTTAAACCAAATCATTCGTCCTTGAGAAATAGATTGTTTAGAGAAGCACAATTTCTTCTAATAGTGTATGCCCATATTGTTCCAACTAGTCCATTGTGTTTTTATGAGATGTATCATGTAGCAGCACATTCCGACTAGATATGATTTCAGACTTGATGTATACTTAAAATCTAACTCAGCACCTTGTGCACTCAGTGCCCAATAAAGTTTTCTGCAAGGTCCTCATAACTGGATGGGCTATAGGCAAAGGCACTCAGGACAAAAAATCTCCTACATAGCTGACTCCTATAGAGATGTGGAGAATTAGTAACGTACTGAGACAGTGGTCATTCAGATGCTAAGTTTAGATTTAGAATGTTTATAGATTTAATTGCATCCCTCTAAACCCTAAAGATATTTACCCATATACCACTGTTTATTCTGCTTCCTGCTGAATCAACTCCTTTGAGACTTGGAACTCATGATGCATAATAAAACCTGATAATAAATAGGAATCCATTGCTCATTCCCCCTTCCGTAGGGGTTCACAGTCAACAGAGACATCTCTAGGTCTGTCTTAGAGCAGGCAACTTATATCTTTCTGAGTGCATCTTTGGGATCCTATGTCACCAGCGCTACAGTTAACACAACCCTATTAGTGGGACATCTTGGTTAGGCTGTCATGAAAAATGGGTTATGAGAAGAGAATAAATAGTTTGGGAATTAATTGGGAGAAGCTGGAAAAAAGCAGCCATGGAGATTCAAAAGGGTCCGTGGTTCATCAGCATTGGCATCACTTGAGCGCTTCTCAGAAATATTTTACTCAGGTCTCAAGAAATGCTAAGGACATTAGCTTCATATTAGTGAGATCCATAGGTGATTCCTCTAAGAAGCAGTGACCTATATTATCCATTTGTCTTTTTTTTTAAATTTAATTTTGTTTATAAGAAGGAAACACTGACAGACCATAGGATAAGAGGGGTATAACTCCACACAATTCCCACCACCAGAACTCCGTATCCCCCCCTTCCCATAGCTTTCCTATTCTTTAACCCTCTGGGAGTATGGAAACAAGGTCATTGTGGGGTGCAGAAGGTGGAAGGTCTGGCTTCTGTAATTGCTTCCCCCCTGAACATGGGTGTTGATAGGTTGATCCATATTCCCAGCATACCTTTCTCTTTTCCTGGTGGGGCAGGGTTCTGGGGAATCAGAGCTCCAGGACACGATGGGGTTTACAGTCAACAATATTTACACACCTTTCCCATATTTGGGGGCTACTCTCTTCCCTGAATCAGCTTTCTGGTCCTTTTTCTAGCCATGACATCATCTCCCCAGACAATATCTTGGATCCACCTGCATATCAGACTTCAGGCTTGGGAGGGTGGGGCAAGGGGGGAGAAAGAAAGAAACAAACTAGTATAGCCACAGGCCCTTTGGAATATAACTAAAATATGCCTTCATCTGCACTATTCCAGCCTTTAGGCTCATGATTGGTCAACAATTTGTTTGGCTTTTTATGTTAACTCGGTTTTCAGCCACCAGGTTCCAGATGCCAGCATGATGCCAACCAGACTTCCCTGGACAGACAATCCCACCAATGTGTCTTGGAGCTCCGATTCCCCAGAACATTGTATTTTTTCAAAAATTTCTTTATAGTGATTAATGGTTTATATTCAACAATAAAATACAATAGTTTGTACATATGTAACATTTCTCAGTTTTCCACATAATGATTCAGCTCTCATTAGGTACTCCTCAACCATCATGTTCCGGAAGCTGAACCCTCTCCCCCACTCCAGAGTCTTACTTTGGTCCAATACACTAACTCCAGTCCCAGTTCTGCTCCATTTGTCTTTCCTACAGGTTTTTATAATTGCTCTGGAGCTAGGTGAACAAGTAGATATCTCTGAGTTGAATACTGAAGAGTGATACTCAAGTTACCAACAAAAAGATGAACTGTTTAAATTCTGGGTTGAACAACTTTCATTTCTACACTAGTTATTAAATCTTCAAATGGGTGTAGCAATTGTACAGACTTTCACAAAGGTGAGGATGGATGATATTTGAGATCTACATGTGTTATAATGTTTTTCAGATAAAATTGTGGTTTAATAAGAGTTGGATGTAGAATAACAGAAATAATCTAATTATGAATGAACCAGAATTTTCAAGTGTCTGTTCTTGTCATTTGTATCTGTAAGCTTTCTTCTCCCTCTTCAGATACTTTTGTTCATGCCAGTTTTAAGTGCTTCAGGACAGGAAAACAGTTGACCATCTGGTTTTACTAAACACTTTCTCACATACATAGTTGGAGCAGTAAGGAAGTGCACTGTTGGAAGCATTCAGGACACTTCTTTTTTTTATTTAAGAAAGGATTAATTAACAAAACCACAAGGTAGGAGGGGTACAACTCCACACAATTCCCACCACCCAATCTCCATAACCCACCCCCTCCCCTGATAGCTTTCCCATTCTCTATCCCTCTGGGAGCATGGACCCAGGGTCATTGAGGGTTGCAGAAGGTCGAAGGTCTGGCTTCTGTAATTGCTTCCCCGCTGAACATGGGCGTTGACTGGTCGGTCCATACTCCCAGTCTGCCTCTCTCTTTCCCTAGTAGGGTGTGTTTCTGGGGAAGTGGAGCTCCAGGACACATTGGTGGGGTCTTCAATCCAGGGAAGCCTGGCCAGCATCCTGGTGGCATCTGGAACCCGAGTAATGAAGCTGAAGGGTTGTCATCCCACACGTGAAGTCTCTGGACACAGTCTGAGGTGAAGCTTGTTGAGGTGGCAATCGTTGCGTTGGTTAGGTTGTGATCGGCGGATGCAATATTATTTGGTATGGATTGGGAGAGGCATACGGGAAAGTGGGCCTTATCCAAGGGTTCCAGGACTGGGGGAAGTAGGGGCTCTATAGTGGAGATATGAGGTTCCTGCTGTAATTTGATCAGGTCCTGCTTTTAGTTTCCCTTTCAGATCTTCTTACTCAACTTCTGTTGATGAGTGGGATCATCCCATACTCATCTTTATCTTTCTGACTTAGTTCACTTAACATAATTCCTTCTAGCTCTGTATAAGATGGGTGAGAGAAGGTGGGTTCATTGTTCTTGATAGCTGCATAGTATTCCATTGTGTATATATACCACAGCTTTCTCAGCCACTCATCTGTTGTTGGGCTCCTGGGTTGCTTCCAGGTTTTAGCTATTATGAATTGTGCTGCTATGAACATAGGAGTACACACCTCTTTTTGTTTGGGTGTTATGGAGTCCTTGGGGTATAACCCCAGGAGAGGAATTACTGGATCATATGGAAGGTCCATGTCTAGCCTTCTGAGAGTTGTCCAGACTGCTCTCCACAGAGGCTGGACCAATTTACATTCCCACCAGCAATGTAAAAGGGTTCCTCTGTCCCCACATCCTCTCCAGCATTTGTTGCTGCTGTCCTTTTTGATGTATGCCATTTTTACAGGAGTGAGATGGTATCTTAGTGTTGTATTAATTTGCAATTCTCTGACAATCAGTGACCTAGAGCAGTTTTTCATATGTTTGTTAGCCTTTTGGATCTCCTCTGTAGTGAATGTTTTGTTCATATCCTCTGCCCATTTTTGGATGGGGTCATTTGCTTTTTTGGTGTTAAGTTTGCTGAGCTCTTTATATATTTTGGTGATTAGTTTCTTGTCTGATGTTTGGCATGTGAAGATCTTCTTCCATTCTGTGAGGAGTCTCTCTGTTTGTTTAATAGTTTCTTTGGATGTGCAGAAGCTTTTCAATTTGATGTAGTCCCATTGGTTTGTTTCTGCTTTGGTCTTACTTGCAGTTGGGTTTGATTCATCAAAGATGTCCTTGAGGTGTAGGTGGGAAACTGTTTTACCAATGTTTTCCTCTAAGTATTTGATTGTTTCTGGTCTGACATCTAGGGCTTTGATCCATTTGGAGTTGATTTTTGTTTCTGGTGAGATAAAGTGGTTCAATTTCATTCTTCTGCATGTTACAACCCAGTTTTCCCAGCACCATTTATTGAAGAGAACCTCCTTTTTCCATTTAATCCTTTGGGCCCCCTTATCAAAGATTAGATGTCCATAGGTGTTGGGATTTATTTCTGGGCTTTCAATTCTGTTCCACTGGTCTGTGTGCCTATTTTTGTTCCAGTACCATGCTGTTTTGATGATGATGGCTTTATAATATAGTTTAAGGTCTGGGAGTGTGATGCCTCCATTTCTGTTTCTTTTCCTCAAGATGGTTTTGGCAATTCTAGGTGTTTTCAGGTTCCAGATAAATGATTGTAGTGTTTGTTCTATTCTCTTAAAGAAGCTTGGTGGAACTTTGATGGGTATTGCATTAAATTTGTATATGGCTCTGGGGAGAATATTCATTTTAATGATATTTATTCTTCCAATCCATGAGCATGGGATATCTTTCCATTTCTTGGTATCAGTTTCTATTTCCTTGAGTAGTGACTCATAGTTTTCAGCATACAAGTCTTTCACTTCTTTGGTCAACTTTATTCCTAGGTATTTGATTGATTTTGCTGAAACAGTAAATGGGAGTGATTTCTGGATGTCTTCTTCAGATTTAGTGTTTGCATAAAGAAGTGCCACTGATTTTTGTACATTGATTTTGTAGCCTGATACCTTGCTATATTGCCTAATAACTTCCAGTAATTTTCTGCTGGATTCTAGGTCTTTCTATGTATACTATCATATCATCTGCAAATAGTGAGAGTTTGACTTCTTCCCTTCCAATCTGTATTCCTTTGATTTCTTTCTCTTGCCTGATTGCTATGGCAAGATCTTCCAATACTATGTTGAAGAGTAATGGTGACAGTGGACAGCCCTGTCTAGTCCCCGATCTGAGGGGGAATGCTTTCAGCTTCTGTTCAGGACACTTCTCTATATAAACTATTCCTCAAGGAGGATGACCTTGGCCTGAATAAAAAAAAAACATTAAAGGAATTTCTGTTGGGAGTATTTTTGATTCTTCCATTATATGCTGCATTTTTTTTTTTCTGTATAAGAGGTTATGGTAGAGATGGTATTTCTTGCTATAGATAGCCTAGATAGCCACTAACCTTTTTTTTCCTTAATGGAATAGAATGGAACACATTTCCATCAAAAATCTTTGTTAAGTGAATTGCTTTATTTTTCTTGTTTTAGTATTATTCACTTGGCTAGTTGAGATTGTGTTACTTAATAAAATATGAGATAAAATATTGAAAAAATAACAATAAACTAACCATTTATTCCTCCCTTTCTCTTTCTTTCTTTCTTTCTTTCTTTCCTTTTTTCTATTTTTCCTTCTTTCCTTCCTCCCTTCCTTCTTTTTATTACCAAAACATGGTTCTGCTCTGGATTAAAAAATTGTTTTTGTCCACAGCATAGCTCAACTGTGGCTTTTGCAAGTGCTGGTGGTTGAACCTGAGACCTCAGAGTCTCAGGCATGAAAATATTTTTTATAAGCATTATGCTATCTCCCAGACTTTATACATTTCTGATAGATCATTATACTACTTTGTAGAAAAAAGGTGACATATACTAATAGAAAATAACAGTTACACTATGTATTTTGTGCTGAACATACTATTTTTACTTCAATTATAGATATGCAGACATATGACAGCATTTTTATATCATTGATTTTACTTTTAAAATAAATGGTTTTCTCCATAATTTGATCTCATTAGTATGTAGTAGCCATTGCTGTTTGTTTTTACAATGATATATCTGCAATTTGACATAGGATATGCTAATCATGTTTGACAGTAATATAAGATATAACATCAAAATTGCCAATTTATAACTAAGAGGATAGAAGTCATAGGCAAGCTTACTCAGTAAATAGTAGATTGTGTTTCTTTCTCTTTATATTTTATCCAATTATTTGTCTAACTATTTAGAATAGTGGGGATATCATACAGGCATTTATCAAAACATTGACTACCTGGTAATTTAATGGAAAGAGTAGTATATTTACAAACTAGGGAATTAAGAGAAGTGACAAAGTGGAGACAATGGTTTCAAACTTAGTAAGACTGGGGAAAATGTATAGAAAACTCATAAATTCAGGGACTCCTTGTATGTGTAAATCTCTTAAGACATTTTATTTTCAGTCAAGAATAATGAAACAGTCAAATAAGCAACAAAATTTGAAATAGGTTATTGTTAGAGCATAGTCTTTGCATGCCTGAGGGCCCATGAATACCAGGCTCAATTATAGGCACTACTGTATTCCAGAGTTGAGCAGTATTCTGGTCTTTCTTTCCTAAAATACCTTTAATAAAAATTTATAAAATGATACACCTTCTCGCATACAGTCTAGGTTTTCTGTAGAGTGACATCACAGGCACACTTACCTCATCTTATATCCTTTTCTGTTCAATTTGTTCATTCTCCCAACTTCTTCAGAGGCTATTTGTCATGGGCCAGACAGTTTGAAAGGGGCCATGTAAGATAAGAGATATGCATTCCTTGTGTAATGATATTCCAGGGAGAGAGAATAGTCTCAGCAAAGGTACAGAGAGAGAAATTTTTTTTTTTTTTTTGCTGAAGGATGTATGGATATTAGTGACTATACCCATTAGAGATGCAAAAAGTTAAGAGGATGGGTGATGGTGCACTTTGTTAAGCACACATGTTACAATGTGCAAGAGCCCAGGTTCAAGCCCCTGGTTCCCAACTGCAGGGGCAAAGCTTCACAAGTGGTGAAGCAGGGCTGCAGGTGTCTCTCTATCTCTCTCCCTCACTATCTCCCCATTTGATTTCTGGCTGTTTCTATTCAATAAACAAACAAACAAACAAACAAACAAATAAATAAATAAACTTAAAAAACAAAACAAAGAGATGCAAAAAAAGTTAATATGAAATTGCTGAATGTTGGGGCCAGTCAGTGGTCCACCCAGTAAAGAACACATGTTACCATGTACAAGAATTCAAGTTCAATCCCCCAGTCTCCACATGCAGGGGGAAAGCTTCCATGAGTGGTGAAACAGTGTTCTCTCTTCATATCGATCTCCCACTTCCCTCTCAATTTCTGTTTCCATTAAAAAAAAACAAAAAGTGGTCCAGGAGGTGGCGCAGTGGATAAAACATTGGACTCTCAAGCATGAAGTCCTGAGATCAATTCTTGGCAGCACATGTACCAGAGTGAATGTCTAGTTCTTTCTCTCTCTCTCTCTCCTCCTATATTTCTCATTAATAAATAAATAAAATCTTTTTAATAAATAAGAAAAAAGAAGAAGAAAGAGAGAAAGGAAATAGAAAATGGCCACTAAGTCGAATCTTTTTGCAGGCACAGAGCCCCAGTAACCTTGATGACAAAAAAAGAAAATCAAAAAAGAATAATAAACAAACAAAAAATTATGTAATGTCCAATGGAATACTACTCAGGTTTAAAACTGGTGATTTCACTTTCTTTACCTCATCTTCGTTGGAGCTTGAAGGAGTCATGCTAAGTGATATAAGTCATAAAGAAAAGGATGGATATGGGATAATCTCACTCATATACAGAAATTGAAAAATAAAAACATAAGAGAAAACACAAAGCAGAACTTGAACTGGGTTTGGTATATTGCTCCATAGTAAGACTTTGGGGTGGACAGGGGGAGGGTGTAGGTTCTGGAACATGATGCCAGAGGAAGACCTAGAGAAGGTTGAATTGTTATGTAGAAAACTGAGAAACGGGGTGGGGGTAGATAGCATAATGGTGATGCAAAGAGACTTTCATGTCTGAGGCTCCTAAGTCCCAGGTTCAATCCCCTGCACCACCATAAACCAGAGCTAAGCAGTGCTCTGGTTTAAAAAGAAAAAAAAAAAAACTTGAGAAATGTTACACATGTACAAACTACTGTATTTTACTGTTGACTTTAAACCATTAATACCCTCAGTAAAGAAAAATTTAAAAAAGCTCACAACACACACACAAAAGATAAAGTTGGGGAGAGGGGAAATAGCAGAACTGAGCAGTGCTCTGGTCTCTCTCTGTATCTTTCTCTCTCTCATTAAAATAAAATAAATAAAATAAATTTTTAAATTTTTAAGAAGCACAAAAATGTGTATTGTCAGGCTGAAAGATTTAACTACTTTTCCAGGTGGTAGGGGGCATGGAAATTACAGTGAAATGACTTAGACGACTTACTTCCCACTTTGCCTGAGACAGTTCAGGTTTGCAGCACCCTCCAGGTACAATTGTAATAATTATCAGTGCTTCTCACTTCTCAAGGTTTGAATAATAAAGTATATAGTGTGCATACACATCATGGAACTAACATTTCACTCGAATAAGATTAGAACAGTGGTATATAGTTTGGCATAGAAGGGAGACTTGTGCAGGTTAATTACTAAGACAGCATATTTGTCTGGTTTGGATCTGCTGATTACTTGTTAGTAAACATTTTACAGTAGTTATACATCACGTCTTGACCTTATAACACATCAACAAATTAAATACCATGCCATATTATAAATGCAGATATTTATTTATTTATTTATTTATAAAAAGGAAACACTGACAAAACCATAGGATAAGAGGGGTATAACTTATGGTAAATTCTCACCATAAGAATTCCGTATTCCATCCCCTCCCCTGATAGCTTTCCGATTCTTTAACCCTCTGGGAGTATGGATCCAAGGTCACTGTGGGATGCAGAAGGTGGAAGGTCTGGCTTCTGTAATTGCTTCGCTGCTAAACATGGGCATTGACAGGTTGATCCATACTTCCAGCCTGCCTCTCTCTTTCCCTAGTGGGGTGGGGTTTTGGGGAATCGGAGCTCCAGGACACATTGGTGGGGTTGTCTGTCCAGGGAAATCTGGTTGACATCATGGTAGCATCTGGAACCTGGTGGCTGAAAAGAGAGTTAACATACAAAGTCAAACAAGTTGCTGACTAAAAGTTGTATCAGGGAAGAGAGTAGCTCCCAAATATGGGAAAGGGGTATGAATACTGTTGACTGTAAATCCCATCCATTTGATCTGATCTGGGGCCCATATTCAGCTTAGGAGCTTATGTGACCTTTGCATCCCTGTAGCAGTTTTTTTTTTTAACTATTAGATTTTATAAACATAGCATTTGGAGTGAGGAAATTAATAAAAGAATATGTGGACATTCCCACTGAATTATAATCTATTTAGAACTGTTAAAAATTGAGATTTAGGGAGCCGGGCGGTAGCGCAGCGGGTTAAGCGCAGGTGGCGCTAAGCGCAAGGACCGGCATGAGGATCCCGGTTCGAGCCCCCGGCTCCCCACCTGCAGGGGAGTCGCTTCACAGGCGGTGAAGCAGGTCTGCAGGTGTCTATCTTTATCTCCTCCTCTCTGTCTTCCCCTCCTCTCTCCATTTCTCTCTGTCCTATCCAACAACGACGACATCAACCACAACAACAATAAAAAGATAAAAAGACAACAAGGGCAACACAAGGGAAGATAAAATAAAAAAAAAAAATTGAGATTTAGTTTGGGTGGAAAAGTGAATATAGTAACAAGTATGAGAAAATAATTTAGATGTAAGATAGGATTTTAGATGGAGAATTAACTCATTTAGAAACTACTTGACTCAAAAGATAAGCTAAAGGAAAAATACAGGATGATTTTTGATTTTTAAATTCATATCTGGGCCGGGGAGATAGCATGATGACTATGCAAAAGGCTTTTATGCTTGAGGCGCTGAGATCCCAGGTTCAGTCTTCTGTCCCATCATAAGCCAGAGCTAAGTAGTGCTCTTCTCTCTCTCTGAACCTTGCTCTGTCTGTTTCTCTATGTATATCTCTCACTGAAAAACAGTTTATGGGCTTGGGCGGTAGCGCACCTGGTTAAGTGTACATGTCACCACGAGCAAGGACCTGTGTTCAAGCCCCCACTCTTCACCTGCAGAAGGAAGCTTCATGAGTGGTGAAGTAGGTCTGCAGGTGTTTATCTTTCTCTCCCCCTATCTTCCCTACCCTCTCAATTTCTCTTTGTCATGTCAAATGAAAATAAAAATAAAGAAAAAAAAAAGAAAAAAGGAAAGAAAGAAAGAAAGAAATGACTATTAGCAACAATGGATTCATAATGAGTGCACCAGGCCCCAGAGATAACCCTGCTGGGAAAAAAAAAATCCATAAATGAATGAAATAAGAATTACAAGACAATTGTACAACATAGGAAAGAAGTGTTCAGGAGTCAAGTTGATAACATGATATTCAAACTGACATATCCAATGGGTATCTTGATAATTATTATTATTTTTTGCCCAGCAATTATCTTTCTCTTTAAATTTTTACATATTGTCCTATATATAGTGTTTACTATCTCTTGTATACCTTTAGATTCAGAAAAAAAGAAAACTCAGTATGAGTGAATTCATTCTTGGGTAATGTGTCATACTCTGTCATGTGTGAGACCCAAGATTAGATGCAGTACCCACTGTATGGAGGAAGCTTTTGGTATTGTGTCTTTTCCTTCCTTCTTTCCTTCCTTCCTTCCTTCCTTCCTTCCTTCCTTCCTTCCTTCCTTCCTTCTTTCCTTCTTTCCTTTTTTCTTTTCTTGTACAAATGTTACAAATAGTAATATTTGTACTGGTGATTTGATACCAGAAGGTAGGAGTTCTGGCTTCTGTAATTCCTTCTCCACTGGATTTGGGTGTTGGCACGTTGATCCATATTCCCAGATTATTTTTATCTTTCCCTAGGAGGGTAGGGCTCTGGGGAGGTGGGGTTCCAGAACAAATTGGTGAGGTAGTCTTCCCAGAGAAGTCAGGGTGGAATCATAGTAGCATCTGCAACTTGGTGTTTGGAAGGTAGCAGGACATAAAGTGAGACAAAATGGTTAATGAAGAGAAACCAAAAAAATAGGAACAGAACAGATGAGATTGGAGATTTTAGGCTGGAAGAAAGTTCAGAAGTCCATTGAAATCATGTTTCTAGGGGGCCACGACTATGGTAGTTTTTGCTTGAGTTTGATAGCTAGCATGAAGTTGGATAAAAATGTTGTCTGAGATAATGTCAGAGTAGAGAAAAGGGCTAGAAAGTTGGAATAGGGCAGATATTAGCTTTGGTGTCAGCTTAAGTTATGCTTAACATTGTTACCTTAGATATCAAACCATGTCCAACTGAATGATATATGCCACTTAAAGCAACTTTCATTAAAGACTATAAATTAAAAAGAAATCTGGTTTGATTTATATATATATATAAGGGTTAATCTATCTTCTTTATTGAAGTTCAGTTCACATTAGCAACATATTTTTTATTTTACTCTCTTCTTTCAATCCCTCAGGTGGATATAGTTGGCGTTTCTTATTTCTGAGACAGGAAATGTGAAGGGATTGTGTGAGGCAATGTTTTATCTCAACTATTAGTTTTCTTGGCTTTAATGTCTTAAATCTAGCCTCTTATTTCCTTTCCATGAACATATTTTTGCCAGTCCCCTAAATCCAAACTGTTCAGACTCTGAACTCTTTGGCCTGCCTCCTTTAGTCAGATGTTACCTCCTAAGTCTTACTAGTTTATAAAGACAACAATGAGATACCACATCACTCCTGTGAGAATGTCATACATCAGAAAAAGTAATAGCAGCAAATGCTGGAGAGGTTGTGGGGTCAAAGAAACCCTCCTGCCCTGCTGGTGGGAATGTCAATTGATCCAACCTCTGTGGAGAACAATCTGGAGAACTCTCAGAAGCCTAGAAATGGACCTACCCTTTGATCTTGCAATTCCTCTCCTGGGGATATATCCTAAAGAACCCAATACACGCATCCAAAAAGATTTGTGTACAATATGTTCCTTGAAGCACAATTTGTAATAGCCAAAACCTGGAAGCAACCCAGGTGTCCAACAACAGATGAGTGGCTGAGCAAGTTGTGTACATAATGGAATACTACTCAGCTATAAAAAATGGTGACTTCACAGTTTTCAGCCGATCTTGGATGGGCCTTGAAAAATTCACATTAAGTGAAATAAGTCAGAAACAGAAGGATGAATATGGGATGACCTCACTCTCAGGCAGAAGTTGAAAAACAAGATCAGAAGAGAAAACACAAGTAGAACCTGAACTGGAATTGGCATATTGCACCAAAGTAAGACTCTGGGGTGGGTAGTTGAGTGGGAGAATACAGGTCCTTCAGAGGACCTAGTGGGGGTTATATTGTTATATGGAAAACTGAAAAATGTTATTCAGGTACAAACTATTGTATTTACTGTCGAATGTAAAACATTAATTCTCTAATAAAGAAATTTTTTAAAAAAGAAATGCACCTTGTCTTTTGTTTTTCACCCTAATTTCTATTATCATTGCAAAAAATCTTTTTTTATTTAAATATTTTTGGGCTCCTTATCATCGGAGAGTCTGATAATATTTGTATTCAACCCAAATCACAATGTTCAAGTAGGAAAAAAAATCTTGTGAATACACAATATTTTAAATGAGGAAAATGAGCCTAGAGAGAATAGTTAGAATCTTACAGTAAATTTGCAGTTTTAATATTAGACAGCAACTGTTGTACTTTCTCTTCCACTACTTTTGTTACCATAAAAATCTCCATTATTCTTTAGCCGTAGTGTCTGTGTTGAGATAAAATTTAACAATGATTATTTTTTGGTCTTTAGCATAAACATAATCTTACCATTTCTATCTCTGTATTAGGCTTCCAATTTTTACTAAGCTTCATTTACAAATTACAGGCTATTCATTTTCACCTTAACATTTGATCTATTACAAGAGTGAAATACAATACCTACTGAAGCGATTCACAGAGAAACAAATTAAATTGAAGCTACAGAGAAATACTAAACCATCAATTTGAAAGATCACAGGGACTAAAATGATGCCGAGGAACTACCCAATGAAAAAATAGATACAGCACAAATACTCTAATATTGAGTTCCCTTAGTAATGCTCTTGGAAAATGACTGTCATCAGGGATAATTTCTATAGGTTTTTTGTTTTTTGTAGAAATTAGAACTTGAAGATTTCCCAAGAGCACAGAAGTAATTAGTTGGTAAGTTGATTTAGCAATCTTTCAAAGGAATTATTCCATATATTAAATACCCACCACTGATGCTTCAACAAGATAAAAGTTAATTTCATGTACTAACTTCAATCCCTTTTAAAAGCTAAATTAAACAAACAATAGCACAGATGCTATATCCTAATCATGATAGTTGTTGTATAAAAAAGTTCAAAACAAAACAAAGAAAAAGGAAGATTTAAAAAAAAAAAATAGTAGAATCCCAGAAGCTCAAATGCACATCTTGTCCCAACAAAAACCCACATTAATTTTCTCCTTCCCTATTGAAAACCAAAACACTATTTAAGTGCTTTACAGTTAGTCTGGTTTTGCGCAAAGCCCTTATTGAATACTTGACAAGGAAATAAATCAAGAGTTGGTGAAAAATGTTTTGTACAAAAGAGTGAGAATTCAAAATCTAGGTCAATAAATTATTCTTTTTCTCCTCCTTTTGTCTTTTTCATAGCAAACCCCAAGGAGGGAAGATTAGTCATAAATAATGAGAGAGAAAGAGTAAAAATATGATCATCTGATATCCCAGCCTGTTGTTGTGCGCGGGCCGCGGAGAAGAGAGAGAGGGGGTCCAGAGCGAAGAGGAAACACAAATCTTTATTTGCACTGGCACCTCAGAGTTGGGTGCTAGAGAGGCAGGTTGGGCCACATGGAGGTAGCAAAAATGGCTGCCTCACGCAGTAACCTTTCCTGCGTCTGAACACCGGAGTGAAGCGCTGGCAAGAGAGCAAGGTGCGGAAGAAGAAGGGCTTTTATAGGAGTAGCTTTCGCGAGAATGGGAAGGGGGAGGAGTAATCATAGCACTCCAGGATAGGATAATAACTCTTGTGAGAATGGGAGGGGGGAGGAGTAACCAAAGCACTCCAAATATCGCGGGGATATAGACAATGCCCTGAGGGCACAACATGGCTGAACAAGCACTCCGAGAATGTCCCAACTCTCGCGGGAACTAGCAGTAGCCTGAGGGGACAACATGGCAGATGTGACTGCATCGGCACAATTTCCCAGCATCTCCCCCTTTCCTTTTATCTAATGCCCACCCAGGGCAACAGTGTGTAAAGTCTATGAACTACTCAGGGTCAGTCTATGAACTACTCAGGGTCAGTCTATGAAAAACCAGCAACGTGAAGAGAAGGAAGCTGCTGTAAAATTGTCTGAAGTATCCAAAGGGTATACCAGCAAGTCCGATAGAAGTCTCAGTCCAAAGTAGGCAACTAGGGGGAGAAATGGCAGGGGATGAAATGCTGCATGAGGAAGGTCAGCCTCTGGAATTCCGCTTTTCTGTAGATTGTGAGCTGGAACCGCCAAAACATGACAGGCAAAGCAGAAGCAGGAAAGGCAGACAGACAGTAAAAAAGTTCTGTCCTTGGAGTCTGTGAATCAGGTTCTTCAGATCGCGTCAGGTGACATCTAGGGTTTTTGGGGGGTATGCCACTGTAGTCGTGCCATCTAGTGGGTGATGTCAGGGTGTGCAAGGGTCCAGATGTTTTTTTCTGGGATTCCTGTGGAAGAAACACAAACAATCTGCTTCTCGTGGTTAGCAGGGTATCTGATTTGAATGCTTTATAGAAAAAGAGGTTTGGTGCCTTAGCCAACTGAGTATTGGGGGATGTATCTTTCCTATTCATTTATTATTATATATTCATGGGGAAAAAGAACTTATCTTTAACAAAGACTCTAAGGTGTAGGGAAGCGGGATCCTTTTTTTTTTTTGGTATCTTGCCTTTTGTTGCCCTAGTTGTTTTATTGTTGTAATTATATTGTTGTTATTGCTGATATTGTGGTTGTTGGATAGAACAGAGAGAAATGGAGAGAGGAGGGGAAGACAGGGGGAGAGAAAGACACCTGTAGACCTGCTTCACCACCCGTGAAGTGATTCTTCTGCAGGTGAGGAGCCGGGGACTCAAACTGGGATCCTCAAGCCAGTTCTTGCACTTAACGCCACCTGCGCTAAACCCACTGTGCCACCGCCCGATTCCCAGGAACTATCTTTTAACATAAACTCTATGGCCATGCCAATAGCAACCTTGAGGGCACATGTGGCTCCCCACATGTCCCCCTGTCTTATATCATGTTTTGATGTTTGGCAGACTTTGTTTTGTGGCAGGGTGGACTGTGCCTGTCTTAGGTTGGGGATCAGCCTTCCGTCTTACCCGTCATTGGAACACCTGGTCATTTTTGCCCAGTAGTACCAGGTGCCCTGTCTTAGGTTGACTGGATAGCGCTAGTTTCCTCTTACCCGTCATTGGCTAGCCAGCCCTCTACATGGTGGAGGTTCTGATGGAGGGGGCAAATCCTCCACAGCAACTCAATATTCTGCCATGTCCAGCCTATGATAGTGAGTTTGTATAGGTTGCATCTTTATGGCATCAATCTATTGCTACAAAAAGGCCATGAGCTTGTTAAGAATTATAGGACCGTGGTCTGGGAGGTGTCACAGTGGATAAGGAGTTAGACTTTCAAGCATGAGGTCCCAAGTTTGATCCCTGGCAGCACATGTACCAGAAAGATATCTGGTTCTTTCTCTTTCCTCCTCTCTTTCTCATTAATAAATAAATTAAAATGTTGAAAAAAAGAACTATAGGACTTATTGTGAGCAGAAGAAGTAAAACAAGCTAGGGTCCCACAACGAAGGGTAGACAGGTAAGGAAGGGGGAATGTATCAATTGGTATGAAGAGGTGGGATCATATCTTAAGTCTAGGGGAAGCAGTCAGTGGATGTGATGTCCAGGGGAACAGCCATTTGTCTTTGGGGGTAGTAAAGGATGTCCGTGGCATGGGTGATGTTATAAAGGGAAACATCTTTAAATTGTTGGCTGACAAAGGCAGGGCTATGGTGGCAAGACAAGATGCACCAGTTAAGTGTACAAGAATATGTGAATGTTGTTAATTCACATAGGTTGGATATGGAGGAACTTCTTACAGTTTAATACCATATGAACAAATGATTCCTCATATGAAGGCTTGATAGCTGTAATCACTTACTTGTGAAAAAAAATAAAACTTGTAACAAGTTAGAGGTTTACTATAATTGACTTTGGACTATAAACAGACTCAGGTTACTTATAGAGTTAACACATGTTAGTGACAATGGTTTTAACATTTAGAGTACTTTGAGCAGATGGGTCATACAAAAATTTTTAGTCATTCAACACACCCACTCACAAAACACAACTGGCCAGTCATAACATAAGACATTCAGGGAAGAGGTAGGAGAGAGGGCTCTGTGAGCCAACTTTTGTAGGTTCTGCCATGTCATATTATGGATCCTGGGATGTATCCTGTGGCTAGTCCTCTTGTATTTCTTGTTCTTGAGGGATAACAGTGCCATCATGAGGGTATTGTCGGACATGGTGGGCAGGAACCCAGACAGGTTTAGAGTAATTATGTGGGAAAATGCATGCAAAACCTCTTCCCATGGTCAATAGAGGGTCAGTCCTTTCCAAATTTTATCAAGTGGGTCTTTCCATTTGACCTTAATAGATGGGAGAGTAGATGGTGTTTGCCAGTGAAGAATAATAGGAGGTAACTCTGAGTTATTGTTAATATTAAAGAGATTTAATGTAGTTAAGGCTTTTGCTAGCTGGATATTGGGGGGGTACATTCCTCCTTTATCTTTATTTAATTGAGCCTTAAGGGTTTGATGGGACCTCTCGACAATGCCTTGTCCATGTGGATTATAAGGAATGTCTGTGGTATGAGTAATGTTCCAGAGGGAACAAAAATCTTTAAATTGTTTGCTGGTAAACACATGTCCCTTGTCAGTTTTCAGTTGAAGAGGTAAGCCCATCGCAGCAAAACAGGAGAGCATATGGCTTATAAGCTTTTTAGAGCTTTCTCCTGTCTGAGCTGTTGCCCACATAAATTTAGAAAAGGTATCAATTGAGACAAACACATATTTTTGTTTGCCAAAGTTTGGTATGTGGGTGACATCAATTTGCCAAATAGCATTAGCTTTTAAGCCTTGGGGGTTAACACCAAGAGTCTGAATAGCAGGTGTTTTTATGAGACTTGCACAGGAAGAGCATGTAGCTAGGATATGTTTTAACTGTGGTAAAGGAACATCAGGAAATCGAGCTTGAAGGCCTTTAAGATTAACATGGGTTAGAGAATGGAAATCAGCAGGATCAGAGACAGAGACTAGGAGAGCTCCTGTGGAGGCAAGGTGGTCAGCTGCAGCATTCCCTTTGGACAGGGAACCAGGAAGAGGGCTGTGTGAACGAAGGTGCTGAATATATAGTGGTTGGGTTCGAGAAGAGAGCATAGAGGCGATTTGAATCAAGAGAGGGGAAAGTGGGTTGTCATCAATTTTCACATAAGAACGAGCAAGCCATGGAAGTAAGTTAACAGTATGCACACTGTCAGAAAAAAGGTTGAAGGATTCTGGCACAGCTTTTAATGCAAGGAAAACAGCATAAAGTTCTTTGTACTGAGGGGAATTTTCAGGAAGCTCAGTAAAGAGAGGTTTAGGGGGTTGTTTGTCCGGGTAATATATGAGGGCAGCAGTTCCCTTTTTTCCACCATCAGTGAAGACTGTAGTTGCAGAAGGAATGGGATCTCTAGAGAAAAGTTTAGGTGCTTGTAGAGGCAAAAGAGGTAAAGAAGCTATCAATTTATTAGAAGGAAAATGGTTATCTATTTGTCCTGGAAACCCCATGAAGCTTATGGCAAAGTGCCACCTCCTGGACAACTTCTTTTTAGATGTTTAATATCAATCTCATATCAGATCTGTGATGTGCTAATAACTTCTTCCAGTTGCTCTGTTGCCATTTTATCTTTGTGGATGTTTTTTTCCAAAATAACAAAATCTTTTTCATTTTGATGTAGTCTTGAGTACTTAATTTTGTTTTAGTTTCACTTGCCCATGAGGTTGAATCTCCAAATATATCTTTGATGTTAAGGTCTGAATGTGTTTCACAGATGTTTTCTTCTAAAAGTCATTATTTTAAAATAATCACTATGTAAATTCCTATGTAAACACAATGACAGCGTTGAACTACAGTAAATTTATATAGATCAAATTGAGAAAAGCTGCAAAGTGATAACATGGTAAATTGAAATTTACTGTACTGAGAATACAAACATGAGCAAAATAGTCCACAATTGATAAGGA
Organism: Erinaceus europaeus; assembly: GCF_950295315.1. Taxonomy (NCBI): domain Eukaryota; kingdom Metazoa; phylum Chordata; class Mammalia; order Eulipotyphla; family Erinaceidae; genus Erinaceus; species Erinaceus europaeus. The sequence continues at coordinate 129,640,892 of NC_080165.1, forward strand.
GACAAAAAAAGTACTGTAGAATACCATAAGGTATATTCAATGAAGTTGTGTATGCTAGACCCAGGAAGTCATAGAAATTGATTCTTACATCTTGAAAATTAATTTAGAGTTTTGCAGATGGAGATAGATGGAAATTCAAATAAGAAGAAAGATCATAAGTCTGGTTACTGTAAGAAAGATTCATCAGAAATTAATAAGTTTATTACTCTGAAGTCTTCATATATGCATATGTATTGCATGTATTATACATCATTTAGAAATTCTTTATACTTTGTTGGAATTTACAAATGTGCACATATTATAATTTAATTATAAAAGCAATTCACATCTTCCTCTTCCAAGAGGAATTTTGTGACTAGCAGTCATTCACTAATCGCTGATGGAATGGACTTCCCTTGATAATGAAGCAGTTTTATCACTGGTGGCTGAGTAGCTTGCTTTGAGATGCTGGAGAGATCAGATTTCGTGGCATGTAAGTATTCCATAAAGAAACTTCTGATTGAGGCTGGGTGGTGGCACATCAGGTTAAGTGCACATAGCATGAAGTGCAAGGCCCTGTGCAAGAATCTCAGTTTGAGATCCTGCAGGGGCTTATTTCATAAGTGGTGAAGCAAGTCTGCAGGTGTCTGTCTTTCTCTCTCCCTCTGTCTTCCCCTCCTTTCTCAATTTTGTTCTGTCTTATCCAAAAAATTAAAAAATTTGCCACAGGAGCAGTATATTTGTAGTGCAGGTACTGACCCCCCAGTGATAACCCTAGGTTTTTCAAAAAAATCTATTACTCTCTTCAGAAAATATTAACTTCATATTTTTTACTCTTTATGGAGTTAATGTCTCTTTAATTTGATGCTATAAATTTGATTGATCAAAATGATAGAACATGAGGGGAAAAGACTCTAAGGAAATGGAAGATATAGAACTCTTGTCGTTTAGTAGTTTCAGAAATTTCTGGTCAATCCCCAGTTGCTAAATTGTTATGTAATCCTATTATGACTTGTCTCCTGCAGTGAATACGTGTTTTAGAGGTTCTAACAATACAAAATTTTCTGCATGGATCCTTAGTTCCTACAAATGATAATAGAATACATTTAAGAATAATTAAAAAAAAGATAGAAGACGTAGCCCTCTCTCCAAATATGTGGAAAAGTAACTTACCTTTGAAATAAAAACATAATATTTTAATTTCATAGATTGTTGGCATTAGTTGTTACTTAAGGATATGTTTTAGTTGATGTCACATGATATTGCAAACATTACCTTTAGCATAGAATCATTTCCTACAGTAGGTAAATGGATTTTAAATGGCAACTAATGCCAAAATCTCTTGAAAGAATATTGGAAATGTCACTATCAAGGTTTTTAAAGTACATTGCAACATACCATGGTCTTTAATGACTTTCTTATTAAATTCTACTGTGTTATAACCCGAAAATAGAAAGTCTGGAAAATTTCTGTTTCACAAATATACCTTCAAACTACATAGAAAAGCTAAATAAAAACACTTGAATTAATGTTTGTCATAACTTTCCTCTCCTACTTGTCCCTGATAAATCTGAGGACAAAAACCAATGTTCTGGTTAGACAAAGGGGTTGTTCAGGACATGACAATATGAAGTAAAAGATCTCTTGTTTAATTCTTTCCATATGCTGAACAAACTAAGTTTATTGTTCAGAGTACTTTGATGGGGCAAAAAAAAAAAAGTAAAAACAATTAATGGATCCAGTAACTTCATTATGCTGAATCCACTGTTGTATGTTACAAGTTGTTATTACAATGTCATTATCTAGGAAAGAGCCTGTAACTCATGTAATGTATAACTATAGCCAGTTAATTTTTTAAAAAAGATTTCTTTCTTTTAGATTTTATTTTTATTTATTTATTTTGGGTAGAGCTAGAGAGAAATTGAGAGGGGAGGGAGAGATAGAGGGCAAAGAGAAAAGCCACCTGCAATATTATTTCACTGCTTGTGAAGTTTAAACCTAGATCCTTGCACACTATAACAATCAGATGTACCACCATCTGGCCCAGTTAATTAATTAATAACTTATTTTTTAAACACGTTACAATATTTTTACATTTTTAGAGTAATAGCTTAAAATATTATTTATTTATTATTTTGTTATTGGATAGATACAAAGAGAAATTAAAAGAGGAGTGGGGGCAGAGAGAGAGAGAAAGAGAGAGAGAGAGAGAGAAAGACACCTAAAGCACTGCTTCATAACCCTACAGGTGGAAACCAGGGCCTTGAATCTGTGTCCTTTGTCCAGGTGTGCCATTTCCTGGCCCTTCAACATTTCTTTCATTACTCTCCTCTCAGTCTTTGTGAGCCATTATAATTCCATTCGGATTCTATCATAAGTGCTAGGGACTTTATTGTACAAAATTATATCATTATGAAAATAACAATGCACTCTACCAACTTGGCATTTCACATCTACAACTACAGAAGCCAGATCTCCCACCTTCTGCATCACATAAAGATCTTTGGTCCATACTCCCAGTGGGATAAAGAATAGGAAAGCTTCCAATAGAGGGGATAAGATACAGAACAATGGAGGTAAGAATTGTATGGAATTATACCCTTCTTATCCCATAGTCTTGTTGATCATTATTAAGTCACTAATAAAATAAATTAAAAATAGGGGTACATAGCAGATAAGAGTCAGAAAATAAGAGATTAAAAGAAAATAGAGGTCATTATGTAAGGACCATGATATGGTACACCAAATGAGGTTGCTTCCTTACTAAGCTGTCACAATGCAGTGTGATTTAAATTTGAGGTAAAAATATGAGTCTTTTCTAATTATAGAACTTTCATCTAAAGGAGTCAAAGTCAAATTATCAGTAGTAACACTTTCCATATCTTGATTTCAGTTCATCAAGCACTTACTATGAATTAGTCAGATACTGTGTTTGAGGATGGAGACAGGTTTCATTATACAAAACATAGACTTTTATCTTTCAATAACCCTTAGACTTTAGCACCTACCAGGAATATTTTTGGGAACCTGTTAAAAATGTATATTCCTATATTTTCCTAGTCCTTTTACTGAGAGATACTAATCTAAAAGGACTGGACCAGGCTCTGGGGTTCATATATATCTTTAAATTTCTTTATTGGGGAATTAATGTTTTACATTCCACAGTAAATACAATAGTTTGTACATGCATAACATTTCCCAGTTTTCCATATAACAATACAACCCCCACTAGGTCCTCTGTCATCCTTCTTGGATCTGTATTCTCCCCACCCTCCCACCCCAGAATCTTTTACTTTGGTGCAATATGCCGATTCCTGTTCAGGTTCTACTTGTGTTTTCTTTTCTAATCTTGTTTTTCAGCTTCTGCCTGAGAGTGAGATCATCCCATATTCATCCTTCTCTTTCTGACTTATTTCATTTAACATGATTTCTTCAAGCTCCATCCAAGATGGGCTGAAAATGGTGAAGTCACCATTTTTTATAGCTGAGTAATATATATATATATATCACGACTTGCTCAGCCACTCATCTGTTGGACACCTAGGTTGCTTCCAGGTTTTGGCTATTACAAATTGTGCTGCCAAGAACATATGTGTACACAGATCTTTTTGGATGGGTGTTTTGGTTTCCTTAGGATATATCCCCAGGAGAGGAATTGCAGGATCAAAGGGTAGGCCCATTTCTAGCCTTCTGAGAGTTCTCCAGACTGTTCTCCACAGAGGTTGGACCAATTGACATTCCCACCAGCAGGGCAGGAGGGTTCCTTAAACCCCACAACCTCTCCAGCATTTGCTGCTATTACCTTTTCTGATGTTATGACATTCTGACAGGAGTGAAGTGATCTCTCATTGTTGTCTTTATTTGCATTTATCTGATAATCAGAGACATGGAGCATTTTTTCATGTGTTTCTCTGCCTTTTGGATCTCATCTGTGGTGAATATCCTGTCCATGTCCTCCCCCCATTTTTGGATAGGGTTATTTGTTGTCTTATTGTTGAGATTTGCAAGTTCTTTATATATTCTGGTTATTAGCCTCTTGTTTGATGTGTGGCATGTAAAGTTCTTCTCCCATTCTATGAGGGGTCTCTTGGTTTGGGTAGTAGTTTCTTTAGCTGTGCAGAAGCTTTTTAATTTTATGTAGTCCCATAGGTTTATGCTTGTATTAGTCTTCTTTGTAACTGGATTTGTTTCATTGAAGATGTCTTTAAAATTTATGCGGAAAAGAGTTTTGCCAATATTTTCCTCTAAGTATCTGATAGCTTGTGGTCTAACATCCAAGTCCTTGATCCACTTGGAATTTACTTTTGTGTTTGGTGAAATATAGTGTTTCAGTTTCATTCTTCTGCATGTTTCAACCCATTGTTTCCAACACCATTTGTTGAAGAGACTCTGCTTTCCCCATTTAATAGTCTGGGCACCTTTGTCAAAGATTAGATGTCCATAGGTGGGGTTCATATTTTTATCAAGATATTCCAGATAATTTTGGTGCTGATAGTTCTCAGCCATTACCTGTTAACTACTGAAGGAAGGACACAGACATTAGGATCAGATTGACAGGTACTGGCTCCCCACACAGGATCACAGGATTTCTTATTTGTAAAATTATCATCTCACAGAATTATTATGGATATTGGATGGCAAATACATAACAAAATCCTTGTCAAAGAGACTCATCTAAAGCACAAACCCATTAAGTAGTGCCTTTGTTAGTTTAAAAAACAAATCTGGACTAACTTTACTACTTTTGTGCAATCCAATTGAAAGAAATTCAAAGTAGGAGTCTGGGCATAATTTGAAGAGTCTAGGGGGAATTGACTTATGATGAAAAGCAGAAATGATTCAGTATTTATAGCTGCATAAACTTAAAAGGTTTGGAATGGTCCTGGGATGAGACGGAGCTACAGGCCATAAAGAAGGCACTGCTGACCAGAAAGCAGAATAAGATGATTAGAGTATTTGATGCAACTAGAAAAAGGAAAGAGAAATTGCAACAGTCTTCTTAATAAATGCCAGAAAGGATTACTGGTCACCCTGACATGTTGGAAGGAACACAAGTAATAACATTACTAAAATACCATTTTAATAAGAGAGCAGAGAGGCAGTTCACTGACCCATTATTGACAAATTGAAAAATGGTGAAAGGATCATGAATTTTAATCCTAACTGCAAAGAAACAAAATTTTAATGATTTTGTAATAGAGATAAATAGATTAGAGATGCAGATCTTGGTGCTTTTATTTTTTCAAATGCTATACACTTGGAATTAAAAATGATGGTTTGTATCTGTTTTTCTTAGCATTTTAGTGGTCTCACTCATTTATAATATTATTAAGTGAATACTTATACTATGGGGATATTTTTAATGGAACATCATATGCAACATTTCTATAATGTGTTTTATTAAAGAATATTTGAACAGAGGAAATCATTATATTTGGAAATGCTTATATAATATGGGGGTACACGAAGCCATAAATGCTTATATAATATGGGGGTACACGAAGCCATAAAGTGAATTTACATAAAATAGTTTATTTTTATGACTTATTCAAAACTTGAATCTTAAAGCAGAGGGCCATATACTTTTAATTGAAACTGGAAAATTTATATGGCCCTAACAGGTCTGGATATTATTAACCAATCTAAGACTGCCTAAGCCAACCTTCTAGAACAAAAAAACAACTTCTTCCTACATTACTAACTTCTATTTTTTTTTTTTTGCTTTTTACCTGTGGGGTTATAGCTGGGACTCGGTGTCAGCACTGTGAATCCACTGCTTCTGGAGGCTATTTCCCCCCCCATTTTTGTTTCCCTTGTTGCTTTTGTTGTTATCATTACCATTGTTGTTATTGATGCTGTTGTTTTTGGATAGGACAGAGAGAAATGGAGAGAGGAGGGAAGACAGAGAGGGGGAGAGAAAGGTAGACACCTGCAGACCTGCTTCACCACCAGTAAAACTACCTCAGTGCAGGTGGGGAGCCGGGAGCTCGAACCAGGATCCTAATTCCAGTCCTTGTGTTTTGTGCCACCTGTGCTTAACCCGCTGCGCTACCACCAGACCCCCACTAACTTCTATTTTTAACAGAAAAAAAAATCTCACTTTAACAGAACACTGACCAATTCAAATCTTTATTTTCTGACACTGGAGCCTTACACATTTTCAATTTAACTACTCCTGGGATGATATATATGTATTACAGGGGTGTCACTTTTCTTGGACACATTTTTAAGAGAAAGAGAGAGAGAGAGGGAGACAGAGAGAGAGAGATGTGCCAGGTACTTCCAGGTGGTATACAAGGGGACTCAAAACTGGGTTGTGAGCATGGCAAAATAGACACACTTCCAGGTAAGCTATCTCTAGTACCCATTCTTTCAAAATTTTAGATGTATACACACGTGCGTGCACACACTCACACACGGGGAGACAGAGAATGAGAGAGAGAGAGAGAGAGATAAGATAGCACAACTCCAAAGCTCCCCCCCCCCCGTGCCAGGGAAATTATAAAACTATAAATTGTAAATGTCCATTCCTTTGTGGTGCTGGAGCTAGGCCATACAGGGTGAGCTATCTTCTGGATCAATTCAAGAATTTCTTCAGATGTTCTCCTTTTATTTGGATGGGATACAGAGTTCTTGTGGTGGGAATTGTGTGGAGTTGTACCCCTCTTATCCTATGCTTTTGTCAATGTTTCATTTTTATAAACAAAATAAAATAAAATATGCCTACTAGCTATCTATATATATCTCAAATATATTGATGTTAGGAGAGAAATATGGAGCCAGTGAGAGGACTGAAAAGTGGCTATTGAATTGGCATGTAAAGAAATCTCATGTTGGGAAAGGTGATTTTTTCTTTTCATACTCAGAGAATGCAGTATTTGTTTGTTTATTTATTTATTGGCAGCAATATACTCATCCCAAACAACCCCCCAAAGAGTCCTTTGAAGATAGCAGTGGTCATATAACCTAACTGTGGTCAATGATTTGTAAGTAAAAATGAAGCTTCTGGGAAAGCTCCTTACAGAAGGAACTAGAGTTTGAGGCTGTATATATTTTTTGCTATACTTTCTAACTGAGATGTTGAGTGGATTCCAGATATGAATGGTCTGTCTTACGACTGCAAGACAAAATCCACCCCAAAGGTAAAGTCAAAAGGAATGCAAGAACTTCAGTCCCAATATCCTTGAGATATTGAGCCAGAACCACCAACCACTTAATGCTAACCATACCATGTTGTTACAGTGTGAATTTTTACTTTAAAATTTTAGTTATTCAAGTTACTTTTAATTTGTATTCCAGTTAACTCTAAATATTTGTGAAAAATAACTTTGAAGACATGACTTTTTCTTAGAGTCAAGGACTTACAATACACAATTTTACTGCACCAGGGAGAGAGAGAGAGAGAGAGAGAGAGAGAACCAGAACTTCTCTCAAGACTGTGATATTCTTATGTGGTACTGTGGATTATGTTTGATAAGACAGAAATCCTATGACGACCTATTTTCTCTCAGGAGCCTGAACAAATAATCTTTGTTCTCCACCAACAATTATAATGTCTTTCTTTTCTTTTCTTTTCTTTTCTTTTCTTTTCTTTTCTTTTCTTTTCTTTTCTTTTCTTTTCTTTTCTTTTCTTTTCTTTCCTTTCCTTTTCTTTTCTTTTCTTTTCTTTTTTTCTTTCCTTTTCTCTCCTCTCCCCTCCCCTCCCCTCCTTTCTCTTCTCTTCTCTTCTCTTCTCTTCTCTTCTCTTCTCTTCTCTTCTCTTCTCTTCTCTTCTCTTCTTTTCTTTTCTTTTATTTAACCAAAGCAGCACTACTCAGTTAAGCTAATGGTGGTGTTGGTCATTGAACCTGGGCCCTCAGAGTCTCAAAGAGGAGAGTCTTTTGCATAATCATTATGTTATATCCCCTGCTAGATTATAATGTTTTATATGATGTGTAAATTGTCAGGACTGCTGTTTCCCTCCCAAAAAGTAATATTTAGCTCATGTGGGACATTTCAACACTTGAATTCTAATTCAGTAACATAGAGTTGAGATCTAAGATGGTATATTTCTAATAAACTCCCACACACCACTATCTATGAAGTAGCCAGGGTCTAGAGCTGTGGTTCAGTTTTATTTTTCTCAAATATTTTATTTGTTTTGAGAGAGAGAGAGAGAGAGAGAGAGAGAGAACAGTGCCCTGCTCAGTCCTGACTTATGGTGGTACTGAGGATTGAACCTGAGACCTTGGAGCCTCAGGCATGAAAGTCTTTTGCATAACCATTATTATGTCTTCCCTGCCTGTGCTGTGATTCTCAACATCGGCTCATGTTTGAAAAACCCTACTTTTCTGGCCACACCGAACAATAAGTCAGAATCTTTGGTGCTATGACCCAGGCTTTAGTGTTTCTTTTTTTTTTTTTTAATATCTCCCTAAGGATATACCAAAGCACAGCTATGCTTGAGAAACCACTGATCAGAAGATTATTGTCCCTTTTTATTGGCAAGAACTGATGGATTCACTCCAAAGGTACTTTAGAATCACTCCATAAACTGAAAGTCAAATTACTCTATTACAATATACTGCAGCTGTGAAAACAAAACGTGCACCACATTATTTAAATAATAAGCCAGCACACATAGGATATGTTTGGCTTCACAGATCCTCAGAAATGTTATTATTTCTGGTCTTGCATAATTTTGCTATGGAGTTCCTGTAAAAAATTACATCTTGGGAATAGTGGTTGAAATACAAAAAATTAGCCATCGAGTTTCTCCCGAAGTGAGCCTGGCATTATTAGAAGGTGACATCTCCTTCTCAGGGATGGCATGTTTTAGGGCACAGTCTTGACTGTTGATTCTATTATATCCCAGCTTCTTCTCAATAAAGTAACAATTTTCCCTCTGGCATAGTCCTTCAAATAGCTAGTATTATTTCCGTTTCTCAAACACAAAGGGAAGTATTAATTTTAGATTGATCAGTAGTTCTTAAAATTTCCCTCCTTCGCTCAGAGGAAGGACATCAGTTGCAATTAATTTCGAGTAGCTGAAAAATTCTGAGCGGATTAAATAGAAAAGGTTTGATTATATGGGTAATGGGGAAATTCATATGACATTTGGAGACCTGAAGTACCAGATTCAAGACAAATGTGGAGGAACGATGTCCAAAGCACACTATAGAAGTTTTGAAGGGAAACTGCTGTTGCAGTTAGAATTGTCCTTATTGACATTTGTGCATCAGAAACACAATATTGCTGTCCCCTTGTGACTGAAAACTGGACACAATCCCACCACCATCCTCACCAGAGAACAAAATCAGCATCCTTCTTCATATTGCTTATGAAGTTCTCTTCCTAGAAAGGCTAATTTGAGTTTCAGAATCACTTCTAACTTCAGAGGCATTTTCTGCTTTGGCAAGTCAGGTCTCTTTTTATTTTTTAGTTATCTTTTATTTATTGGATAGAGACAGCTAGAAATTGAGAGGAAGGGGAGAGATAGATCGATAGACAGATAGATAGAGATCTGCAGTACTGTTTCACCACTTATGAAGCTTCTGCTCTGCAGGTGGGGACTGGGGACTTGAACCTGGATCCTTGAGCATTGTAATATATGCGCTCAACCAGGTGAGTTACCACCTGCTCCCAGCAAGTCAGGTCTTAAATGATAGGAAATTCCTCAAAGTTATGAAGGGTATTTCAAACATTTTGAAATAAAATGTGACAAAGTCTCTATTACCATTCCTAATCCTGCTTTTGCACTTTAACTTAGTATAAGCAACATCAATTTTATTTCACTTTAATAGGAACTATTCAAGATGTAAATAAAATGAAGATTAATTTGTGGATAAGTACTTTCAATTTGGAAAAGTTTTACATGGATTGTTTCAATATAGTGTCTCAAAATGCAGTGGATCAGCATATATACAGGGAACTTTAGTGCAGAGTGGAAAGTAGGAGAAAAAAAATTCTTTTAGAACTCATGTCTTTTAAATTAAATTATTTTTTAATGTAAAACTGGGCTATAAAACTGTAAATGCTTAGGGGCATAATTTCATCTCTCATCAGATTGTGTATTACCATGCTATCCTGCCACCAAAATGCTAATATCCTTCTCTCACTGAGGATTTGGGTTCCCCACCTACTTTGGTGATAGAAGTTCTTTGTCAGAATCACATGGCTTGTTTTTGTTTGGCTTTCTTTCTTTGTTTTTTTATTTCCTTTATATTTCACATATGAATAACATCATCTAGGGTTGGTGTTTTCTTTCTGACTTATTTCACTTGGTGTTGTCACCTCCAACTCCATCCATGAGTTAGCAAGAGATGATGCTTTCCTAATAGCCGAGCTATTCCATTTGGTACATGATATATATTTCAACTAGGGCATCCCACAGCTCTGGCTTATGGTGGTGCAAGTGACTGAACTTGGGACTTTGAAACCTCAAGCATGAAAGTTATTTGGAAAACCATTATGCTATCTGTCATGCTGTACGACCTCTTATTTTCTACTCATTGGTTGGTGGGCACTTTGTTTTGTAATCTTGGCGATTGCATATAATGCTGTGATAAAAAATAGGCATACATAAATCATTTTGGGTAATTGTTTTCTGTGTTCTTTGATGAGAAGCCCAGGAGAGGAATTCCCAGTTGGTATGGTGGGACTATTTTTAATATTTTGAGAAATACCCAAAGTGTTTTCCAAAGGGGATGGACCAATTTATATACCCACTAACAGTGTATTAGGGTTCCTTTTTCACCATATACTTACCACAAACTTGTTTCTTTGATTTTTCATATATGAAATTTTCACAGGTATGAGGTTTTTATCTTATTGTCTTGATTTGCATTTATTTGATCATCAGTAAAGATCAAAACTTCTGAATTTCTCTTTATCTTCTACCAGCATTTTATTGTATTTGTTTGCAGATAATAAATAAAGGACAGAAAGATGAGAAGAGACACCACAGCACTCATGTGCCACTTGTGAGGCTTCCCTTTGGCATGACACTCTTCCATAATGGCCAGAACTTCAAACCTGGGTCCTTGGGCATGAAAAATAGATACTCTACTGGCTAAGCTATCACCTGACTCCTTTTCTCATATCCTTATTGACCATATGAATATCTTCTCTGGTGAATTGTCTTTAGATCTCACCACTTAAAAAAAGAAATTTTAATTTTTTCTGTATGAGACACACAGAAAGAGAGAGGAAGGAGAATAGATTTGTGTTTCACATGAGACAGGAGATGAAAACAAGCCAGAGCACCGTCCTGGTACAGGTGGTGCCCAACCAGAAAGCTGAAGTGTGCAACTTTGATAGCCTACCAGTGGAACTGCTTCCTTGGTTGGCCACACCTCCATTTTTTGATGCAGGCTTTAGTTGTTGAAGTTTTGTGAGTTACTCATTTATCTTGGTTATCTTTCTTTCTTTCTTTCTTTCTTTCTTTCTTTCTTTCTTTCTTTCTTTCTTATTTTTTGTGTTTTTTATTTATTTAAAAAAAGGAGATATTAACAAAATAATAGGATAAGAGGGGTACAACTCCACACAATTCCCACCACCAGATCTCCATATCCCATCCCCTCCTCTGATAGCTTTCCTATTCTTTATCCCTCTGGGAGTATGGACCCAGGGTCATTGTGGGTTGCAGAAGGTGGAAGGTCTGGCTTCTGTAATTGCTTTTCTGCTGAACATGGTCATTGACTGGTCAATTCATACTCCCAGCCTGCCTCTCTCTTTCCCTAGTAGGGTGGGGCTCTGGGGAAGTGGAACTCCAGGACATATTGGTGGGGTCGTCTGTCCAGGGAAGTCTGGTGGGCGTCATGCTAGCATTTAGAACCTGGTGGCTGAAAAGAGAGTTAACATACAAAGCCAAACAAATTGTTGAACAGTCATGGACCTAAAGGCTGGAATAGTGCAGATGAAATGTTTGGGAGTCCTTTATTTTACAGATAGCTACTAGGCATATTTTATTTATATTTCAAAGACTTGTAGCTATAATAGTTTTTTTTTCCCTCTGAGTCTGAAATCTGATATGCAGGTGGATCCAAGTTATTGTCAGGGGAGGTGATGTCTATCTTGGTTATTAATACTGTATCATTCATATTTGTATTGTTATACTTATTTTGATTACATTGGTATAAGAATAGCCTCTCCTATTCAGTAGGGTCATTTTTGTCTTCATAGTGGTTCCTCTTGATGTGCCAAATCCATTATGATAAAAGTAACCTACTGATTTATTTATTTATTATTTTTTATATTACCTTTTTAATTTATTGAATAGAGACAGTGAGAAATAGAGGGAAGGGGGAGATAAAGAGGCAGTGAGAAAGAAAGACACTTGCAGCCCTGCTTTACCACTTGCAAAGATTTCCCTCAGCAGGTGGGGACCAGGGGCTTGAACCTGGATCCTTGTGCATTGTAACATGTGTGCTCAACTAGATGTGCCACCACTCAACCCCCTGATTCATTTTTTATTTTGTTTTCTTTGCAACATATATGTTCATGCTCATACAAAATGTAACTAATTATAATTTTTATATATTTTTTTCTAATTGAACAGCTTGACAGGTAAATTAATACAATTGTTTTTTTTTTTTTTTTTGCCTCCAGGGTTATTGCTGGGGCTCTGTGCCTGCACCATGAACCCACTGTTCCTGGAGGCCATTTTCCCCCCTTTTGTTGCCCTTGTTGTAGCTTTGCTGTGATTATTATTTTTGTTGATGTCGTTCATTGTAGGGTAAGACAGAGAGAAATGGAGAGAGGAGGGGAAGACAGAGAGCGGAGGAGAGAAAGAGACCTGCAGACCTGTTTCACCGCCTGTGAAGCGACTCCACTGCAGGTGGGGAGCTGGTCCTTGTGCTTTGTGCCACGTGCGCTTAACCCGCTGCACTACCGCCTGCCCCCACAATTGCTTATTTGCAAGATGTTGCAAGGTTTTATTAAACTTTATTTACCTTTCCTATTTTTTGTGTTATCTTTATTTATTTATTGGATAGAGACAGCCAGAAATTGAGAGGGAAATGGGTGATAGAAGAGAGACAGAGGGGTACCTGCAACACTGCATCACCACCCACAAAGCTTTTCTCATGGACATAGGGACTGGGTGCTCTAACCCAATTTCTTGTGCATTGTAACATGTGCGCTCAGCCAGGTGCATCACCACCCTGCCTCTATTCAATGTTTTCTCTATTATCAATAATAAATGTTCATAATAAATATTCAGTCATTATGAATTCAAATAGTCTTTTTTTTTCTGCCTCCGGGTTTATTGCTGGAGCTCATTGCCTGCACCACAAATGCACTGCTCCTGTAGTCTATTTTTTTTCTCCTTTTGTTGCCCTTGTTGTTTTATTGTTGCTGTGGTTATTATTATTCTTGTCACTGATGTCATTGTTGTTGGATAGGACAGAGAGAAATGGAGAGAGGAATGGGAGAAAAAGATAGACACCTGCAGACCTGCTTCACCGCCTGTGAAACGACAACCTGCAGGTGGGGAGCCAGGGTCTAGAACTGGAATCCTTAAGCTGGTCCTTGCGCTTGGCGCCACTTGCGCTTAACCCACAGGGCTAATTGTCCAGCTGCCCTAATAGTTTTTTTTTTTTATATAATTAAAAAGTTTTAGTCTCCATAGGTACATATTTCATATCTTATTTTTAAAAAAGTAATATTATTGCTTGTGCAGATTTTCTGTTGTTAACAATTACTTAACAATTCCCTCCACATGGTCATAAGGGAATTGGTTCATTTCTGAGTCTTCAGACTGATGACCTTCGTATCTCAACAGCAATATTGGCTCTTTCCTGTTTTTCATTCTGGCAGCCCACCCCCAAAATTTTAGATATTATATAATTGCACAAAGAACTTTTTTAAACAGATCTTTTTCCCCTTATAAATGTAGAGTGAAGTTTCATTACGCTTTGGGTTTCAGATATTCCCAGCAATGGCCTGTTAACTCATTATTATGGATGCTAGGGAAACTGATCATTTATCTCAATATTTTTCCTCATTTATATGATTTGAGCAATTCTTGTATTTGCCTTTTTTTGTCTGAACTTTATCTTAGGCTGAACCTGTCTGCCTGGACTTTGGGAATGGGGCCTTGTCAGTATTCCAGTGGCAGTCACACTATATCTTATATACCTTTGGGGAGTTTTGGGCGGCATAGTTTTCTTTCTCTTTCCTACTGAAAGCAGACTATTGTATCAGTCTATAGTCTTGAACTAGGATTCTTTGTTCCTTTGTCACATAAACCAAATTCTTGTTGTTTGTTTCTGTTTTTCCTCAAAGCATTCTTCCTTTGCCTCCCCACCCCAAAGGTTCCTATGACCTCTCAACATCTGTGTTTGAGCTGCTGTAGCAAGGATTTTACTAGGTTTTTTTTTTTTTCTTTCCCTCTTTCTTCTTGTAGGTGCACAAAAGCAGCAGCGCTTTGAATCTGTACCTCAGTGGCAGCTTATCACTGCCTCTCATTGAAGGAGTTCACTCTCCCCAGTTTCTTACCCTGCCTAGAATTTTCTTTGTAAGTACCACGTAAAGATATGCCCACGGGAAAAAAAAATTTGGATTAGCCCTCTATCTGAAATTCTAAATCATTCTTAACTGTTCACAATTGGCCTTTAGGGAATTGTTAAAAGTTTCAGCTGATTTATTCTTCCATATATTTTTTTGGCAGTCACCTCTTCCTCCTGTGTTGTGCCAAAAATGAAAGTTAATGTTTCCAATCTCTTTCCAGAGGGACTTGTCACACTTTGAAATTCTGTTCAGTTGGTTACCTTGTTACATGAGATTTCTAACAAGCTTAATATGTTTCTTTCCTTTCCTTCCTTTTTTTTTTTTTGTAGATTAGCTGCATTTTCTTGTTATTATCAAAGAAGTGTTTTCTCTTGCATATTTTTATACCGTATATTTGATTTAAACAGTTCTTTGTCTTTTAAAGTAATGAGAAAAATTCACACTTTAAATGTTTCTATATTTTTCATTCAGTACTTATTCTTTTTACTGTTTATATTTTCACTGGGTGATTTTTTTTTGTTTCACTCAAATATTTCTTAAATATGCTGATAACAAGCTTTGTCAAATTTTATGTGTCTAAAATGAGCTTTTTTTGCTTTTTGTTTAGAACTATTTCATTAGATACAGAAACCTATGTTGACAACTAGTTTTCCTTTCTAGGCTGTTAGTTGATCTATCTTTTGACTTCAATTATTACTTTTTTCCTCTAGAATTTACTCTCCTACATGTTTTTTTGTCTGTAAATAATGCATCTTTTCCTTTGGCTTCTAGTATTACAATAATTATCATTAATTATTATTAGCACCAGAGTCTTAAGCACACATGATCTCACTGTTCATGGGCCTGCTTTTTTATTTGTTTTATTTTGTATATATGAAGAGAAAAACAGAGGAGAGAAATCTTTATTAAAATTTTTAAATTATCTTTATTGATTTATTGGATAAAGACAGGCAGAAATCAAGAGGGAAGGGTGGGGGGGGAGGGTGGAGAGGAAGAGAGACAGAGAGAGACCTGCAGGTGGGGACCGAGGACTTGAATCTGGGTCCTTATGCATTGTAACATGTGCCCTCAACTAGGTGCACCACTACCTGGCCCCTGAGGAGAAAAATCTTAGCAGTAGAGCTTGTGATGCTGGAGTGTGAACCTGGTCAGGCATGTACCCTACTAGATATCTTCATTCTTCTAATATTATTCTTTTTATCTTTGTAGAAAAACAAATATCCAGTAGTTTTCCATCCTGTTAATATTGTTTTTATTCCCTCTTACCATGTAAAAACTATTTTTCTTTTTATTTACTCTGCATGAAGTTTACCAAACTTAAAGAATCTATGTGTTTTCTTTTTTCAAGTAGGAAAAACATGCTCATTATACCTTCAAATACTATTTGTCAATTTCTATCTCTGAAACTTTAATAGCATTTATGTAATTTAATATAGTTTATTGATTCAGTGTTTGCTACTCATGACTATCTTACTGGTATACTTTTACATTCAGTATTTTTCAGAGTACAATGTAATATTAATCAAGTTATCTTTTATTTTATTACTATTATTATTTTAAATTTTATTCATTTATTTTGGGTTAAGACAGAGTGAAATAGAGATGGAAACTGTGGGAATCAGGCTGTAGCGCAGCGAGTTAAGCGCAAGTGGCACAAAGTGCAATGACTGGCATAAGGATCCCGGTTCGAGCCCCCGGCTCCCCACCTGCAGGGGAGTCGCTTCACAAGTGGAGAAGCAAGTCTGCAGGTGTCTATCTTTCTTGCCCTCCTCTGTCTTTCCCTCCTCTCTCCATTTCTCTCTGTCCTATCCAACAATGACAACGACAATAATACTGCAACAATGAAACAATAAGTGTAACAAAAGGGAATAAATAAATAAATATTAAAAACTTAAAAAAAGAGAGAAGGAAACTGCTAGTAAAGCTTCCCCTTGCAGGTGGAGACTGGGGGCTTGAACATGGGTCCTGTGTTCTGTGATGTGTGTTCTTAACCAGGTGTGCCAATGTTTGGCTCCTCAAATAATCTTTTAAATACATACACTTTCAACTCTAGAATTTTAATTTTTTTTTTTGTTAGAGTTTAAAAATGATTCTTGAAATTCTTCATTACTTTGGTCACTGCATACCTCTTTTCCTATCATTTCCTTAACGTATATGTTGTACAAAATTCACATAGACTAATATACCTTAAAAAGACTTCCCAGGGGAGTCAGGCTGTAGCGCAGCGGGTTAAGTTCAGGTGGCGCAAAGCACAAGGACCGGCATAAGGATTCTGGTTCGAACCCGGGCTCCCCACCTGCAGGGGAGTCGCTTCACGGGCGGTGAAGCAGGTCTGCAGGTGTCTTTCTCTCCTCCTCTCTGTCTTCCCCTCCTCTCTCCATTTCTTTCTGTCCTATCCAACAATGACGACAACAACAATAATAACTACAACAATAAAACAAGGGCAACAAAAGGGAATAAATAAATAAAATAAAATAAAATAAAATAAAATAAAATAAAATAAAAAGACTTCCTAGGTATGGATTGACCAGTCAATGCCCGTGTTCAATGGGGAAGCAGTTACAGAAGCCAGACCTTCTACCTTCTGCATCCCACAGTGACCTTGGATCCATACTCCCAGAGGGATAAAGTAAAGCTATCAGGGGAGGGGATGGGATACGGAGATTTGGTGGTGGGAATTGTGTGGAGTTGTACCCCTCTTATCCTACGGTGTTTTAATGTCTCCTTTTTTAAATAAATAAAAAAATTTTTAAAAAGAAATTAAAAGGGGGGGGGAAAGAAGACTTCCCAGCTTCTTCTCATATGAAGACCCCTAGTTTAATTTGCCCTTTTCCCAGATTTGGGTGCCTATTTATTGAACAATTTGCTTTATATCATACCGCTTTTCAGCCACCAACTTGCAGGTGCTACTATGATGCCATTCTGACCTCCCTGGACAGACATCCTCATCAATGTGTCCTGGAGCCTCACTTCTCTGGAGCCCTAGGGAAAGATAGAAACAGGCTGGGAGTATGGATCCATCTGTTAATGTCCATGTTCAGTGGAGAAGCAATTACAAAAGTCAGACCTTCCATCTTTTGCATCCCATGGGGAAATTTGGTCTATACTTCCAGAGAGAGATAAAGAATAGGGACGCTTTCAACTACTTATTTGTACTGCTTTCTTCACAGCTTCTATGAATACAAGGTTTTGTCTGAACTTTGAAAGTTTGCAGTGACTTCCCTTTACTTGATTTTATATACTCCGCATATTGAACATTTTATGTTTCATTGTTCACTTTTGCTTTTTTGCTTACTCTATTTCAGACATTATAAGTAACTTCTTTTTTTAAAATTTATTTATTCCCTTTTGTTGTCTTTGTTGCTTTATTGTTGTAATTATTATTGTTGTCATCATTGTTGGATAGGACAGAGAGAAATGGAGAGAGGAGGGGAAGACTGAAAGGGTGAGAGAAAGATAGACACCTACAGACCTACTTCACCTCTTGTGAAGCGACTCCCCTGTAGGTGGAGAGCCGAGGGCTTGAACTGGGATCCTTATGCCGGTCCTTGCACTTTTTGCCACATGTGCTTAGACCTTTGCACTACCTACTGCCCGACTCCCTATAAGTAACTTCTTTTTTTCTTCTAATCTTCATGGATGTCTCATGAACAATATTCTCATTTATATATGAACAATATTCTCATTTATATATGAACAATATTCTCATTTATATATGAACAATATTCTCATTTATATATGAGAAATATATATATATATAAATATATATATATATATATATATATTCTAATGAAATATCATGTAATTTTCAGCATTATAAAAATCTGTTAGAATCAGTATGCAAATCTTGATTTCTGTGATTCCAAAGCTAATACCTGCAAACATTCATTATTTATAAATTAAATAACTTGCTCAGTGTTTTTATTACTAAATTTCTTATAGTACAAAGATTATTTTCTGCTACAGAAAATGATATTTACCCTGAAATCTACAAAATTGCAGAATAATGATACTAACTCTAGTGCCATAAATTTATTGGGTTATGCATATCACCTTAACTCATTTGTGGTTTAACAGCGCACCTTTTATTTAAAGTATTTTTGTTAGTTTCAGTATCAAAATTGAGAGACAAGACTATTGGTATTAAATGCAGAATAATTTAGAAGAAATAAGAGTGGCAATACCTAAATGATAACTGCTCAGCTGAAGGTGATTCAAATTACAGCTTAGGTGTTTTTCCACCATCATGCACCAGGGCCTCAAATGCCCTCCAGCTGCCTCCCTCCTGCTCCTTTCCCAGAGTCCTTTGCTTTGCTGCTAGTTTCTCTTTGTGTTTCTCCTTTCTGCTCTTGTTTCCTAAGTCCCACCTATAAGTCAGATCATGCCTCTCTTTTTGGTCTATCTCAACTTAACATAGTTCCTTCAAGTTCTAAGATGAGGCAAAGTATATGACCTCATAAATTTTTAACATCTGAGTAGTATTCATTGTGTATATAATCACAAATTTCTTAGCTACTGTCATTGGGCATCTGGGTTGAATAAATGTCATTGCTATCATATTCAAATGGTATTCAGGACCATTTAGAAAAGAAAATTCATTCATAATGTCCAGAAGTTAACTTGTTTTATTTTCTCTTCATGCCATAATCTATAAATCTACAGATACTGTCAAACAATTTTAGAGCAGGGGACAGTTGGTGGTTCTACCCATTAGTGTGCACACATTACCATGAACCAGGATCCAGGTTAAAGCTCCTGGGCCCCTCCTGCAGGAGGGGAAACTTAAGAAATATAATTTAAGAAACAAGAATAGAAAGGGGAAATATAAAGTAAAACCTTGGACTGGTTGAATGCACTGCATTCAAAGGATTTGGGGGAAGGAGGACAGAAGAAGGGTGAGGGTCGGGCTTTCAGGTCCTGATACAGAATAATGGACATAATTTGTGGGTGAGGGTTTTGCAGACGCCTTACTTTCTGTGATGAGAAATGGCACTCGGGTGCCAACAACTGTACTACAAGCCACTAACTGCCCAATAAATAATAAAGAAAAACTTAAAAATACTAATAAATATTAAAATAATTTTTAATAAGTAGGTGTTAGAATGAGGATGATTATCCAAATATTTTCATCAATTCTTTTATGTTATGAAAGCTCGGAGTAGCTAATACATAACAACGGTTCTTTCATATATTGTGAAGGTACTGATTAGCAAAAAAACAAACCAGAAAAACCTAGATTCTATTATTATTCAATTCTATCATTTGAGGGCGTAGATTACCTTATTTTTTCTTTTTTTTTTCCTTTTTCAGAAATTAAAAAAAAATTTTTCCTTTTGTTGTCTTTTTTTTATTGTTGTAGCTATTATTGTTGTTGTTATTGATGTCGCTATTGTTGGGTAGGACAGAGAGATATGGAGAGAGGAGGGGAAGACAGAGAGGGGGAGAGAAAGATAGACACCTGCAGACCTGCTTCACCGCCTGTGAAGCGACTTCCCTGCAGGTGGGGAACTGGGGGCTCGATTCCGGATCCTTACGCCGGTCCTTGCGCTTTGTGCCACATGTGCTTAACCCGCTGCTCTACTGCCCGACTCCCTTCCTTGTTATTTTTTAAGTAAATGTTTTTATTGTCTTTATTTACTTATTGGATAGAGACAGGGCAGTCAGATATCTAGAGGTATGTTTAGGGGATGAGAGACAGAGAATGCCTGCAGGGCTACTTCACCACTCACAAAGTGCTTCCCCCTTTAGGTATGGACGGGGGCTCCAATCCAGGTCTTTGTGCATTATAATATGTGGACCACCGCCCAGCTCCAGGGAGTTGACTTCAAATCAAAGTACTTTCAATAAATTTTTTATAATGCAAAGTCATAGATCATGTTATAGTATAAAACAAAAGTACATGATATACTGCATGATATCAGACAGGACTTCCCTTTTTTGTTATTTTTATTTATTGGATAGAGACAGAGAGAAATTGAGAAGGGAGGGGGAGATAGAGAGGGAAAGAGAGAGACACCCACAGTCCTGCTTCGCCACCAGTGAAGTTGCCCCCTTGCAGGCGGGAACTAGGGACTTGAACTCAGGTCCTTGTGCACTGTGATGCACCACCACCTGGCCCCCATTTCCTTTTCTATACAAAAAGGAAATGTTTAAGTGGTCCTTAGAAGAGTCTACATACAGGAAAAGAAGAAAGCTCTGAAGAAACCAAAAGAAAACTTCATGGAGTTTCTTGAAAAATGAGGTTGGAGTGAGAAATTGAGTATGAATTGGCAAGGGTTTATATACTTTATTTTGGTCACAGGCATAAGGAAAGTGGGAAATGAATCAAAGATTTTCACCAAAGAATGACAAAGAGACAGAAAAATACTCTTAACTGCATCATGAGATTTGGAGAGGAATAAGAATGGACAGTAGCACAAACTCGGATTACATTAGTTCAGATCTACTAGGAAATGAATGTCAGTAGGGTGTTAGAAGTGACACAGGCTTCTGTAATACATATGAATAGACATGGGCCCTAGGCCAGGTCGATGGAGTTTACAGTTATTGGTATTTATATACTTTCCCCATATTTGAAAACTACTCTCTGCCCTGATCCAGCATTCTAGTCCTTTTCCCAATTCTGACACAATCTTCCCACACAATATTTTTATCTTACATACGTGTTAGCTGTTGGGCTCAGGCAAAAATTAGTAAAGTCATGGCCCCCTTGGAATATATGTAAAATGGACTGCCTAGCTTCTTTCAACATGAAGACCCCAAATCTCATCTGCTATTTTCTTACCTTTAGGTTCCTGATTATTAAACAATTTGTTCTGCTTTATATCTTAATGCTTTTCTACCACTAAGTTGCAGATGCTACCATGACATCAACCTGACTTACTTGGGCAGAAAACCTCTCCAGTGTGTCCTGGAATCCCACCTCCCAGAGCCCTACCTCACTAGGGAAAAATAGAAACAGGCTGGGGGTATGGATCGACCTGTCAACACCCACATACAGTGGAGTATCAACTACAGACACAGATCTTCCACCTTCTGCACCCCATAAAGATCTTTGGTCCATATTCCCAGAAGGATAAAGAAAAGGGAGGCTTCCAATAGAGGTTATGGGATGTGGAACACTGGTGGTGGGAATTGTATGGAATTGTACTCCTCTTATCACACAAACTTATCCATCATTATTAAATCTATAATAAAATAAAAGTGTATAAATAAATTTAAAAAACAACAACAAAAATTAAGAAATGCAATATATTTATTGATGGTGGTGCTTCTGGAAGATACAGAAAGAGAAGCTGAAATGCCTAGGAAATGATTTCAGTCTATAATGCAAGTCCATAACCTCTGAAAGAGAGGTGTCAGGAGGACCATTGAGTAGAAAGAGTTATAATTTGCTAAGCATCTTTGATAAAGTCTAAGTCAGTTCCATGAAGAGTTGTAGTGCAATTATTATTATTTTTTCTCCAGGGTTATTGCTAAGGCTCAGTACCTGCTCAATGAATCCACCACTCCCAGTGTCAATTTTCTTTTCTTTGATAGGAGAGAAATGGAGAAGGAAGGGGGAAAATAGAGAAGGAGAGAGAAAGAAACACCTGCAATATTGCTTCATCCCTTATGAAGCTTTCCTCCTTCAGGAAGGTACCAGGGTCTTGAAACCAGGTCCTTTTTCATAGTGATGTGTGTGTGTGTGTGTGTGTCTGTGTGTTTTGCTTGGCAAACCACAGCTCAGCCCCTTCTGAACCAGGTCCTTTTTTATAGTGGTGTGTGTGTTCTATTTGGCAAACCACAGATCAGCCCCTCCAGAACAATGATTTCTCACAGAGAAGTTCCACTTCGTCTTGCAAGACCAAATCATCAATAGAAGCTTCTATGATAACAATTTCTGACCTCGGGTTAAAAGGTAAAGCAAGCCTGGAAACAGCAGCCTCTAACTATAGTCTTTATGGCTGATTCTCTCTTCCTTCAGGAAAAGTGCCTCCAAGGCTGAGGAGATAGCATAATTATGGAAAATACAAAATGGCGGAGGTTATGGAAAATACAAAATGGCTGAGGCTCTGACAAAACTAGGCTCAATCTCCAGCACTACCATAAGCCATAGCTGAGCAGTGCTCTGGTAAAGAAAAAAACGCAAGAGAATAAATCGGAGGAAAAAAGTGTCTCTGTTACAGAAAGAAAGAAGTTTAAAGATTCAGGGAAGAAATGAAGTAAGAAGCTGTAAAGATATAGATGAAACAAAAGGCCGGCATAAAATTGCTCACCTTGGTAATGTGCTATATTGCCATATGTGTGACCCAGTTTTGAGCCCAGGCCTCACTACATTTAAACAAGTTTCAGTGCTGTGGTCTCTCTGCCTCTGCCTCTTTGTTTCTCTGTCTCTAAATGAAATGGAGGGGGGGAGAAGGAAAGATAATAGAATCAAGAGATATTTAGGAAGAATAGAAACAATAAAAGGACAACATGAAGACCTTGGCTTGCATAAATGCAGTTCTCTGAGACACAGAGCTCTGAATTTGGTCTAGGTGTCTGTAGTTGTTCCAATCAGTCAGTCAGTCAGTCAGTCAGTCAGTCAGTCAGTCAGTCAGTCAGTCACTCACTCACTCACTCACTCACTCACTCACTCACTCATTCACTTAGTCACTGGTTAAGTAGCTTGTTAACCAATCTTGGTGGAGACTTGAAGAGAAAATCATGAATTTCATTTTAAACATCTTAAAATGAGAGGCATTCAACAAAAATACTTGACATATTAAGTTATAGTCAGTCAGGAGGTTTCATATTGTCAGAGTGAAAATAAGGAAGAAGCTAAAATTAAACCTTAATGAAGTTTCCAAATGAATAGACAAAGAAACATAGAAAAAAGAGGAACAGTGAGATAAATATGTGTGATTACTATGTGTTGGAATTGTTTAAAGAACTATATAATTAGGGATATAAACAGGAGAAAATCGTAAAGAAACACCTATTAGTAAGGAAAAATAGAAATCCCTTCATTTTTTTACACAATGTTGTTTAAACTGAAAGAAAAACAACTTCAAGAAAAATTGTTAAAACTAACAGTGCCTTCTGTTGGAGCTTAAGTGTCTTAAAATCCGCAGAGAATCATATTCACTATATATAAAGAAGAGGATTTCAAGTTCCCAACAACAACTTGCCATCTAGGTGCCCTAAAGCAAAATGTCTCGCTAAGGAACTCTTAATGGGTCGATATGATGAGAAAAGCTGTATAGAGGCACCAAGGTCATCCTCAAACCAAAGCTGGAGACCTAGAAATCTTGGTAGCAAGTTAGGGTAAAATACATGTCCTAAAGCTAGGGAAAGGTAACTCAAAGCTTCCAAAATTTGAGGCAAATTTTGTTTTGAAGAGGAAAATAAAATTTAATGCATACTCTTTGAAGAAACTCTGGTGGGCCAATAGCAATATAGTGTGCTGATCAGTAGATGTCATATATGCTTTTTAAAAATTTTATTTATTTCCCTTTTGTTGCCCTTTTTATTGCTGTTGTAGTTGTTGTTGTTACTGATGTCATCATTGTTAGACAGGACAGAGAGAAATGAAGAGAGGAGGGGAAAGCAGAAAGGGGGAGAGAAAGAGAGACACCTGCAGACCTGCTTCACCGCTTGTAACACCCTTTCCCCCTGCAGGTGAGGAGCCTGGGCTTGAACTCGCATCCTTACACTGGTCCTTGAGCTTAGCGCCATGTGCGCTTAACCTGCTGGGCTACCGCCCAACTCCCGCTTTTTTTTTTTCCTTAGTTATATTATATATAAAATGACACTGATGAAGGATTTTCAACTGATAGTTTAATATGTCAGTGAGAAAGTATTAATTGATTGATTTTCCTGCAATAGATTTTCTGTGTTGGTAAACATATTTTTCTTTCAAAAGTGCTTATCTCTGTTGTCTAGGAAGCATAATAATGGATATTATATTATTATTATTATATTATATAGCAATATAGTATGCTTATCAGTAGATGTCATATATGCTTTTTAAAAATTTTACTTATTTTTACTTTTGTTGTCCTTTTTTATAGTTGTTGTAGTTATTATTGTTGTTGTTATTGATATTGTCATTGCTAGATAGGACAGAGAGAAATGGAGAGAGGAGGGGAAGACAGAGAGGGGGAGAGAAAGATAGACACCTGCAGACCTGCTTCACTGCTTGTGAAGCGACTCCCCTGCAGGTGGGGAGCCGGGGGCTCGAATCGGGATCCTTACATTGGTCCTTGGGCTTTGCACCACGTGTGCTTTACTCGCTGTGCTACGACTCCCCTTTTGCCCATTTTTAAAATTCATTTCTATGGCTCTGCCATTCCTTCCTTTTTTATTTATTTTTATTTTTTAATCTTTATTTGTTGGATAGAGACAGTCAGAACTTGAAAGGGAAGGGGGTGACAGGGAGGGAGAGAGACAGAGAGACACCTGCAGCACTACTTCACCACTTGTGAAGCTTTACCCTTGCAGGTAGGGACCAGGGGCTCGAACCTGGGTCCTTGCACACTGTAATATGTGCGCTCAACCAGGTGTGCCACCACCTGGCCCCTCATTCCTTCCTTTCTAAGTCACATCTATACTTATTACTACTTCTGAGTATCCTTCATTTTTCTTCTTCCCTCTCAGATAAGCAAAACAATGTCTGACTTCCTCTGGTGTTTTCCAGATTCTCTTCCCTTTCAGTGATTATATAAAAGCAAAGTTTATCTGCTGACAAATGTTTCAGTCTTTGCCTAATATTTCTCCCTTCTGGGAATATGGGCCAATATTTATTTTGGGGAGGGGGATACAGAAGGAAGGACTCCCGCTGTAATTGTTGCTGTAATTGGTTCTCTGATGGACAGGGACATTGGCTGGTTGATCCATGCCACCAGACTCTCTCTTAGTAGGATTGAGCTCTGGAGAGGTGAGATCCTGGGACACATTGGTGAGGTTGTCTGCCCAGGAATGTTAGGATGAAATCATAGTAGCATCTGCAACGTAGCTGAAAGGCAGTAAGATATAAAGCACCAAAAAAAAAAAAAAATGTTAAGTAGGAACCAGAGAGTAGGAATAGGCTTGAATGAGAATAGAGATCATAGGGTGGAAATAAGTTAGGCTGTCTATTTTAGGTATATTCCTAGTACCCCAGGACTTTAGTAATCCTTACTTGTGTTTGATAGCTAACATGTAGGTGAACTAAAAGTATTGTCTGGGAGGATGGTGTCAGAGTAGGGCCCATGTATATTCATAGTTAGGGCAGGAATCTGTATAACCTCCAAGTCCTTGTCAGTCTGAGCTTGCAGTTCACAGTTACAGTTGGGAACATTCTAGGGTACACTCATTGGACCAGTCTTCCTCAAGTGGCAGAAAAGGATGACCCACCCTTCCTTTCATGAGTAGGACAGTCCTTACCATTCCTACTTTATAGTGAGGTAAAGTACTGAAGAGGCCCATCAAATGTTTTATGATGAGATTCCTGATGAAAGTGACCAGTGGTAGTATAGAGAGGGATCTGTTAGAGGTCTAGGCCCATCGTATATATGGAGAAATCCAAGGGTTCCTTGACTAGGATACCAGATGGTGAAATCCAGTCCACTCTTTTAGGGTCCAGTTTCATATTGATCCTAACAAGAAATATTCAAGTAATTATTATCATTTTGAATTATCAAATATTTTCCAATTCTTTATTAAATTTAGTATCTTATTTATGTAATTATTTAATAATAATTTAATAGTTTAGCAAATTTTTAAAATGTCACTTTGGCTAAATTCCCCCTCCACTATTATTGCTTCTAGCTTGGTGTCGTATGCTTTACATTGGTTTGTTCTAGCCCTCCCCCGCCAAGAGAATTGGATCAGTCCAGTTAATTTTGTGGGCCCGCTTGGCCCCGCCCCAGGGAACCCTGAGAGAGGGTTCCTGAGTTCGAGAGTGCCAGAGTTTCAGAGGGTTCCCGAGTACGAGAGTTCAAGAGTTCCAGAGTGACAGAGTTAGAGAGTCCCAGAGTTGGAGAGTTCTTGAGTTCCAGAGAAAGAGAGAGTGCTTTGCCGCCGCAAAGAGACAGCAGAGTTCTGTTTGGTGATTAGTTTGTCTTAGTTTATGAATCGTAGTTCCTGAATAAAGAAATACAGCTTCCCTGCCCAGCCGTTGTCTCTGCGTCTCTGTTACCCGCCCGTGAAGCTAGCCCGGCCAGCTGGAACGTCGGAAATTTTAACAACAGCTTGGTATGGTAGATCTTTCTTATAGTACTTAGAATTCATGTGCAAATGTGTGTGTGGACCCAATTGTGTGCCTGCTGCCTCGTAATTTAATTCACACAGAATGCAAGTAGTGAAGTCTTATTTTTCTGTATAGTTGAGAGCTCTAGTTCCTCACTCTGCTGTCTAATTTGCTACTGGATAAAAGGATAAACCAGTTTCGGTTTTTTGGGTCTGAAACATATGTCAACTAGACCACACAAGGCATAAGAGGAGAAATACTTTTTTTGGAAGAAGTAGAAAAGCACCTGTTGATACTATGAAATATGCTAGTATTTGTTAGGTGAGTATTGCTTTGGAATTGTAAAACACTTGCTAACAGTTTCCACTTTAGGAAGGTTACTGCTGAAAAATACCAATCTAGCATTATGCTTGCTTTTCATAATGTTTTGAGAACATTAGCTCTGAAATTATTACAAATGATTCAGATCTGCACAAGCTTTATAACGTGAGTATTTACTATGGCATGGGGAAGTGGATAAAGAAAATTGCCTAGCAAAACCCTCATATATCAACAAAAAACAATAAACAGTATTTGCACTGAATGTTTGCTCCTTAATCTATGTAATTTACAGTATCTGTAAATGTTATTTTGTTATTTGATTTGGAAATTCAAATGTGCTTTCAGAAACATAAAATGATAATTTTGTGAACTATAATGACTTCTTTCATGTTAATTTTCACGTATCTTTTAAAAATCAAATTATACATTTATAATAACTTTTCAGTATTTATTTTCAATTTGATCAAGGGTAACTTGCTAAGTCGGTTAATCTCATAAGCCTCAATTCAATTCTCAATACCAAATAAAACCAAGAAAGATAAAACGTAATCATTAATGATCTGTCACTAATGTCTCTTTCTCTCACACAAACGTAATACTGACATGTAAATGATCAGACAGATCTACTTTGATAACAGTATCTTCACTGGTTAGTTGTTTGTAGGTAAAAATAAATAAGATTTTTTCAATCATCAAATCCAATGACAATTAGGAAAATGTTTAACTTGTCAACAGTTGTTTTGAACATGAATGTGACTGAAAGGGAATATAGAAGCCATAATACAAGTTGATGAATATCATAACCAAGTTTTAGCGCATGAACACAGTTGAACAAATTTATCTTATTTTAATTTTCATTATACTATGCAAGAAAAATTGTGCCAGAGAATGAACTTGGGACTTCTGAGGACCTGAGGTATACAATCTAGGTACTCTATTGTTATATCCGCCTCCTGGTCTGGGGAGCTATCAAAGTATATTTCTGAAGGTTTAATTGAAATAACATTGAGTTACATTACTGTAGTAGTGCATTTTCAATTCTTTAAGTTGTCAAGCTCCATCTAAGATGGGCTGAAAATGGCGAAATCACCATTTTGGATACCTGAGTAGTATTCCATTGTGTATATAGACTACAAGTTGATCAGCCACTCATCTGTTTGTTGGACACCTGGGTTGCTTCCAGGCTTTAGCTATTACAAATTGTGCTGCTATGAACATAGGTATACACAAATCTTTTTGGATGGGAGTGTTTGGTTCCTTAGGATATATCTCCAGGAGAGGAATTGCAGGGTTATAGGGTAGGTTCATTTCTAGCCTTCTGAGAATTCTCCAGACTGCTCTCCACAGGGGTTTTACATTTACAATTTACATTCCCACCAGCAATGCAAGAGGGTTTCTTTGTCTCCACAAAAAAGAAGAAATCATTTTAAGTGAAATAAGTCAGAAACAGAAAGAATATGGGATGATGTCACTCTCAGGCAGAAGTTGAAAAACAAGATCAGAAGAGAAAACTCTAAGCAGAATTTGAACTGAAGTTGGTGTATTGCTCCAAAGTAAAAGACTCTGGGGTGGGGGTGGGGGGTTCAGGTCCTAGAACAGGATGGCAGAGGACCTAGTGGGGTTTGTATTGTTATGTGGAAAACTGAGAAACGTTATGCATGTACAAACTACTGTATTTACTGTGGACTAAACCATTAATCCCCCAATAAAGAAATAAAAAAATAGAAATCAATTAAGCTGTCATACTACACTCACCACCAAGGCGTCAAAGCGGACCCCCTGCAGGTAGGGAATGGGAGCTCCTACCTAGATCCTTGCTAGGGTCCTTGCACTTACTATGTGCACTTAATCTGGTGATTCACTGCCCCAACCCTTCTGCCAATATGTATCTTTTTTAATTTGCTCATTCATTTGAAACTGAACCAAACTAAGCACCTTTTAGTTTATCTGCCCACTGCTGACAAAAGTTTGTAACCTCATTTGTGATAGTGAAAGGTGGTTTATTGGCTGTCATGTTCAGGCAAAAATTAGCAAAGTCATGGGCCCCTTGGAATATACCTAAAATAGACATACTAGCTTTTTCCAAAGTGGGGATCCCCAAATTCATCTGCTATAGTCTTGCCTTTAGGTTCCTGACTATTACACAATTTGTTCTGCTTTATATCTTACTGCTTTTTCAGACACCAAGTTGCAGATGCTACCATGATGCCCACCAGACTTCCCCAGGCAGAGTACTTCATCAATGTACCCTGGACCCCCACCTCTCCAGAGCCCTGTCCTACTATGGAAAGATAGAAACAGTTGCAAGTATGGATTGGCCTGCTGACACCCATGTTCAGTGGAGAAGCAATTACAGAAGCCAGACCTTCCACCTTCTTTTTTTAAATTATTATTATTATTTTTTTATAAAAAGGAACCATTGACAAAAAACATAGGATAAGAGCGGTACAACTCCATATAATTCCCACCACCAGAACTTCGTATCCCATCCCTTCCCTTTATAGCTTCCCTATTCTTTATCCCTCTGGAAGTATGGACCCAGGGTCACTATAAGGTGCAGAAGGTGGAAGGTCTGGCTTCTGTAATTGCTTCCCTGCTGAACATGGGCATTGGCAGGTCAATCCATACTCCCAGCCTGTCTCTCTCCTTCCCTAGTGGGGTGGGGCTCTGGGGAACTGGAGGTCCAGGACACACTGGTGGGGTCATCTGCCCAGGAAAGTCCTTTTGGTATCATGGCAGCATCTGAAACCTGGTGGCTGAAAAAGAGTTAACATATAAAGCCATACAAATTGTTGATTAATCATGAACCTAAAGGCTGGAGTATTGTAGATGAAGATTTGGGGTCTTCGTTTTGGAAATAGCTAGTGGGTCTATTTTAGTTTTATTCCAAAGGGCCCATGACTTTATCAGTTTTTATCCTGAGACCTTCCATTTCAGCACCCCATAATGATCCTGGGTACATGCTCCCAGAGGGATAATGAACAGGAAAGTTTTCAAGGGAGGGGATGGGATAGGGAAAAAATATTTCTTTGATTATAGATGTCCCAACATCACTCACAGAGCCTTCCTATTTGTGATGTAATAAGAAGCAAGACCTTTTTTTTTCAGTTTTTTAAAAATTACTTTTATTTATCTATTTATTTATTTGATAGAGGTAGTCAGAAATCGAGAGGAAAGAGTGAAATGAAGAGGAAGAAAGACAGAGAGACACTTGCAGCACTGCTTCACCACTTGCAAAGCTTTCACCCTGCAGGTGGGGACGGGGACTTGAATCTGGATCCTTGCGCATAATGACATAAACACCCAACCAGCTGTGCTACCGCCTGGCCCCTGGAAGCAAGATATTTATGCTCATATTTATTCTTCTTGTTCACTCCAAGTCTCACAGGATGACACAGAGCAATCCAGGTGGACGTGTTGTATTAGGCTAACAGGAAAATTACCGACTGTTTTAGTGGAAGTTAGGAGTTTTCCTTATCTGTCCTACTAAGAATAAAATGCTGCTGGCTGCAAAAGTGTCCAACCACCCAGGGAAAATCTAAGAACAAAATGGGAAATGACAGAACTTATGGTCAAGGCCCTGAATAAAATGCCACCTGGCTTGTTTATGGGGAATGAAGTCCACTTGTCAATAACAACAGGTGGACCAGGCACAGAGAGGAGAGAGAGGTGGCAAAAGATGGCCCTGTGCTTTAATATAAGGTCATTGTGATAAATTTGCACTGCAGTTCTTTTCTTTTCTTTTCTTTTCTTTTCTTTTCTTTTCTTTTCTTTTCTTTTCTTTTCTCTTCTCTTCTCTTCTTTCATCCTTCCTTACTCCCTCTCTTTCTCTCTCTTTCTTTTTCTTTTCACTTCCAGGGTTATTGCTGGGGCTCAGTGCCTGCACTACAAATCCACTGCTCCTGGAAGCCACTTTTTTCCATTTTGTTGCCCTTGTTGTCATTATTATTGTTATTGTTGCCATTTATATTGTTGTTGGATAGGACAGAGAGAAATCGAGAGATGAGGGGAGACAGAGAGTAAGAGAGAGAGATAGACACCTGCAGACCTGCTTCATCATTTGCCAGGAGCCAGAGACGACCAGAACTGCCCCTGTGGCTGCAGACAGACTATGACCCACATAGTAGACGACTGCCACCTCTCCAGATTCAAAGGAGGTCTCGTAACTTTACATCAGGCTCAACCTGACGCTGTTGACTGGCTACGGAAGAAGGGCAAACGCTAGAAGAAGAAGGGGCTCAAAATGGGATCCTTATCCTCCCTGATCCTTGTGCTTTGCCACGTGCGGTTAATCCGCTGCACTACCGCCTGACTTCTGCATTGCAGTTTTTGCCCTCTTCCCCCCTCCCCGTGAGTTTTTCTGTATGTATCATGTATAAGCATAAGTGTAGAATACTACTGATTCATGGTTAAGTCCCAGCTTGTTTATGAATCATGCAATTTTAAGCTCCTCCCAAATTTTTGCTTTAAAACACACTCAAACCTGTATTGAATTTTTTTCACCTGTCTTTCTTGGAGGAAATGTAAGGTAATATATTAAATATCATTTTTCAAAGGGGTTCTTTTCCCTTTGATTTCATGCAAGTTTTCAAATATTTAGTGTAAACTTCCATGAATCCTGTAGGTGGCAGCACGTTTCTGCTATTGGATTACTCTTCAAGTACTCGCCCCCCCACCCCCTTCTTTCTGAAGAGTAGCCTGAAATTAGATGTAGGAATGCAATCTGTGGTGGTTATGTACTAAGCTACACAATACACAAGTGGGGTGTTTTTCTCAGTTTGACTTCCTAAAGACAATTTTCTGTTATTGGTTTTGAGAAGCAATCCCATACCCTTTATTTGAATAAAGATTGGGTCACATTTGTTTGGATCTAAAAGAAAAAGCTAAACCAAAAACAGGGTATTCTTAACCAAAGCAGTATCGGGGAGCATTCTGTTATCACTCCTTGACAATACACTTAGGCATTTATGCACTTTTTTTATATACAGTGACTTGCATGATTTATATGGAATTCCAAAAGCAACGATCCAGTAAATTTACTAACAGTTCCAGTAAATTTGCTTCACGGATTCTGCTTTTGATGATTGCCTTCTGCTCTTGGCATTTTCTGCCTAATATACCATGTAATATGGTTCACACTGAGAGTTTTATTTTATCAAATCATTCACTGGAGACGTCTTTCACTGTGTATTAAATTGGAGTCACTGATGGTTGGAAATGTATTGCTTTTGAAGACTTTATTAGGGCTGTCAAGGAAAAAATTATTCATGCTCTGAATGCCCTTCCAACTAATATATTTAAATCTCTAGATTGATCTTTATTTTTATGTTAAATTATATACAAACCTTCAGACTGATACAAACTGAGATAATTCATGATCAGTTTGATTCTTTGGAGTAAGTAACTGATGATACTGATGAGATTTGATGATTTTATTAGTATATTTTAAATGAAATTTAAATATTGTCTCTCCAATATCTTAAAAACATTTGGTATGTTCCTGGTGTTATTTGAGTTTAAAGAAACAGTGAGAAATGTTTTATGAACTCCCTCCATGGGTTGACCTTTGACTGACAATCAGAAAAATTTTGATATGACTGTATTATTACCGAGACTGATTTCTGGCATCTGGTTCTTTGGCCAGCGGGCTAGAATTCCAAATATTTTTGGAAGCAGGGCACCTTGTTCAAAAGTTGATGAGTTCAAGTAAACATTCGCTTATTAAGACTAAATGAGAGATGACATGAGCCAAAAACATTTATCTATGGGAGTGAATTCTCTTTATGTGACTGGTAGTAAAATGTAGATAGAAGTTAATGAGCTTCAGAAATTTGTTCTATTGTTTGTATTAGACAGTTATGAATACAGTGAAAATAAAGTGACACACAATTTACAAATTAATAAAATAATACATTGTAAGGGCAAGAGAAACACATGCTTTCTGTTGACTTATTGAAGAAGTTTTCTTACAGAACCATCTCTAGTGATATGATTAGCACCGCAAATTTATTCTACGGTACTATGTTTATTGGAATAACTTAATCTTAGAGCATGTCTCACCCAGCCAATGTTTAATTGTTTCAAAGGAAATTGATTATCAAAATAATTAGCTTATGTAAATTATGAAAGTGGTGAATAAACCAGGAAAAGTAACCTTACTGTCTCATTCCTAATCATATCATATTCAATAACAGCTGAAATTCTCTATTAATGGTCAAACTGAGTTGAGTGTTAGGGCCTTGCATCAGACTTTCTCCAGTCTATTTTTTAGAGTAATAGGAGATCATTACAGATTTTAATCAGATATCAGAACACTGAAACTCATAAACTAATCATTTCACTTAGTACATAATTAAGTACCTCTTTTAGGCAGAAATGCACAAGTGAATAAGAAAAACTCCATTCTATGGAATTATGATTCTTATAGAGGAGAGGAATCAAACAACTAATTTCACAAAATGAGTCTACATTTTAAAAATAGTTTTTTATTAGTGATTTAATAGTGATTGACAAGATTATGGTGTAAAAGTAATACAATGCCATACAATTCCCACTACCAGAATTCCATATCCTATCCCCTACACTGGAATTTTCTCTATTCTTTATCCCTCTGGGAGTATGGACCAAAGATCTTTTTTTTTTCTTTTTATTTATTTATTTATTTTTATTTTTTATTTAAGAAAGGATTAATTAACAAAACCATAGGGTAGGAGGGGTACAATTCCACACAATTCCCACCACCCAATCTCCATTTCCCACCCCCTCCCCTGATAGCTTTCCCATTCTCTATCCCTCTGAGAGCATGGACCCAGGGTCATTGTGGGTTGCAGAAGGTAGAAGGTCTGGCTTCTGTAATTGCTTCCCCGCTGAACATGGGCGTTGACTGGTCGGTCCATACTCCCAGTCTGCCTCTCTCTTTCCCTAGTAGGGTGGGTTTCTGGGGAAGCGGAGCTCCAGGACATATTGGTGGGGTCTTCAGTGTAGGGAAGCCTGTCTGGCATCCTGATGACATCTGGAACCTGGTGACTGAAAAGAGAGTTAACATACGCAACCAAACAAGTTGTTGAGCAATCATGGACCCAAAGCTTGGAATAGTGGAGAGGAAGTGTTAGGGGGTACTCACTGCATACTCTAGTGTACTTCTGCTTTCAGGTATATATTTTTCAGTAGTTTACGGATACGTGTGAACATATGCTCTCTCTCACAGAAACTGGTGTATATCTAGGTTTTGAGACTTTGTTAGAAAGTGAACCACCTGAGATGGAATTAGAGTATACTATGAAAGGAAAGGTCTCACCCGAGTAATGAAGCTGAAGGGTTGTTATTCCACACGTGAAGTCTCTGGACATAGTCTGAAGTGAAGCATGTTGAGGTGGCAATCATTGTGTTGGTTAGGTTGTGATCGGCGGATGCAATATTATTTGATATGGATTGGGAGAGGCATACGGGAAAGTGGGCCCTATCCAAGGGTTCCAGGACTGGGGGAAGTAGAGGCTCTATAGTGGAGATGTGAGGTTCCTGCTGTCTTAGGGTTCAAAAAGACAATCGGTAGTTAATGTTATCATCACATTATTTGGTAATTGGGTTAACTTTGAAAGGTCCTTTTGTTAGGGTTTGCTGTACAGTACCCAGTATCTTGTATATAGCTGTGCTATTGGTTGCTTCTGATCTACTTGGTCTAGGCTTTTGAGAGAGTCTGCATATCAATTACACAGCCTATATATTGGAAAGATTCAGTTTGTGTTTTGAAAAACTTCGAGACATACAATTAATTTTTCCCCTCTCGTATTAATTAACTAGTGATTTATATGACTACATTTTACTAGGAGTGTACATAAACACCATTCCCACCACCAAAAGACTGTGACCCATCCCTCCCACCCACTCCCATCCTCCACTGTCCCAGGAAGCTGCATGTCTACCCCTCATCACAGGGTTTTTACTTTGGTTCCCTACTTACAATTTGGTCAGGTCCTGCTTTTAGTTTCCCTTTCAGATCAATCTTCTGACTCAACTTCTGTTGATGAGTGGAATCATCCCATACTCATCTTTATCTTTCTGACATAGCTCACTTAACATAATTCCTTCTAGCTCTGTCCAAGATGGGTCAGAGAAGGTGGGTTCATTGCTCTTGATAGCTGCATAGTATTCCATTGTGTATATATACCACAGCTTTCTCAGCCACTCATCTGTTGTTGGGCTCCTGGGTTGCTTCCAGGTTTTAGCTATTATGAATTGTGCTGCTATGAACATAGGAGTACACACCTCTTTTTGTTTGGGTGTTATGGAGTCCTTGGGGTATAACCCCAGGAGAGGAATTACTGGATCATATGGAAGGTCCATGTCTAGCCTTCTAAGAGTTGTCCAGACTGCTCTCCACAGAGGCTGTACCAATTTACATTCCCACCAGCAATGTAAAAGGGTTCCTCTGTCCCCACAACCTCTCCAGCATTTGTTGCTGCTGTCCATTTTTGATGTATGCCATTCTTACAGGAGTGAGGTGGTATCTTAGTGTTGTCTTAATTTGCATTTCTCTGACAATCAGTGACCTACAGCAGTTTTTCATGTTTGTTAGCCTTTTGGATCTCCTCTGTAGTGAATGTTTTGTTCATATCCTCTGCCCATGTTTCAATGGGGTAATTTGTTTTTTTGGTGCTAAGATTGCTGAGCTCTTTATATATTTTGGTGATTAGTTTCTTGTCTGATGTTTGACATGTGAAGATCTTCTCCCATTCTGTGAGGGGTCTCTTTGTTTGTTTAATAGTTTCTTTGGATGTGCAGAAGCTTTTCAATTTGATGTAGTCCCATTGGTTTGTTTCTGCTTTAGTCTTCCTTGCAATTGGGTTCAATTCATCAAAGATGTCCTTGAGGTGTAGGTGGGAAAGTGTTTTACCAATGTTTTCCTCTAAGTATTTGATTGTTTCTGGTCTGACATCTAGGGCTTTGATCCATTTGGAGTTGATTTTTGTTTCTGGTGAGATAAAGTGTGTTGGTATGCATGAGACCCCTTCTGTTTCATTTGGTTTAAATCCCCCCTGCTTAACACTATTCTATTTACATAACCACTTCATTCTATTTATATAACCGCTGTTAACAAGCACCTCCCTCCAGGGCATTGGTTCAATCCCCACTGTTTCATGATATGTTTTTGCTCCACCCCCCTCCTTGTCACACCCTGATCCTCTCCTTGTCACACTCTGATTGTCACCAGTCACTTTTCTCTCCACCCTCTCTATGTCACACCCTGTTTCCACCCTACTTGGCAAGTATATATAAAGACAGCATTGTGAGTTTTAGAGTACTTTACCTTTAGTTTAGCTCAGCTCGGCTTAGATTGTGCTGCGTCCTGCATGAATAAAGAGATACTGCCTACAGCTCAACCATGAATCCCTGGTCATCTGTTACCCGCCCGTGAAGCTAGCCCGGCGAAAACAACATAACCCATCGAAAACAACAAAAGTGGTTCAATTTCATTCTTCTGCATGTTACAACCCAGTTTTCCCAGCACCATTTATTGAAGAGAGCCTCCTTTTTCCATTTAATCCTTTGGGCCCCCTTATCAAAGATTAGATGTCCATAGGTGTGGGGATTTATTTCTGGGCTTTCAATTCTGTTCCACTGGTCTGTGTGCCTATTTTTGTTCCAGTACCATGCTGTTTTGATGATGATGGCTTTATAATATAGTTTAAGGTCTGGGAGTGTGATACCTCCATTTCTGTTTCTTTTCCTTAAGATGGTTTTGGCAATTCTAGGTGTTTTCAAGTTCCAGATAAATGATTGTAGTGTTTGTTTTATTCTCTTAAAGAAGCTTGGTGGAACTTTGATGGGTATTGCATTAAATTTGTATATGGCTCTGGGGAGAATATTCATTTTGATGATATTTATTCTTCCAATCCATGAGCATGGGATATCTTTCCATTTCTTGGTATCAGTTTTTATTTCCTTGAGTAGCGACTCATAGTTTTCAGTATATAAGTCTTTCACTTCTTTGGTCAACTTTATTCCTAGGTATTTGATTGATTTTGCTGAAACAGTAAATGGGAGTGAATTGGGAATAGGACTAGAAAGCTGGATCAGGCCAGAGAGTAGCTCCCAAATACGGGAAAGGTATATAAATTCCATTGATTGCAACCCCCATTGATCTGATCTCACGCCCATGTCTATACATATTTAGCATGGGAGCCTATGTAACCTTTGCATCTCTGTCAGTCTGAGCTCACATTCTGTGGTCATAGCTAGAAACATTCTAGGCTTCACTCATTTCAGGACCAGTCTTCTTTGAGTGGCAGAGTATGTTAGCTCAGCCTCCCTTCAGAGAGTGAGGCAATTTCTGCTACTGTTGTTCTACATTGAGAGCAATGTGCTATAGGGGTCTTGTGCTCCCTACTATGTGCACTTAATCTGATCCACTACTGCCCAGCCCCCTTCTGTTTTATATATTAATGCTTTTCAGGCACCAAGTTGCAGATACTAGTATGATGTCAACCTGAGTTCCCTCAGTAGACAATCTCACCAATGTGTCTTGGAACCCCATCTCTCCAAAGCCCTACTCCACTAGAGAAAGATAGAAACAGGCTGGGGGTATGGATTGACATGTCAGTGCCCATGTCCAGCGGAGAAGCAGTTACAGAAGCCAGACCTCCACCTTCTACACCCCATTAAGATCTTTGGTCTATATTCCTAGGGGGATAAAAAATAGGGAACCTGGGGACCATATGGTAGAGCACGGGGTTAAATGCATATATTATGAAGTGCAAGTATCTGTGCAAGGATTCTGGTTAGAGACCCTGGCTCCCCACCTGCAGGAGGGGTCACTTCACAAGTGGTGAAGCAGGTTTGCTGGTGTCTTTCTCTCCTCCTCTCTATCTTCTCTCCCCTCTCAATTTCTCTCTGTCTGTCTTATTCAATTAAAAAATAAATTATTCTTCCAGGAGCAGTGGATTTGTAGTGTAGGTACTGAGCCCCACCGACAACCCTGGAGGCAATAAATAAATAAATAAACAAATAAATAAATAAATAACAAGAAAATAGGGAACTTTCCAATGGAGGGGATGGGATTTGACACTGGTGGAGGGAATTGTTTGGAATTGTACTCTTCTTATCTCCCTAGCTTATTAATAATCATTAGAACACTAATAAGGAAAAGGTACAATAAAGCTATTTAGATGGATTTCATATAATTTCAAAAGCATAAAGGACTGGATAGTAGTGATGAAATTTGATTTTACTTATGGAATAATTTTTTCAAAGCCCAGAATAACAAAAGCAAATGGGAAAAGGGAGAGAAACGCTCTATCAACAACAAATTTAGTAAAAAAAATATATAAACAATAAAATAACAAACAAAAAAATGACAAAATCAGTCCCTGAAGGTCAAGTAAAATGAGTTGTGCCTTTGGTATCAGAAAACTCTCACTATTATAATACAGGCCAAAAGCCCTGTCTATACTTTAGAGACTTTTTAAAAACATATATTTTTATCTATTTGATAAGTGATAGGTATACATATCTTAATTATATAGTGTATACAGTTATCTGCTTAACAGCCAAATTTGAGAATGTTTTGTATTCATTAGTTGGTATTTAACAGATGTTTGTTATATTCAAAAATAGTGCTACTGGTATTGTTTAATGAACTGGACTTATTTGTTGTGCTGAAGCATGTAATTAGGGAAAATTTTATTAATACTTTGAATTCATACAACTATTTTTTTATTATTATGATGCAAAGAATAGCGACCGATCATCTGTTCTCTATCTCCATTGAAGCCAAGGCATGAGGAAATAAACTTAAATTGCAATATGAGGTATTAGGTCAGAATAATTGAGGAATTTCCTGACAGAGTTGTTAAACATTGAAATGAACCAGAAAAAAAAGAGGTTGTGAAATCTAAAATTCTTTTATCCTCGTTATTTCGTAGTTTGGATAGTAAGCCGATAGACGACTCCAGATTTAGTTGTCTCTACATATGATTTTCACAAGTATAATTCTTTCAAGTTTTAATGTCAGGGGGAAGACAATGAGAAACTATAATAGTGGGGCCAAGTGATGGTGCACCTGGTTAAACACTCACATTACAGTTCAAACACTTACATCTAGGTTCAAGCCCCTGGTCCCCACCTGTAGGAGGAATACTTCACAAGTGGTGAAACAGGGCTACAGATGTCTCTCTGTCTCTGTCTTTCGCAATCTCCCCTTCCCACCTTCAATTTCTCTCTGCTTCTATCCAATAACAAATAACTAAATATATTTTTTAAAAAGGAAAACTACAATAGCCATCATTTTGGGGATATTATTATGTAGTAATATGTGAAGTACTTTGGAAATACCTACTTAAAAAATGTAATTAATCAAGTCGTTCAATAAATCTGCATATTTCTTAAGCTTACCATAAAGCTTCTACCATTACATTAATCTTTATTTGGAGAGGAATTGAAAGGTGGCATGCCAAGTGACATGGTCAGGTCAATTAGAATATGCTAATATGATATAGGGAATCTGACCATCTGTTTCAGAGAGTTCCAACAGAGAACTCATTATTTCTAATTATCTATATAGTCTGTGATGACTATATGATTATGGAAATTTCTGGGGTCAGAGTTTTTTTTTTCTTTTTTAAAATTTCTTTCTTGGGGAATTAATGTTTTACATTCGACAGTAAATACAATAGTTTGTACATGCATAACATTTCCCAGTTTTCCAAATAATAATACAACCCCCACTAGGTCCTCTGTCATCCATTTTTGGACCTGTATTCTCCCCTCCACCTACCCCAGAGTCTTTTACTTTGGTGCAATACACCAATTCCAGTTCAGGTTCTACTTGTGTTTTCTCTTTGGATCTTGTTTTTCAACTTCTTCCTGAGAGTGAGATCATTCCATATTCTTCATCCTTCTGTTTTGAGGGTCAGAGTTTTTCATGAGTAATTTTATAGTTTTTCATGAATAATTCAGTGAATTGGGAAACATTTGTTTTTCTTTCAAAAGGCAGAATGCACATCTCAAAAGTATGAGCCCAAGTGGCTTTATATAGTCAGAATACAGATATGTAACCTCTTCTTCATGACTCTACACCTTCAAACACCAAAATTCATCTCATTACTAATTCTTTTGAAACCTTTACCTCTGGGTTTCCTAATGGATCTTCTATCTTACTTGGGTTTGCCAGTCTTGTGTGATGAGTATTGTTCTTACATTATTTGTACTTTTGATTGAAAACTTTTTTGCAATTGAAATGAGTATTGATTTCACAACTTTGTAAACACATCACTTGTGGAAGATACAGTATGTCAAAATTGTTTCCTTAGGATATATTCCCAGGAGAGGAATTACCAGAGGATAGTATAGTGTTGGGACTATTTGTAAGCCTGATAGAGCTTAGGGAGAACTACCCCCATCCTTGGATGGAGGTCTGAGAAGATAAACTCTTGGTCTCTCTCAACCAAGGTGAGAAAAAGGGGGTAAACCAGACTTAGTTCTATCCTTCCTGACTCTCAGGCCCACAGAAACCCCAATACTTCCCTCCATTAACTGCAGGTCACATGGCCGCCTATTTTAAGATTCACTTACTCAAAGTCACCTTCTGATCACAGAAGAACACACCTTATCACACACTCCATCATACACCTCAGACCCCAAACAAGAGAAATTCCAAACTATATGGCCTTTTGATATCCATCTTCTCTCTGTCTCACCCTACTGGTTTAACCCCTATGCTTCTCTCAAATACCTTTAGATAATTAAGTTGCTTGCGTCATGGAGAATAACTGTCTTGTATCTCATCAATTTCTGTCATACCAGCCACCTACCATAAGGGCAAGCTGCTCTTTAAGAAATCTGTAATTTCTGACATATTTCAATAATAATTCCTTTTGTTTGGTTTTCTATTTAAGTCATGTCCACCTTGCTAATAAACAAGTTCTGAAGGGCTCCCCAGTGTCTTTACTCTAGAAAGAACTGTTCTGTTACCTTTCTCCTGGAGATCACCCCGCCAGAGACCCGACAGTATAGGTCCATTGCTAGCTTTCTAAAAGTTCTCCAGACTGCTTTCTACAGGGTTTGGACCAAATTTTCATTCCTACCAGCAGTGCAGGAGGGTACCCTTATCTCCACAGCTTCTCCAACATTGGTTGTTACTGTCCTTTCTGATGTATGACATTCTCGCAGAAGTGAAGTGGTATCACATTACTGTCTTTATTTGCATATATAATGACTACATCTAAATCGTCATGAAAGCATTAAATAGATTTTCAGATAGTAACTCAGTATGGGATCAGTATCTTGCTGGCCATACCTAGAGCTTTGGAACAATTTCACAATCAGTTTTACATTAATCTTAAATGAACTAGCCAAGATTTCCTGAAGTAAATCACCCTTGACCCAGAATCAATAATTACTTTCTCCCACTATTAGTAATGGAGCACCTGTTATGTGTCAAAGACTTTTCAGATATTTTTCTTTATCTTTTTGATGAAATTATTTTATAGAGGCTGAGAGAAAAAATTCACATGGAAGAGTAGATATTTTAACATGCCCAAAGTTCCAAGTTTGATCCTTAGTAGCACAAAGAAGCATAATGGATAAAACCAAGGGGAAGCTCCATAGATGGTGGGTTGGTGCTGTGGTGTCTTTTCTTCCTCATCCAAGTTAAAGAGAATGAAAAAAAAAAGTTTGTATTAGAGCAATGGAATTGTGTATATATGAGACCTTGGTTCTGTTATACTACTTAGTGCGGCACATATTAATATCCCAATTTTATAAGAAGATTGAGGCTTAAAGAAGTCAACTTACCTGACCACCCCAGTATTAGGAAGCTAAATAACTTTTCTCTATTCCAACATGTATGCTTTTTCTACTATATTTAAAATATATACTGGGAGTCAGGCTGTAGCACAGCTGGTTAAGCGCAGGTGGCGCAAAGCACAAGGACCAGCATAAAGAACATGGTTCGAGCCCTGGCTCCCCACCTGCAGGGGAGTCGCTTCACAGGCGGTGAAGCAGTTCTGCAGGAGTCTATCTTTCTCTCCTCCTCTCTGTCTTCCCCTCCTCTCTCCATTTCTCTCTGTCCTATCCAACAATGACCACAACAATAATAACTACAACAATAAAAACAAGGGCAACAAAAGGGAATAAATAAATATTAAAATATATATATAATATAATAAAACTTTTATAATAGAAAAAAATCAGAGTATATCTTTAGTTATTTTATTAGTGCCATTAAAATTGTTCTATAAAATTAAGATTACTAATGATTTCATTCAGATATAATGATACAAAATAATTTGCTATTCATAATATCCCCAGATATAAGTAAATTCTGAATATTACTACATTGCTGAAATTATCTAGGTGGGTAAAAATTTATTATACTAACAATTTCTCAGTTAACAGTCTGCTAAAAGCAATCTTATTTCATTTCCGTTAGCTTGCATACTGTTTTAGTATTGAATTTTATTTTCTTATTTTTTTATTATCTTTATTTATTTGATAGAGACAACCAGAAATCGAGAAGAAAGGGGGAGTGATAAGGAGAGAGACAGAGAGAAACCTGCAACCCTGCTTCACTGCTTTGTGAAGCTTTCCTCCTGCAGGTGGGGACCGGGGTCTCAAACCTGGGTCATTGTGCACTGTAATGTGTGTGCTTAACCAGGTGCACCACTGCCTGGCCCCTTGAATTTTATTCTTATTTTTATATTCAACATTAAAAAATGTTTGGTTATCTAGGTGGGGGGAAATTAAAGTGTCTGTTGACATTATTTGAGAGAATTGTTATGCATTCAATTTCCAATATTCAAAGATATTTAAGGCTATTATTAAAAGTCATAAGTACGATAATAAATTCTTGAAAGATATTATAAAATTATTTTCCTGGTAATTGAAAAAGGAACTGAATTTATGTAAACTGTCTATTCTTTGTACCCATGTAGATAAATTTCGCTAATTGAACACGAATCAGAAAAATTGCTCACATTTCTATTTGTGTGTCTTTTGGAAATGGTTTTCAATTTCTCTTTGTCCTATCCAATAAAAACAGAAAAACAAAAAGTGGCCTCAATGAATCAAGACAGGAGCCCAGAAGAAAATCCAAATCAGTCAGAAGTAACCATAGATAAGAAAAGTATGCAAGCAATAATAAACCTAGTAATCACAGAAATGAAGACAACTATGGAAGAAAGGGCTATAAGAATTAGGGAAACAACAGATGAGACCCTCAAGAAAAATACCACATGTTGGGCCACAAAGACAGTGTCAACAAATTTAAGAGCATTGAAATCATCCCAAGTATCTTCTCAGACCACAATGGAGTAAAGCTAAAATTCAACAACAAACAGAAAATTACTAAAAGTCACAGAATTTGGAAACTCAACAACATGCTGCTTAAGAACCACTGGGTCATAGAGGCATTCAAGCAAGAAATTCAGATGTTCCTGGAAACAAATGAAAACGAAGACACAAGCTATCAAAATATTTGGGACACAGCTAAAGCAGTACTGAGAGGGAAACTCATAGCCATACAATCACACATTAGAGAATAAGAAAAAGCTCAAATAAATGACCTGACTGCATGCCTTATGGACTTAGCGGAAGAGGAACAATGGAACCCTAAAGCAACCAGGACAGAAATCACTAAAATTAGAGCAGAAATAAACAACATCAAAAATAAAAGATCCATACAAAC
Organism: Erinaceus europaeus; assembly: GCF_950295315.1. NCBI lineage: Eukaryota > Metazoa > Chordata > Mammalia > Eulipotyphla > Erinaceidae > Erinaceus > Erinaceus europaeus. The sequence continues at coordinate 129,684,556 of NC_080165.1, forward strand.
TGAATCAAGAAGAACTACAAAACCTAAATGCACCAATTACAGAAAAAGAAATCAAAACAGTTACTAAGAATCTTCCCATCAAAAGTCCTGGACCTGATGGTTTCACAGCTTTGGAAGGGCATATGCCACTAAGTTAGGAATTCTTCCATTTCTTCCAGATTCGCTAGCTTGGTGGCATATAGTTCTTTGTAGAGGTTTTGCATGATTTTCTAGATTTCTGTGGTGTCAGTTGTGAAAGGGGAGGGAAAGAGGGAGAGGGAAAGAAAGACACCTGCAGACCTGTTTGACCATGTGATGCCCCTCCCTTCAGGCAGGGAGCCAGGGCTTGAACTAAGATCCTTGTGCTGGTCCTACTGAGATCCTTGTGCTGGTCCTTGTGCTTCATACTACGTGCGCTCAACCTGGTGCTCCACTGCCGGACCCCCTATGATTGAATCTTGGCTTGACCACTTACTAGTTCTGTAATTTTTAAGCAAGTTGCTTATTCTCTATAAGTTTAAGCTTCCTATCTGTAAAATGGTAGTAGCAATAATGTCTACAGAACTGTTTTAAAGGTTAAATATGATAATCTAAATAAATTATTTAGTACATTTCCTAGCATACTTATAAGTAGCAAGACAATGAATGTTAACTCATGCAGGATACACAGCGATCTTTAAAAATACTATAGACCTAGATAATTTAAATAACAGTTAATGCAAATGTCCAGCTATAGTATTCAAAGAGTGGCTCTACTCCCTTTTTAGCATTATTATTTTGTCTCAGAGAATCAGAATATTTTGAGAGTAAGGGTCTTATACTAGCTAGTCTTAAGAACTACAGAAATAAATAATTTCTAGAATGACCATATATTGATACTTAAACATTGAAATCACAGTATCCTTTAATAATATGAGGAGGCACTTAAAACAACTCATAATCATCTTAGAAGAGATGTAAATGGGAACTTCCTCAATTAAACTATGTCTAATGCTGCTAAGCACTAGTATATAAAACTTAAGAGTTAAACCTCCCAGGGATCTAACAAAGATAAAGATTCTGAAAAGAAGAAATATATTTCCCTTTCTTTCCTTCTGTGCTGTTAGTGAGAACTATAACAGAATTAAGCATTTCTGATTTGTTATTTTATTCTATGTAAAATATTATTGCAGTGACTCATATACCCACACAAATATTATAGCAGATGTACTCCTCTCTTAATTTGAGTTCATCTGTAAAAAGAAACTGAAAGAACCAAAACGTCCCGGCATGTTTAGATTTAAATAGATCTACCCTTTTAATACAATTAAGCTGCTTAACTTAACTTTTCATTTCATTGATGAACAACTGGCATGCTAATTTGAACCTGGAACCAGTAAATGTGCATTAACACCAGATTTCTGATATTTGAACCATTACATTTATCTGAATTTCCTTGTTTTTATTTCTCTGTGAGCGAAATAGGATTTACACCAAATCTAACCACTCTATCATCATAATCTCATGATATAGGGTTAGGATAATAATATAATTATCTTTCACATTTCATTCTATTCCTGTATTAATTTAGTTGTGTTAAGTAGGTAATTAATACTATAATTATCTTTCTCCTTTTAGATAGATACCATAGCATCAAAACTACATTCAGTGTGTGTGTGTGTGTGTGGGGGGGGGGGGTTGGGTGGGTGGAGTGGATTTGAAGCTGGTCTGTGTACAAGGCAAAACAGCATACTATCTAAGTGGGTTATCTGAGTAGTCTAATAACTAAAACTATAAATGTTAGCATGCTTTACTAGTTAATTTAGAACTTGTGTTGTTTCACATATGATTTACTAAGTAATTCAGAAATGCCAACATTTAAAAAAATAAATGATTTGAAATAATTTAAAAGCAAAAGGAAAATAGACTATAAGAAGGTATAACTTCTTTCATGGGGGTCGGGCAGTAGCGCAGCGGGTTAAGCGCTCATGACTTGAAGCACAAAGACGGGCATAAGGATTTTGGTATGAGCACCCAGCTCCCCACCTGCAGGGGGGGTCGCTTCATAGGCGGTGAAGCAGGTCTGCAGGTGTCTGTCTTTCTCTCCCCTTCTCTGTCTTCCCTTCCTCTCTCCATTTCTCTCTGTCCTATCCCACAACGACATCAATAACAATAACATAGTAACTACAAGAACGATAAAGCAACAAGGGCAACAAAAGGGGAAAAAAAGCCTCCAGGAGCAGTGGATTCATGGTGCAGGCAATGAACCCCAGTGATAACCCTGGAGGAAAAAAAAAAAGGTATAACTTCTGTAATGTCAGCATATGAAACAGAACTCATGAATGTATATTTATATTTATGTATTTGGGCATAAAAAAAGTTAAAAAGAGGAGCACATTGTTAGATTCAACAATCAGGAAGTTTATCAGTGAAAAACAAAACTACTTGCTTACAAAGAAGAAGTCCTTTCGTACTGAAACTAGGGAAGTTTTCATTTGTGAGGAACATGAAATATTCCTTTCTTTTAATTTCTGTTGTATAAGTAATACTATGGAGTAATACTAGATGATAATATTTCCTCTTTCTAAAGTTTAGTGATTTTAGCACTAAAAACACTAATTTCTTTTATTTTTTAAAAACTAATTTATATTCTTATTTATGAAACACAATGGTTTGATTTCATAAACATATTCTGCCTATGTCTTATATAAGATATAAATACAGATTGTTATGTAAGATGAATATTTATAAACTGTTATCAGATTGTTGAACATAAATGAATATACAATACATTAATATTTAGTTCCTTTCCACATAAGCATACTTTTTATTTTATAGGCCATTCTAGTCTTTCTTCCTATAGTAGAAATCATTTTTCTTATGCTAATAATTTTCTTTTACATTTTATTTGTGATTTATTTTTTTCATTTATAAAATGGAAATATTGACAAGACTAGAGGAAAAGAGGGGTACATTTCCATACAATGCCTAATCCCCTCCCTTGATAGCTTTCTTTTTCTTTATCCCTCTGGGAGTTTGGATCCTGGGTCATTGTGGGGTGCAGAAGGTGGAAGATCTGGCTTCTGTAACTATTTCTCCACTGAATATGGCCATTGGCAGGTACATCCGTACTCCCAGCCTATCTCTCTCTTTCCCTAGTGAGGCAGGTATCTGGGGAGGCGGGGCTCCAAGACACATGGTGGGGTCCTCTGCCTAAGGAAGTCAGGTTGGCATCATGCCTCATCTAGAACCTGGTGGCTGAAAAAGAGTTAAGAGATAATGCAGAACAAATTGTTGACTAATAATGAACCTAAAGGCTGGAATATTGCACATGAAGATTTGGGGCCTCTGTTTTGGAAAAAGCTAGTAGGTCTGTTTTAGGTATATTCCAGAGGGCCCATAACTATTAGTTTTTGCCTTCACCTGAAATCTAATAGACAGGTAGACCGAGGTTATGGTCTGGGGAAATGGTGTCATAGTTGGAAAAAGAACTAGAAAAAATTTAAGATTAGAAAAGTTGATTTGGAAAATTGAGAGTATGGTATGTGATGTTCTGATGTTTTTATAAGCAAGGAACTCTTGGCCTGTAGATCTTGCCTCTATGAATGTGAAGTAGATTTGTCTGTTTGACCATCAGGATCGCTTCTGATAAGGCAAACACACTTATAAATGTAAGGATAGCATATAATTTGCTTGCAATGTGAATTCTAAAATCAGAATTAGTCAGCTGTTTCTTTTAATATTTTTTTATAGGGAGTGAAAGAGGAGATAATATTACATGGAACTCTTCAGTGTGATGGAGACCTGCCTCCAACCTGGGCTGTACACCTAGCAAAGAATCATTCTATCTAAGTGAAATATTTTTTCTGGCACCAGCCAGCTTTTTTTTTTCTTTCTAATTATGAGTGAATTCATCAAGTTATTTTGTTATAATATATGGGCAGTGTGAACTTTCTGTGAGACTATAATTCTGATGAAACATTTTTTTATGGTATTTAGGCAAATTTATTATTATTTTGTAATTTTTTAGGGGGGTAGTGGTTTACAGTTGACAGAAAAAAACCATAGTGTGTACATGCATAACATTTCCACATAACAATAAAACCCCCACTTTTCCAGGACCTGTATTCTCCCCCCTCCCCCACTTCAGTCTTTTACTTTGGTGCAGTACACCAACACCAGTCCAGGTTCTGCTTAATATTTTCTCTTCTGATCTTGTTTTTCAGCTTCTCCTTGTGAGTAAGATCATCCCATATTCATCCTTCCATTTCTGACTTATTTTACTTAACATGATTTCTTTAAGCTCTATCCAAGATGGGCTGAAAATGATGAAACCACCAATTTTAATAGCTGAGTAGTACTCCATTGTGTATATATACCACAACTTGCTCAGCCACTCATCTGTTGTTGGACACCTGGGTTGCTTTCAGGTTTTGGCTATTACAAATTGTACTGCTCTGAACACAGGTATATACAAATCTTTTTGTATGGGTGTGTTGGGCTCTTTAGGATATATCTCCAGGAGAGGAATTGCAGGGTCATAGGGTAGGTCCATGTCTAACCTCCTGAGAGTTCTCCAGAATGTTCTCCACAGGGGCTGGACCAATTGACATTCTCACCAGCAGTGCAGGAGGGTCCCTTTGACCCCACAACCTCTCCAGCATTTGTTGCTGCTACCTTTTCTTATGTATGACATGCTCAAAGAAGTGAATTATACTTGTTGGTATAATTGTTGTTTTTATCTGCATTTCTTTGAAAAGTAATGACTTAGAGCATTTTTTCATATGTTTATTGGCCTTTTGGCTCTCTTATGGTGAATATTTTGTTCATATCCTCTCCCCATTTTTGGGTGGGGTCATTTATTTTCTTGTTGCTGAGTTTGGTGAACTATTTATATATTTTAGCTATTAGTCTCTTGTCTGATATATGGCATGCAAAGATTCTGTGGGAAACGTTAATGGAGTTGTCAGTTTCTTAAAGAGGTGCTTTATTTTACTAAACCTTTTTTTTCCTTCTACTTTAAAGCCAAAGAACCAAAAATGTAGTCATTTTGTCTTCTATTCTAATGTTCTCTTATCGAGATAGGCAAGCCTATTTCCTTTGCTTGCTATTCAAGACTAGAATTATTACACTTAAAGTATGCTTCACAGCCTGTATTCATGTTTTCCATTTTCCTATTTAGTGACTATTTGAGGCTATATGTTTCTTTTTAGATTAATTTATTTATATCAAGTTGAAATCTTCATATTTCCTGACAATATACTTCCTAATTTCTTTCTCTAACAGTTCCTCTGAATCTGCATCATTATATATCAACATGTTGATTTTTCCAAAACCCACACTTTCCTCATTTTATGCAGCATCTATTCTGGTGTTTCTGTTGCAGGTGGTACTGGGTTCTGTTTGTATGTGAATTGATGGGGGCGGGGAGGAGTCTAGAAGTGATGTAATTGATGTAGTATTCTGATGCCTGATGTCCCTTAAACCTAGCCCAAGTCTAGGCATAAGACGGTGGGGGAGATTCTAGACTTTCATCTGTCCTTTCCAGACTTGTTTCCTGAAAGGAGGAACTCTGCTATGAGTTTGAAGTCACTTTTCCTAGAGGGTAGTCTGACCCAATCCCAAAGGAGGGTCTATATGACAACTGAAAACCTTAGAATTCTTTGAAGTCCCTGATAACACAAGAATATAGTGATTAGGAGGCTGGGCGGTGGCTCACCTGGTTGAGCGCACATGTTATAGTACACAGGGACCCAGGTTTGAGTCCCCAGTCCCCACCTGCAGGGGGAATGCTTTGCAAGTGGTGAAGCAGTGTTGCAGGTGTCCTGGATCTCTCCCTCTCTATCACCCCCTTCCCTCTCGATTTCTGGCTGTCTCCATCCAATAAATAAAATAAAGATAATAAAAAATAAAAAAAAAAGAATATAGTGATCAGTTTTCTGGTTCCTGTGGATGACCCCTGGGGCTCACTCAAGTTCTATGGCCTCTGCAGTTCTTAACAGAGTATCAAGCTCCTTTCTGAAGTCTTGTGGTTCCTCATCAGGCCTTCTAAGTTCACTGTATAGAGTTAAAGCAATTGTAGATGTGGTGCCTGGTGGCAATGTAGCACATAGTCCCTGCTTGAATCTTTCTTTTCCTCTCTCCCTGCTCTCACTGTCCACACAAAATCGTCTACATTCAGGGATGTTTTTCAGAAATTGTAGCTGTCTTCTGATGAGATTTGTTTATACATATATATATATGGAGGGAGTCAATTTCACGAGACTACATTGCCATAGTCCCACCCCAGAAGTCCCATGAATATAGTTCCTTATTTCCTCGTGATAACTGTCTGCATAAGACTCCTCCTACCAGCTCAACTCCTAGGTATTTTTAGTAGTGACTTAATAGAGAGTTACAAAAGCAATGAAGGTATAGTTCCATACCTGGTATCTCTTTAAAGTTTTGTCCTGGGAATTAATTGATGCCCTGTTCTGTGCTCTCATCTCCCCCTAGTTCAAAATAATCTGCTTTTCTTCACTTTATCTCAGCCAGTTCAAATTTTTTGCTGTGTTTCCTCTCTTCCCTCTCCTATATTACTTAATAAGTATCACCTGTAAGTGAAATTACTCGGTGTTTGTTCTTCTCCTTCTGGACTAGTTAGAACTTGTGACTCAGGTGATCTACTATATAGTATGTAAAGTATTTTGCTCAAAAAGAAAAAAAAAAACAACAACATAGAACCCTTATTAGTCTTTTACCACATACATGGGCAAGACTTACAAACAGCACTGTTTCAACACATAACATTAGTTGAAAAAAAGTGAAAGGAGTTACATAAAAATGAGTGTTTTTAAAAAATATTTATCTATGTATTCCCTTTTGTTGCCCTTGTTGTTTTATTGTTGTTGTCATTGTTGGATAGGACAGAGAGGAATGGAGAGAGGAGGGGAAGATGGGGAGAGAAAGATACTTGCAGACTTGATTCACTGCCTGTGAAGCGACTCCCCTGCTGGTGGGAGTTGGGTGGTAGCTCAGTGGGTTAAGCGCAGGTGGTGCAAAGTGCAAGGACTGGTATAAGGATCCCAGTTTGAGTCCCCGACTCTCCATCTGCAGGGAAGTCGCTTCACAGGAAGTGAAGCAGGTCTGCAGGTGTCTGTCTCTCTCCATTTCTCTCTGTCCTATCCAATAATGACAACAACAATAATAATTACAACAATAAAACAACAAGGACAACAAAAGGGAATAAATAAATATTTAAAAATAAAAGAAGAATTAGTTTTGCTTTCTAACATTATTGCTTCAATTAGAGAGAGCCACTTTGAGTCATTTTCAAAACGTATTTCAACTTGGATTTTCTGATAGTAAGGATCAACTCATTAAGTCGTTGCAGAATATGACAAAACAATGGAAGACAAATTTGTCTTAATTTTCATCAGGATTTTCGTCACATTTTTCATTTTGTTCAAATCCTACATATCCTTAAAAAAAAAGGCAGGGAATAAATCCAATCTACTGTAAAAAGTCAGTATGTTATCAAAATTCACCTAGAGGAATAGCCTTAGTATTACTGACATTAGATTAAGACAAGAGTTGTATATTGAATTTGGTGCTGATACAGGCTGTTTCCTGAACACATTGTCTTAAGCTTTTGATTTGATTTCTTCTATGGTATAGCTAATAATAAATATTTAATCTGGAATTTGGCAAGTCATATAATATTTATCAGAAATCTTATGTAAGATATGTACAGTACATTTATATGAATTTCAATAACTTTTTAGTGTCAGGATTACAAACCGTCATCTAATGTTACAAGTATACTGATCTTACAAAGTTCTGTTCTCAAATTCCTGCAAAGACTCCTACAGAGTTTTGTGTTTTTATTTGAAATCTCAAATCTTGAGTTCACCTATTGAGCCTTTTGTTAGAGTGTAAGGACTTTTTGCAGCTGTGGGGAACCTATAGCTTGCTAGCAATAAATGAGCATAAAACAACTGATCTCTCATCCAAAAATAAGAATTCTAACAGCAAGGGGTGTGGTAACTGCTGAGAAAGCATGCTGGCATCAAATAGCAGATGCACAGGGAAAATAATTCTGCTAATATAGAATGGTTTTTAAAATACTTTCTGTGTGTTTGAGGATCACCTTTCTTTACTTTTAATTAAAAGAAGAATTTTGTTTCTCTGAGTGAAAATGAATATTCCTGAAGACTTATATCTTTCTCTGTGTTACTTTTGTAATGTTATTATTGTATGGGATACCATAGCGCAGTATGCTGAAAATTGCATATTGGAATTCTTAGTTTGAAATCAAAGTTCTTTTAGTGCAATAAAGAGCAAACATTTTTTAAAGATTTATTTACTTATGCATTTTGGGGGAAGTGAGAGAGAGAGAGATAAGAGAATGAGAGGGACCCACTGGTGATGCACCCAGTTAATCGCAGTTAGTACGAAGTGCAAGGATCCAAGCAAAGATCCGGGTTGGAGCCCTAGGGTCCTCATGTGCAGGGGGTACTCTTCACAAGCCACAAAGCAGGCCTGCAGTATCTCTCTCTCTCTCTCTCTCTCTCTCAATCATCTATCATCTTCTTGTCCCTTCTCAATTTTTCTCTGTCCTAGCTAATAAAATTGAAAAAAATGGCTGCCAGGAGCAGTGGATTTTTATTTGGGGCACTGAACCTCAGCAATAACCCTGGAGGAAGACACACACACACACACACACACACACACACACACACACACACACACACACACACACACAGAGAGAGAGAGAGAGAGAGAGAGATTGAGAGAACCAAAACAGCATTTGTCTCTGGCACATGGTGATGTTGGATATTGAATCAACGAATTCTGGATTACCAGACATTAAAACTAGTGTTCTAGCAGGCTTAGTTATCTCCATTCTCCCCAAAGAGTCATTTTTTAAAAGAATTAAAAACCATACACTCAGATAAAATAAGCTCTGATAACTGAATAAAAGAGTAAGTTCTAAATCATCTCCTTGCCATTGAATGATTGTAAAATATCCTCCAAATTTTCTCTTAAAATATAGACTAAATCTACAAAGTTATGTAGACTAAATCTACAAAATTATGTAGACTAAATCTACAAAGTTATGTAGACTAAATCTACAAAGTTATGTAGACTAAATTTACAGTTATATAGATTAAATCTACAAAGTTATGTAGACTAAATCTACAAAGTTATATAGACTAAATCTACAAAGTTATGTAGACTAATCTACAAAGTTATATAGACTAAATGTACAAAGTTATATAGACTAAATCCACATAGTTATGTAGACTAAATCTACAAAGTTATGTAAACTTAATCTACAAAGTTATGTCCTTATTTAGATTTTCACACCTAGTAATTGATTTGGCTTAACTAGAAATGTGTTTACAGTACCTGGAAGATGATTCAGTACCTAGAGTTTTGATCTTAAAAGTATGAGGTACCAAATTCTATTCCTGGTGTTGCATGTGCCAGAGTGTCGCTTTTGAATCATTCTTCCTTTCTTCCTCATCTCTCTCTCTCTTTCTCCTTCTCATCCCTTATCTCTCTCTCATAGATAAGTGAACCTTTAAAAGAAGGACATAAATATAAAATTGACTGAATCTGTCCTTTATGTTTTATAAATCATAAAGGTTTGGTATTAATACAAAAATAATTAGACTTCCGTTATTTCATATCAATGTATGATGGTTGCAAACGTCTAGAATAAAATATTAATTAAACATTTGGATTCTAGAGTAAGATGTAGAATCACTATTTGTTACATAGGTGGCTTTTTATGTGAAGTAATCATGCTAACTTTTAATTTTCTTTTTTCTTACTATTTTTATTTTATTTTAATGAGAAAGATATACACAGAAGAAGACACAGAAAGACCAAAGCACTGCTCAGCTCTGTTTAGGATGGAGCATTCTCTACCATTGTTGATCCACATTGAATGTAAAGTACTATGGGGGCCCACTAAGGGGTATTTTGTGTTGTTCTTGATGGAGATGACCAGTGACAATGGAGAGAGGGATCTATTTGAGGTGTAGGACCATCATGTCTGTTGGGGAACTCTGTCTAAGGACTCCCTGATTATGGCCCCAGATGATGGGGTGGCCTGATAGTGACTAAAAGTCATCATTAAAGTTTGGCAGTCTCCTACCTTTATTCAGTTTTTGTAGTTCTTACTTTTTGATAAGGTTAGCTTTGGAGTGACTGAGGAAGTAGGTAAGGTTTTTTTTAATTTTAATTTTTTGTTTTAAACTATTTAGTATAGATTATAGTTTTTTTCAATTTGATTTTTTTATTTTTATTTATTTATTTATTATTTATTTATTCCCTTTTGTTGCCCTTGTTGTTTTTTTATTGTTGTAGTTATTGTTGTTGTTGTCGTTGTTGGATAGGACAGAGAGAAATGGAGAGAGGAGGGGAAGACAGAGAGGAGGAGAGAAAGACACCTACAGACTTGCTTCACAGCCTGTGAAGCGACTCCCCTGCAGGTGGGGAGCCGGGATCCTTATGCCGGTCCTTGTGCTTTGCGCCACCTGCGTTTAACCCGCTGCGCTACAGCCCGACTCCCCTCAATTTGATTTTTTAAAAAGATTTATAAAAAGGAAACTGGAGCGGTCAAACATGTACACAGACTGTTAAGGATTTTTATTCTATTCTATTTTATTTATGTTCCTTTCCCCTCCTCTTCAGGTTGACAAAATTAACTGTTCTTACTTTTTCCATTGATAGGTGACTGGGTGTGCTATCCATTATGCTAGGAACTTGCTTTTCTCTCTTTTCTCCACCCTCCTTTTTCTCTCCTCCTAGCTAATTAAAAAAAAAAAAAATTCTTTCCTTTCACTGCTCTTCCTTTTTTTTTTTTTTTTTTTCCTTTTATTCATTCTTTTTCTTTCTGAATTCACTGTCAGACACTAATTTGTGAATTATCTTTTGGAAGAAGTTTGACTCAGAGTGGATTCTTTCTCTTTCTCTTTTCTCCCTTCTTCCTCTTGCTGTCTTCAGTATTTATAGTGTACAGTAGATCTGCATAATTGTCTATTCTTGCTTTATCTTTTTCACTTTCTCTTCTTTTTCTTGTGGTTTTGTTTGTTTTTGTTATTGGGCTGGAAGTATTGTTTGGCTAACTGGTATTGGCTGAATTGCATCAATATTTTCTTCAGTTGCTATTGTTTTACTTTCTGAGATTTGTGATTGCATTTGTGAAAGGTCTTTAGTATAGCATGGCTTGTACTCAAAACACAAAAACTGAAGAATGACAGAACAAAAAATACAAACCACTTAAAAAAAAAAAAGGTTAAATCAAGATCAAATAAAACTTCTACCACAATGAATCAGGACAGGAGCCCAGAAGAAACTCCAAATCAGTCAGAAGTAACCATAGATAAGAAAAGTATGCAAGCAATAATAGACCTAATAATCACAGAAATGAAGACAACTATGGAGGAAAGGAATATTAGAAATAGGGAAACAACAGATGAGACCCTCAAAGAAAATACAAGCTACCTCAAGGTAATTAGAAAATTGAAAGCTTAAATAGCTGACCTAAAAGGCCAATTAACAGAACAAGCTAATAGTATAACTGAACTGAAGAAGGAAGCTGGGGGAAGGGAAAGCAGATTAAAAGAAGCAGAAAACAGAATTAGCCAGACAAATGATGAGCTAGAGAAAACTAAGAAGGAAGTAAATGAGATAAAAAAAGAGATTAAGAGACACTTAAAACAACAACAGAGACATATGGGATGATCTCAAAAGAAGTAACATTCATATAATTGGCCTACCAGATTAAGAAAGAGAGGAAGGGGAAGCAAACATCCTAGAGGAAATAATGGAGAGGAAAACTTCCCAGATCTAAACAACAGAAAGGACATTAATTTTCAAGAGGCCCAGAGAGTCCCAGACAGAATCAGTCCAGACCTGAAGACACCAAGACACATCATAGTTACAATGGAAGGATCCTAAAGGCTGCAAGAGACAAACAAAAAGTCACATACAGAGGAAAACCCATGTTTTCTTTCCTTTTCCTTTCTTTTATTTGATAGGACAGAGAGAAATTGAGAAAGGAAGAGAGGTAGAGAGGGATAAAGAAAAGAAAAACACCTGTAGCACTACTTTACCACTTATGAAGGTTTCCCCCTGCAGGTGGAGACTGAGGGTTAAATTGAGGTCCATGTGCACTCAACCAAGTATGCCACTGCCTGGCCTCTATTTTTCATTATATAAAGTACTTGTCCACTTAGTGGCACAGTGGGTTAAACACACACAGTACAAAGCATAAGGACTCTCACAAGAATCCTGGTTCGATCCCCCTGCTGCTCCCCACCTGCAAGGGGGTTGCTCCACAAGTGGTGAAGCAAGCCTGCAGGTGTCTTTCCTCTCCCTCTCTTCTTAATTTCTCTATTTTCTATTGGAAAAAAAATGGCCACCAGGAATAGTGGATTCATACTGTGGGCACCCAAGCCCAACGATAAGCCTGGAAGCAAAAAAAAAAAAAAAAAAGAATATATATATATATATATATATATATATATATATATATATATTGAGGTGTAGCAGAAGACCCAAGTTCTCTCTCCCTCTCTCTCTCTCTCTCTCTCTCTCCCTTCCCCCTCTCAATTTCTCTCTATCCAAGCAAGTGAAAGAAAGAAAATCTAAATGAGAAAAAAGACTGCTGGTAATGATGGATTTGCCTAGCGGCAACAAGAACAAGAACAAAAAGATTAAGTGGTACAGTTCCAGTGGAAACTGGAGCTGGAAGATGGGAGCTGACTGCAATTGATATGATATCTAGTTGAATAGGACTAACATTTGAGTACGAAACACTACGTTGACTTAATGGCTATGAGACTGAGAAAACTCAGGTTTGATAATATGTCTTATATTTGCCAAAACAGTAGAATAAACTAGTTACAACACATACAGTCTAAATATTGGAGCAGGCATTATCACGGTTTGTAAAATTGTTGTTTTCTTTCCTTTTCCCTACAGGGCGGGGGGTAGCTTCACAGGTGGAGAAGCAAGCCTATAGGTGTCTATATTTCTTTTCCCCTGTCTGTCTTCCTCTCCTCTCTCCATTTATCTCTGTCCTATTCAACAACAACACCAGCAATAACAACAACAATAATAACAGCAACGATAAACAAGGGTAACAAAAAGGGAAAAATTAAAATAAAAAATAAAGCTTAAAAAAGATTTCTGAAAGCATATTTTATTTATAGTCAGAAATTGTGTTTCAAGAGTATTACATTTCTATTTTTGTTGAGTATTTGCATTATGTTATAATTCACAAAGCCTATGATCTAATAGCTAAGAGTTTAATTTGGAGTTATTTTCCCTATTATATTTTAAAGCATTCTTATGTGTGAAAAATATGCTAAGGTTAGAGATACTTCCTTGCATCATAAGATTAATGGTGAGATAAATACTTCCTAGTGACTAATGTTAGGATCAGGTTATTTTTGAAAATACTTTATTAGATCTTTAACATCTCTTTTTTTTGGTACTTTTTAAAAAATTTTCTTTATTGGGGAATTAATCTTTTACATTCAACAGTAAATACTATAGTTTGTACATGCATAACATTCCCCAGTTTCCCATATAACAATAAAACCCCCACTAGGTCCTCTGTCATCCTTCTTGGATCTGTATTCTCCCCTCCCACCCACCCCAATCCTAGAGTCTTTTACTTTGGTGCAATACGCCAATTCCATTTCAGGTTCTACTTGTGTTTTTTTTTGTTTTTTTTTCTGATCTTGCTTTTCAACTTCTGCCTGAGAGTGAGATCATCCCATACTCATCCTTCTGTTTCTGACTTATTTCACTTAACATGAATTTTTCAAGGTAATCCAAGAACGGCTGAAAATGGTGCAGTTACCATTTTATACAGCTGAGTAGTATTCCATTGTGTACATATACCACAACTTGCTCAGCCACTCATCTGTTGTTGGACACCTGGGTTGCTTCTAGGTTTTGGCTATTACAAATTGTGCTGCCAAGAACATATGTGTACACAGATCTTTTTGGATGGGTGTGTTGGGTTCCTTAGGATATATCCCCAGAGAAGAATTGCAGGATCAAAGGGTAGGTCCATTTCTAGGCTTCTGAGAGTTCTCCAGACTGTTCTCCACAGAGGTTGGACCAATTGACATTCCCGCCAGCAGTGTAGGAGGGTTCCTTTGACCCCAAAACCTCTCCAACATTTGCTGCTGTTACCTTTTCTGATATATAACATTCTAGCAGGAGTGGTATCTTATTGTTGTCTTTATTTGCAGTTCTCTGACAATCAGAGACATGGAGCATTTGTTCATGTGTTTCTTGGCCTTTTGGATCACTTCTGTGGTGAATATTCTGTCCATGTCCTCCCCCCAATTTTGGATGGGGTTATTTGTTGTCTTGTTGTTGAATTTGGCAAGCTCTTTATATTTGTTGGTTATTAACCTCTTGTCTGATGTATGGCATGTAAAAATTTTCTCCCATTCTGTGAGGGGTCTCTTGGTTTGGGTGGTGGTTTCTTTTGCTGTGAAGAAGCTTTTTAATTTGATGTAGTCCCATAGGTTTATACTTGCCTTAGTCTTCTTTGTATTTGGATTCGTTTCATTGAAAATATCTTTAACATTTATGCGGAAAAGAGTTATGCCAATATTTTCCTCTAAGTATTTGATAGTTTGTGGTCTAACATCCAAGTCCTTGATCTATTTGGAATTTACTTTTGTATTTGGTGAAATACAGTGGTTCAGTTTCATTCTTCTGCATGTTTCAACCCATTATTTCCAACACCATTTGTTGAAGAGACTCTGCTTTCCCCATTTAATAGTCTGGGCCCCTTTGTCAAAGTTTAGATGTCCATAGGTATGGGGGCTCACTTCTGGGTTCTCAATTTCTATTCCACTGGTCAGTGTGTCTATTCATGTTCCAGTACCAAGCAGTTTTGATGACAATGGCCCTACAATACAATTTGAGATCTGGGAGTGTGATGCCTCCAGTTCTGTTCTTTTTTTCTCAAGATTGTTTTGGAAATTCTAGGTCTTTTCTGGTTCCAGATAAACATTTGTAGCATTTGTTCTATTCTCCTAAAAAATGTGCTTGGGATCTTGATGGGGATCACATTAAATTTGTAGATGGCTCTGGGTAGTATATTCATTTTGATGATGTTAATTCTTCCAACCCATGAATATGGAATATCTTTCCACTTCTTTGTGTCTTTTTCAATACCCTTGAGTAGTGACTCCTAATTCTCAGTATATAAGTCTTTCACTTCTTTGGTTAGGTTTATTCCTAGCTATTTTATTGTTTTTGTTGCTATAGTAAAAGGAATTGATTTCTTGATTTCAATTTCTTCTAACTTAGTGTTTGCATAGGAGAATGCCACTGACTTTTGAATGTTAATTTTGTAGCCTGACACCTTACTCTATTTCCTGATGATTTCCAAAAGGTTCTTGCTGGATTCCTTAGGTTTTTTTGTGTATACTATAATGCCATCTGCAAATAGGGAGATTTTGACTTCTTCTCTTTCAATTTGTTTCCCTTTAATTCCTTGATACTGCCTCATTGCTATGGCAAGAACTTCTTAACACTATGTTGAATAGTAATGGTGATAGTGGGCAGCCCTGTCTAGTACCTGATCTGAGTGGAAATACTTCCAGTTTTTCACCATTGAGTATGATGTTGGCTGTAGGTTTGCTATATATAGACTCCACTATCTTCAGGAATTTTCCATCTATTCCCATTTTTTTGTGGTGTTTTGATTATAAAGGGATGGTGGATTTTGTCAAAGGTTTCTCTGCATCTATTGATATGACCACGTTGTTTTTGGTCTTGCTTTTGTTGATGTGGTGGATCACATTGATTGATTTACATATATTAAACCTACCTTGCATGCCTGGGATAAACCCCACTTGGTCATGATGAACAATCTTTTTAATATACTGCTGTATCCGGTTGGCTAGAATTTTGTTCAATATTTTCGCATCTATGTTCATCAGAGATATTGGTCTGTAGTTTTCTTTTTTGGTTGTGTCCCTGTCTGCTTTTGGTATCAGAGAGATGTTGGCTTCATAGAAGCTGGCAGGGAGTGTTACAGTGTCTTCAATCTTCTGGAAGACTTTTAAAAGCAGAGGTATTAGTTCTTATTTGAAGGTTTTGTAGAATTCATTGTAAAACCATCTGGTCCAGGACTTTTATTTTATGGAAGATTTTTGATAGCTGTTTTAATTTCATTAGCTGTGATGGGCCTGTTCATGTTATCCACTTCCTCTTAACTTAGTTTTGGAAGTTGGTAGGTAGCTAGGAAATCATCCATTTCTTCCAGGTTCTCTAGCTTGGTGGCATATAGTTGTTCATAGAAGCCTCGCATGATATGCTGAATTTCTGCGGTGTCTGTTATGATAGCTCCTCTTTCATTTAGTATCCAATTTATTTGGGTGTTCTCCCTTTTTTGTTTTGTGAGTCTGGCTAAAGGTTTGTCGATTTTGTTCACTCTTTCGAAGAACCAACATTTACTTTCGTTGATCTTTTGTATGGTTTTCTTATTCTCAATGTTATTTATTTTTACCCTACCTTTAGTGATTTCTATCCTTCTGGTTGTTTTAGGGTTCCTTTGTTCTTCTTCTTCTAGGTCTTTAAGATGTGCAATCAAGCTGTTTATTTGTGCTTTTTCTTGTTTCCTAATGTGTGCTTGTATGTCTATGAACTTCTCTCTCAGTACTGCCTTAGCTGTGTCCCAAATATTTTGATAGCTTGTGTCTTCATTTTCATTGAAGTCTCGAAACATTTTGATTTCTTCCTAGATTTCCTCTTTGATGCAGAGGTTGTTAAGAAGTATACTGTTGTGAATGTTTTGTTATATAAATATATAAATATATAAAGAGCTCAGCAAACTTAGCACCAAAAAAGCAAATGACCCCATTGAAAAATGGGCAGAGGATATGAACAAAACATTCACTTCAGAGGAGATCCAAAAGGCTAACAAACATATGAAAAACTGCTCTAGGTCACTGATTGTCAGAGAATTGCAAATTAAGACAACACTAAGATACCACCTCACTCCTGTAAGAATGGCATACATCAAAAATGGACAGCAGCAACAAATGCTGGAGAGGTTGTGGGGACAGAGGAACCCTTTTACATTGCTGGTGGGAATGTAAATTGGTACAGCCTCTGTGGAGAGCAGTCTGGACAACTCTCAGAAGGCTAGACATGGACCTTCCATATGATCCAGTAATTCCTCTCCTGGGGTTATACCCCAAGGACTCCATAACACCCAGACAAAAAGAGGTGTGTACTCCTATGTTCATAGCAGCACAATTCATAATAGCTAAAACCTGGAAGCAACCCAGGAGCCCAACAACAGATGAGTGGCTGAGAAAGCTGTGGTATATATACACAATGGAATACTATGCAGCTATCAAGAACAATGAACCCACCTTCTCTGACCCATCTTGGATGGAGCTGAAGGTATTATGTTAAGTGAGCTAAGTCAGAAAGATAAAGATGAGTATGGGATGATCCCACTCATCAACAGAAGTTGAGTCAGAAGATCTGAAAGGGAAACTAAAAGCAGGACCTGACCAAATTGTAAGTAGGGCACCAAAGTAACAACCCTGAGGTAAGGGGTAGACATGCATGCAGCTTCCTGGGCCAGTGGTGGGTGGGAGTGGGTGGGAGGGATTGGTCACAGTCTTTTGGTGGTAGGAATGGTGTTTATGTACACTCCTAGTAAAATGTAGTCATATACATTACTAGTTAATTAATATGAGAGGGGGAAAATTAATTGTATGTCTCAAAGTTTTTCAAAACACAAACTGAATCTTTTCAATATATAGGCTATGTAATTGATATGCAGACTCTCTCAAAAGTCTAGACCAAGTAGATCAGAAGCAACCAATAGCACAGCTATATACAAGATACTGGGTACTGTACAGCAAACCCTAACAAAAGGACCTTTCAAAGTTAACCCAATTACCAAATAATGTGATGATAACATTAACTACCGATTGTGTTTTTGAACCCTAAGACAGCAGGAACCTCACATCTCCACTATAGAGCCTCTACTTCCCCCAGTCCTGGAACCATTGGATAGGGCCCACTTTCCCGTATGCCTCTCCCAATCCATATCAAATAATATTGCATCTGCCGATCACAACCTAACCAACACAATGATTGCCACCTCAACATGCTTCACTTCAGACTGTGTCCAGAGACTACACGTATGGAATGACAACCCTTCAGCTTCATTACTCAGGTGAGACCTTTCCTTTTATAGTATACTCTAATTCCATCTCAGGTGGTTCACTTTGTAACAAAGTCCCAAAACCTAGATATACACCAGTTTCTGTGAGAGAGAGCATATGTTCACACGTATCCGTAAACTACTGAAAAATATATACCTGAAAGCAGAAGTACACTAGAGTTTGCAGTGAGTATCCCCCTAACACTTCCTCTCCACTATTCTAAGTTTTGGGTCCATGATTGCTCAACAACTTGTTTGGCTGCGTATGTTAACTCTCTTTTCAGTCACAGGTTCTAGGTGTCAGCAGGATGCCGGCCAGGCTTCCCTGGACTGAAGACCCCACCAATGTGTCCTGGACCTTCGCTTCCCCAGAGACACACCCTACTAGGGAAAGAGAGAGGCAGATTGGGAGTATGGACTGACCAGTCAACGCCCATGTTCAGCGGGGAAGTAATTACAGAAGCCAGACCTTCTACCTTCTGCAACCCACAATGACCCTGGGTCCATGCTCCCAGAGGGATAGAGAATGGGAAAGCTATCAGGGGAGGGGGTAGAATATGGAGGTTGGGTGGTGGGAATTGTGTGGAGTTGTACCCCTTCTACCCTATGGTTTTTTTTAATTAATACTTTCTTAAATAAACAAAAAAAAAGAAGTGTACTGTTGAGCTTCCACATTTTGGGACTACTACTAATCTTTTGTTGATTGTTAAGTGTTAGTTTAGTTCCTCTGTGGTCTGAGAAGATGCTTGAGATGATTTCAATGCTCTTGAATTGGCTGATGCTTTCTTTGTGGCCTATCATATGGTCTGTCCTTGAGAATGACCCATGTGGATTTGAGTAAAATATGTATTCCAGTTTCTTGGGATTAATGACTCTGAAAATGTCCAATAATTCTAGTTTATCTATCTCTTCACTTAGCTCCCTTATATCTTTATTGATTTTCCGCCTGGATGATCTGTCAAGTTGAGAGAGTGGGGTGTTGAAGTCCCCTACTATGACTGTGTTGCTGTTAATGTATTGCTGTAGCTCTTTCAGTAGACGTTTGATGTATTTAGATGGCTTCTCATTGGGTGCAGAGATGTTAATAATTGTTAAATCCTCTTGACTGACTGATCCTCTGAGCATTAAGTAGTGTCCATTCCTATCTTTTTTAATCTGATCTATTTTAAAGTCTATTGTGTCAGATATGAGAATAGCTATGCCTGCCCTTTTTTTGTGGGCCATTGGCTTGTATGATAGTTTTCCATCCTTTCACTTTAAGTCTGTGTTTATCTTGTTGAGTTAGGTGGGTTTCCTGTGTACAGCATATTGTTGGGCTGTGTTTTCTGAGCCATCTTCCTACTTATGTCTTTTAACAGGTGAATTTAGGCCATTGACATTTATAGATAGCATAGATTGAAGATATTTTAACGTGATTCTTGTAGAGTTTTAGAGTGTTCTGATACATGATCTATTTATGGTGGTCTGACTGTTTATAGAAGACCTTTCAGAACTTCTTTCAGGGCAGGCTTGGTGATAGTTGATTCCTTCAACTGTTGCTTGTCTGAGAAGGGTTTTATGCCTCCATCTAGTCTGAATGACAGTCTAGCAGGATATAGTATTCTTGGTTCAAAGCCTTTCTTGTTGAGCACTCGATAGATATCTTGTTATTCTCTGGCCTGTAGTGTTTATGTGGAGAAGTCTGCTGCTAATCTTATGGGTTTTCCTCTGTAGGTGACTATTTGTTTTTCTCTTGCAGCCTTCAGGATCCTTTCTTTATCCTTATTCCTTTCCATTCTAAATATGATGTGTCTTGGTGTCTTTAAATTTGGGTTAATTCTGTTTGGGACCCTCTGGGCTTCTTGAATCTTTATGTTTTTGATGTTGTCTAGACTAGAGGAATTTTCAGCTATTATGGCCTGACGAATGCTTTCTTCCTCTCCCTCTATTTCTTCCTCTGGTAAGCCATTAATTTGTATATTGTGTCTTTTGATGTAATCCCATAGGACTCTGTTGTTGTTTTCAGCATCTCTTAATCTCTTTTTGAGATCTCTTACTTCTTTTTTAGTTGTCTCTAATTTGTCCTCGATCTTGCTAATTCTGTCTTCAGCCTCATTGATTCTATTCTCTCTGCCCTCTACTGTTTCCTGGATTTCATCTGTTTTGTTACCCTGTTCTGATACTGTTTTAGTTTTTTCAGCTAGTTGTGTTCTTAGCTCAGCTATTTCAACTTTCAGCTCTCTAATAACCTTGAGATAATTAGTGTTTTCTTCCAGAGTGTCATTTGTTGTTCTTGTATTTCTGATTAAAATTCTTTCAAACTCTTTACTAACTTCTGTGATTATTTCCTTAGCTAGTGTTTGGATGATGAACTCCTTATTTTGTGCTTCACCCTTTGGGGGGCTTTTAGCTAGACTCTTGTCCTGATTTGTTTCTCCATTATTTCTTCTTGTTGGTTTAACCATTTTATATATTATGTTATGAGTTCCCTCTCTCAGTACTTTTCAAATTACTGATCACTTTTGCCTGGATTGAGTTGTGTCTAAGTAAGGTAATTAAAGGGTTCACAGTGGTGGAAGTTAACAGTTGTTTCAATAGTATTTTAATCCCTGAGTTGGAGCTCAGTGGCTTAAAAGCCTCTTTTTCTTTTTCTTCCCTGTAGGCTATGGGAGCCTGAGGGCTTTTAAACTACAAGTAGGTTTCTTAGCTTATTCACTGACTCCTGACTAAGAGATAAAACAAGGTGTGACAGAGATACTCCAGTGGTTATGCAAAGAGACTTTCACAGCCCCACCGCTATGCCACCAAGGTATAGGTCTTCTCCTGAGTTTCCTGGCTAGATCTCTGTCCCCTGGTGTCCCTTCCTGCTGTTGCTCCAGACTCTGAGGGCAGTAGCAATGGAGACCCAGAGTTGCACTTGGTGAGTTTCCGGGGAGTCCTCCCCTCCCCTCAGCTGTCCCCTTGTTGGTGGAACAGACTGGGAGGTGGTGTCTCAACTGACAAACTGCTGGACTCTTACCAGCCACTTAATCTCTCCCTAGCTTCCTCTTTGTCACCAGCCACAGGTGTTTGCACTCACTGGTGACCTGGTGGGTTCCTGTATTTGTTCCAGTCCTGTCTTGTTTAGGTCCCAGGTGGTCTCCTTTGGTATTCCTAGTTGCTCCCCTTAACATCTCTTCTTATCTAAAAGTTTTGCTTACATTTTTCTTCATTTATGATCAGAAATTTAGTGTAATACAAAGGTTTCAGAATGGCTTAAGAAGAGATCTTTGGTTATTTGTAAGCTAGTACAAGAAAAATTTGACTATTTGCGTATTTCTTGTAAATTAGAGAGCTGTAATTTAATAATACTTTACTTCTTTGTCTTTCTTTAGCTCTGTGAATCCTAAGTTAGGTTTAGCAGAAACAGAGATTTATTTATAAACTGGCTCATTATATTTTCCTTTGGACTAGTAATAACAACATTAAACAATGCAATATTTATGATTTAAAGAAACAGGTATCTTTTACTCTAAAAAAAATGTCAGAATCATTTGGTTTTCATTTATAATCTCTAGGCTTATGTCATAAGAAAGTATAGGTAGGGGAGTCGAGTGGTTGCACAGCAGGTGGTGCAAAGCGCTAGGACAGGCATAAGGATCCCAGTGGAGCCCTCAGTTCCCCACCTGTAGGGGAGCTGCTTCACAGGCAGTGAAGCAGGTCTGCAGAAAAATGTCCATCTTTCTCTCCACCTCTCTGCCTTCCCCTCCTCTCTCCATTTCTCTCTGTCCTATCTTTTATAAAAAAATATTTATTCATTTATTTATTCCCTTTTTTGTCCATTGTTTTATTGTTGTAGTTATTATTGTTGTTGTTATTGATGTCGTCATTGTTGGATAGGACAGAGAGAAATGGAGAGAAGAGGCGAAGACAGAGAGGGGAGAGAAAGACAGGCACCTACAGGCCTGCTTCACCGCTTGTGAAGCGACCCCTGCAGGTGGGGAGCCAGAGGCTCAAACTGGGATCCTTAGGTGGTCCTTGCGCTCTGCACCACGTGAGCTTAACCTGCTGCGCTACTGCCGGACACCCCATTTCTGTCCTATCTAACAATGACGACATCAATAACAACAACAATAACTACAACAGCAATGAAAAACAACAAGGGCAACAAATGGGAAAATAAATAAACATAAAAAAAGAGCAAGTGTTGGTAGTTTCAAAGGGTTGAGAGTAATACATAAGAATAAAGGATGCTGAAAACATTTATGAGTTAGAAACTTAAATTCTAGAGCAAAATATGGGCACTTGCATCCTTTTTTTTACTTGGGAATAAAGCTTCTTTATATTATTTTCAAGTTGAAGGTTAGGTAAATTTCTAGTACTTAAAAATCAAAGCTTTGTTTTGAATTGGGTCAAGAAATGAGGTAATGGAAATTAAATGTCTGAGCTTAATGTCTATGGGAAACATGTTTAGTTCTCAGAGCCAAGTTGGATCCAGTGAAAGAAATGAAAGTATATTATTTTCCTCTTGATTTATAATAGATTACTAAAACTTAAATTGAATAGCAATTTGCTAGAAAGAAAAGACCAAGCATGTAAAGATTTCTAGTTTCATAAGTTTTGAAATGATATTCTAATCAATCAAACTTCTAAGTATACAGATTATCTGAAAAGAGTGAAAACTAAATTCTTGTGAAATAAGTAGACCGTGACCTTTTAAGTGAGTAACACTGACAACAAAGAAAAAGTCCATTAAAATGTGAAACCTCAAAAGAAATCAGGTGACATGAGGGAAAAAAAATGTTTCCAAGTCATAAATAGACCATCTAAGACAGTCTCAAGAGTTAGTGTGATGAATCAAAAAGTGACTGGGCATGGTAGAGCTATGGCGACCTGTTCACTGAAAGTTGACTCCCTTCCAGAAAACAAGTATTACAACAAAATCACTCAGTGAATTACATCAGAGAACAGCTGGGAATTCTGTTAAAGGATAATCACTACCTGAAGGTTGGTAATTGTGTGTAGATAGCAAGGCCAGGAGACAAGGAAGACAAGAACTCAAACAGAAACAGCACTGCTTTGCAGGTGGGTGCCAATTTGTATTTGCTTCAAATCCACACGACAGGTTTAAAGGGCCCACTCAGGCACCTACTGGCTAAGAAAAGGAGTTCAGGACTGTGCATTTTGTAATAGATGCCTACTGGTAATAAGGGTTCATTAGTTATTAATGAAAAAGACTTTCTAATATATACTGGGGCAGGGCACTAGCACAGCAGTTAAGCACACATGGTACAAAGCTTGAGGACCCCTGTAAGGATCCAGTTCGAGCCCCGGCTCCCCACCTGCAGGGGGGTCGCTTTACAAGCGGTGGAGCAGGTCTGCAGGTGTCTGTCTTTCTCTTCCTCTCTGTCTTCCCCTTCTCTCTTGCTTTCTCTCTATCCTATTCAAGAGAGACAGCGGTAACAACAACAATAATAACAACGATAAACAAGGGTAACAAAAGGGGAAAAATAGCCTCCAGGAGCAGTGGATTCGTAGTGCTAGCACCAAGCCCCAGACCCTGGAGGCAAAAAAAAGTATACCTATGTCATGAAAGCTCACAGATCGAATATTATACATATCTGAGATTTTCATAGCTGTATTTATTTATTTGCCTCCCCCCGCCAGGATTATTGCTGGAGCTTGGTGCCTGCACTACAAATCCACTGCTCCAGCCGACTTTTTTTTTTCTTTTTCCTATTTTATAGGACAGAGAGAAATTCAGAGGGAGGAGATAGAGAGAAAGAAAGCTAAAAACACCTACATACCTACTTCATCACTAGTGAAGCATATCTGCTGTTGGTGAGGAGTAGGGGCTAGAACCCTACTCCTCACCAACAGCAGGGTTCAAGCCCCTGCTTGAACATCCAGGGTTCTGGATGTGAGTTTAACCAGGTACACTACCAGTCCGCCCTCTACAGTTATATTGATTAATACATCAAGTAGTAAGAGTTCAGGAGTAGAGAATTTATTATTAAATCTACAAGAAGTACAAATTGAAGCAAGCAATTTGGAATGATCTAAAACAGCTGTCTTTAATATAGGTTATAATGATTTTAAACCACTTTTATTGCTTTGAGTTAACAGAAGGTTTCAAAATAATTAAATTGCCAAGAAGGATATTTGTAGTGCCAGATGAATTTTTTTTAAACTGCATTTAATAAAACTTTTTTATTTTAAAATGTCAAAATATTTGAATGGTGAAGTGATTTTACCAAGATTAGGTTATTTACCAATGGAAAAAAAATGTCAAACATAACTGTTTTAGTATAGATTTTTAAAAACAAATAAGAACAAAGTCTATATACTTCATGTGTTTCGGTGATAAGTGATTTTATAATTTTAAAATATATGTAAATTTTCATTGAGAATTTTAACTGTAACTCATTTTTTAAAACCCAGTAGACTTCTGCTTCATATATTTTAGGACTAGTTAAATAATTGGCTTATAAATGGACAGCTTCTTTTTTTTCTCTTTGGAAGACTATGACTCTCAAAGTGATCTACAGGTTAAAAAATTGGACTACTTAGAATGTTATGAAAGATTTATGGTAATTTATATTCCAAGAGGAAATAAGTAATGTTGAACATTATACATCTAACTCACCTGTCAATATTTCAGATAAATTTCCATCCTCATAAAATTGCATCATATTAGAAAGTTCAATTTATTGGCAATACAAGTTTATTACAAAAATACTATCAACTATTTGCTTTTCAATTTCTTGATTGATAATTATTAGGAAGAATATCTGTATTTGAGAATTAAGTAAATAATTTGAACAATATTGCATAATCTATTATTATAGTTAGTTAACAAATATGTTTTGTGTGTTCCTTAATATCATTATCGTGCTTGCTTTGGGTTTAATTTGGTCTTTTGGTATTTTCAGGTAGAAACTTAAAATATGAATCTAAGACCTCTATTCTTTTTAAAGAATGCAATGTTAGAAAGTAATCTCAAGGGGGTCGGGCGGTAGTGTAGCGGGTTAAGTTCACATGGTGCAGAGCGCAAGAACCTACGTAAAATTCCCAGTTCCAGCCCCAGCTCCCCACCTGCAGGGGGATCACTTCACAAGTGGTGAAGTAAGTCTGTAAATATCTGTCTTTCTCCCCCGTCTCTGTCTTCCCCTCCTCTTTCTATTTCTCTCTGTCCTATCCAACAATGACATCAATAACAACAATAATAATAATAACAACCACAACAACGGTAAAACAACCACGGCAACAAAAGGGGAACAAATAGCCTCCAGGAGCAGCGGATTCGTAGTGCGGGCACTGAGCCCCAGCAGTAACCCTGGAGGGGGAAACAGAACAAAACAACAACAAAAACCCTCTCAAAGCACTGCTTTTTTTTTTTTTTGTTTCACATTTTCTTAAATATTAGTTTGCAAGATTTTAGAAATATGGTTTATCTCTTACACATATTTACCCATAATCACTTCACTCACTAAAGTTCTCATGGCATCACATTAATTAAAACCTACACCTGGGGGGGGTTGGGCGGTGGCGTAGTGGGTTAAGCACATGTGGCGCAGGGCTCAGGGATCTGCGTAGGGATCCCGGTTGGAGCCCAGGCTCCCCACCTGCAGTGGAGTCGCTTCACAGGTGGTGAAGCATGTCTGCTGGTGTCTATCTTTCTCTCCCCCTCTCTGTCTTCCCCTCCTCTCTCCATTTCTCTCTGTCCTATCCAACAACAAACAACATCAACAATGGCAATAATAATAATAACCACAACTAGGCTACAACAACAAGGGCAACAAAAAGGGGGAAAATGGCCTCCAGGAGCAGTGCAGGCACGGAGCCCAGCAGTAACCCTGGAGGGGAAAAAAAAATAACCTACACCTGGGAGTGGGGTGGTAGCGCAGCAGGTTAAGTGCACGTGGTGCAAATCACAAGGACCCTCATAAGAATCCTGGTTCAAGCCCCTGGCTCCCCACCTGTAGGGGCTACCCCACAGGCAGTGAAGCAGGTCTGCAATCTCTCCACTGTTTGTCTTCCCTTCCTCTCTCCATTTCTCTCTGTCCTGTCTGACAACAATAATAACTACAACAATAAAACAACAAGGGCAACAAAAGGGAATAAATAAAAAAAATTCTTTAAAAAAATTTACAGGGAGTCTGGTGGTTAAGTGCACGTGGCCACGCAAAGTGCAAGGACCAGCTTAAGGATCTCAGTTGGAGCCTGGGGCTCCCCATCTGCAGGAGAGTTGCATCACAGGCAGTGAAGTAGGTCTGCAGGTGTCTTTCTCTCCACCTCTGTCTTTCCCTCCTCTCTTCATTTTTCTCTGTCCTATCCAACAACAACGACATCAATAACCACAATAATGTTAAACAAGGACAACAAAAGGGAAAATAAATAAATATATAAAAAAATTTTTTTAATTACAAAAAAAAACCCCTACACCTGGGGCTGAGTGGGTTGCACCTGGTTGAGCGCATATGTTACAGTGAACAAAGACCCGGGTTCTAGCCACCAGTCCCCACTGCAGGAGGAAAGCTTCACAAATGGTGTAGCAATGCTGCAGGTGTCTCTCTCTTTCTCCCTCTCTATCACTCCCTCCTCTCTTGATTTCTGGCTGTCTGTATCCAGTAAATAAATAAAAATAACAAAAAAACAACAAAAAACCCTAAACCTATGCTGTATTTTCTATTTCACCTAGTGGAAAATACTTAATAATTTCCTTTCAATTCCTCACAGGGTAATAGCTACTTAGAATTTGTTTACTTTATCTGTTTTGGAACTGTCCAAAACATTTTTTGAGATAGCAAGGAAAAATAAAAGCAAAAATAAGCCAATAGTACTATATCAAACTGAAAAGTTTTCCTTCCTTTCTTCCTTCTTTTCTTTTTTCTCTTCTCTATTCTCTCTCTCTCTCTTTTTCTGTCTCATTGGAGAACTGGTGGTCTGAGAGATTGAACCTGGTGCTTGGAGTCCTCAGGCATCAAAGTGGTGTGTTTAAGCAACAGGCTATACTCTAAACTGAAAAGTTTTTACATTGCAAAAGGATCCATCATCAAACTAGAACCACATCTGTTGGATGAGAGAGAACTTTAACACATTGTACCTCAAACAACTGGTTAATAAGCAAAATGTGTAAAGAGCTCACAAAAGTCAGCAGTGAAAAACGAATAACCCCATTAAAATAGAGATTCAACAAAGAAGATTGATTCAGATGGCCAAGGTTCATATAAAATGATTAAAACCACTGATTTTTGTTTTACAAAAAAATCCAAATAGGAGTAACAGTGAGATATTATCTCACACCCATGAGAACATGTATATTAGAAAGGACAGGAACAACAACTGCTGGCAAGAATAATTATTTTGGGGGAGGAATACTTCTATACTGTTGGTGCAAGTGTAAATTGGTCAGGCCCCTGTGGAAAAGTCTGTAGAGTCCTCAGACCTTTGGAAACAGGAATACCATGTAATCTAGCAAGTACTCTAGGTGTTTACTCAAAGAACACAAATACACATGTGGGGGGATATGGCAGGTTGGGCAGGGCTGACACCCCATCATCTCTCTGAGACTAGTAGGAGTTCACCCAAAAAAGCTTCCCTGCCCCTCCTTCCTCTCCTCAGATGGCCTTGTTGCCAGCGGTCTGCATCTGGCCCGAGGGCAGGAGCTGTTAACTGAAACTGTTGAACAGATTATAGTTAAGTTTCCATTTCCCACAGGCAAAAGGGTGTGGAGGTTCCCCAGTAGCTTAAAGCTTGAGATTGCATCAGCTTCACGATATTGACCTTTAAAATGATTGGTCCAAGCAACATTTTCTCTTCTCTGCCTGCTTGCTCGAGTATAAGAATACCCCCATGAAACCCAATAAGTGCATTATTCTCTGCCATAGTGTCCAGAGTCTTCAGTCTGTGCGCTCACCCCCACCGAAGCCTGTCCTCCTCTATGACATCTCTGGACATCTCTCTGGTGGCCAACAGAGTGGTGGGCATGGGGTGGACAAGGCAGGCCTCCCAGAGCTTGCCCTGCACACATGTTTGAAGAAGTCTCTGTACTCCTATGTTTATTATAGTGCTGTTTGTCATAGTCCAAATTTGGAGGCCATACAAATGCACATCAACCTCTGCTACTTTCACCCTCTCAGGGTTGGGAGGAGTGAAGGCTCCTAAACAGAGTAAAATCTTTCTTACATGCAGGGGATCTGAGGGGCAGTTCACCTCCTTCTTCCCGTATGTCTTAGGCCTTCCAGTTTCACTATAGGGATGCAATTTATTTTATTTTATTTATTCCCTTTCGTTGCCCTTGTTGTTTTATTGTAGTAGTTATTATTGTTGTCGTCCTCATTGGCTAGGACAGAGAGAAATGGCGTGAGGAGGGGAAGACGGGGAGAGAAAGATAGACACCCGCAGACCTGCTTCACTGCTTGTGAGGTGACTCCCTTGCAGGTGGGGAGCCGGGAGCTTGAACCAGTATCCTTACTCCAGTCCTTGTGCTTTGCGCCACCTGTGCTTAACATGCTGTGCTACCACCCAACTCCCTTAGGGATGCAATTTAATAGAACCGTGGAATATGTATTTATGTACTCAGCCAAATTTATCCTAGAGGCCAATGCAATATTCCCACCATTCAAAATTCAGTGGGTGGCAGGACTGCCCGTTTGGGTGGACCAGTGGATCTTAAAAGGGAATAAGCTCTGAAAGTCCATAGAATTAGTTAATTAAGGCAGGTCATATTGGACGTTCGCAGAGCCCATGGGATATGTCTGTCTTTTGCACACCAAGAAATCTGGCAAGTGGAGACTGTTACATGATTTAAGACAGGTCAATACTCAGATGTTATCTATTATGCTTTATAGCCAGGACTTCCCAATCCTACTCCTATTCCTCAAGATTATCATTTGATAGTTCGAGATTTTAAAACAGTTTCTTTACTATTTCACTTCATCCTTAAGACAAAAAAAAAAATTGGTCTTTTTCTTGCCTGTGCTAAAATCATCCAAGCCCCTTCAGAGGTTCAAATGGAAAGTTCTACCCAAGGGAATGAAAAATAGTCTCACTATTTGTCAATAATATGTTGATTTAGTGCTCAAACCTATTTGGGAACAGTTCCAATGTTATTCTATATCACTAGGTTGACAATATTTTAGTAGGGCATTCAAATTTATCATATCATTTTTGTCATACAGCCTTTCTAAAGCATGCGGTGTGATACAATCTACAAATAGCTCCAGAGAAAATTCAACTAACTTTGCCTTGGAAATAGTTGGGATATCATATTATGGCCAGGACTATTTCTTTTCAGCCAGTTAAGTTATGCTGGCCTCCTTCTCTTACCCTTAATTCTTACCCTTAATTCTTTGCAAAAAATTAAGGGGTCAGATCTGCAACTGGTTGAGTGTACATGTTACAATGTGAAAGGACCCAGGTTGTAGCCCCCAGTCCCCACCTGCCAGGGGAAAGCTTTGTGAGTGGTTAAGCAGAGCTATGCAGGTCTTTCTCCCTCCCCCCTCCCCTCCCCTCCCCTCCCCCCTCCCCTCCCCTCCCCTCCCCCTCCCCTCCCCTCCCCTCCCCCCTCCCCTCCCCTCCCCCCTCCCCTCCCCTCCCCCCTCCCCTCCCCTCCCCTCCCCTCCCCTCCCCCTCCCCTCCCCTCCCCTCCCCCCTCCCCTCCCCCTCCCCTCCCTTCTCCTCCCCTCCCCTCCCCTCCCCCTCCCCTCCCTTCTCCTCCCCTCCCCTCCCCTCCCCCTCCCCTCTCCCCTCACCTCCCCCTCCCCCCTCCCCTCCCCTCCCCTCCCCCTCCCCTCCCCTCCCCCTCCCCTCCCCCTCCCCTCCCCCCTCCCCTCCCCCTCCCCTCCCCCTTCCCCTCCCTCTCTCCTGTTATCACTGGGGCTCAGTGCCTGCACTATGAATCCACTGCTCCTGGAGGCCATTTTTTTTCCTGTTTTGTTGCCTTTGTTGTTATTGTTGTTGCTGTTATTGCTGTTGGATAGGACAGAAAGAAATCAAGAGAGGAGGGGAAGACAGACTGACAGACCGGGAGAGAAAGAGAGACACCTACAGACTTGTTTCACTGCTTGTGAAGCGATCTCCCTGCTGGTGGGGAGCTGGGGACTTCAACCATGATCCCTAAGCTGGTCCTTGTGCTTGGTGCCATGTGCACTTAACCCACTGAGCTACCACCCCCTAATCACCCCCTTCCCTCTCGATTTCTCTATACAATAAATAAATAAATAAATATTATGAAATTTTTTAATAAAAAATGTTAATTGTACTACCCTCCCTAGGAATTCCAACATACCAAATTTCCAATTTGTTCAGTGCTTTGAAAAGTGATCCAGATTTTAATTCATGCAGAGCACTATTGCCAAAAGCTATACAGGAGTTAGAAATTGTTAACTAGAGTCCAACATTGAGATATTTGGCTCACATTAATTTGAACTGCCATGTCCATTTAAATGTGCTTACCACGCCTCATAGTCCTCCAGGTGTCTTAAATCAATTCGATCCCAATCTACAGGTGAATGAATGGCCCTTCCTACCACATTCGCCAAAAAAGATGGTGTCAACTTTAGTAGATATGAAGATTTCTCTTATATCCCAAGGAAGAATCTGCTTACAATAGCTCACTGGTAAATATCCAAAAAAAATTTATCCAGGTTTAACTAAACATGATTTTCATAGACTTGCTTTTTCAGGAGTCACTTAAGATTGCCTTAGCAAATTACCTTGGGAGACAAAGAAATCACTTGGCCAGGGAGTTGGGAGGTAGCGCAGCAGGTTAACCGCAGGTGGCTTAAAGCACAAGGACCTCATAAAGATCTCTGTTAGAGCCCCAGGATCCCCACCTGCAGGGGAGTCCTTCACTAGCAGTGAAGCAGGTTTGCAGGTGTCTATCTTTCCCCCTTTCTGTCTTGCCCTGCTCTCTACATTTCTCTCTGTCCTATCCAACAATGACAACAACAATAAGAACTACAATAATAATAATAATAATAAAATAAATTACTTGGCCTAATGACAAATTATTTGCTGGACTTGAGTTATTACCTAACTCTTCACATGTATCTCCTCACAGCCTTCATCTAATGCACCCAAAATTTTGGTTGATATCTCTGGAAAAACTGGGAAAGGGACATTTACCTGGCACAAAGACTTACAGAATGACCCCCCACCCCCAGACTTCCACTCAGAGAGCAGAACTTGTAGCTGTCATTGAGGTGGTCCAACACTTCAATAAAAACCTATTAATATTCTGGATGATTCTCCCTGTGTAGTTGATCTGGTTAACATATTCATTGTGCCTTACTCTCAGATGCTAATGATCCTTCTGCAGATGTGTTTTTTCTTTTTTTAATATTTATTATTTATTCCTTTTTGTTGCTCTTGTTGTTTTATTGTTGTACTTATTATTGTGGTCGTTTTTGTTGGATAGGACAGAGAAAAATGGAGAGAGGAGGGGAAGACAGAGAGAGGGAGAGAAAGATAGACACCTGCAGACCTGCTTCAGTGCTTGTGAAGCGACTCCCCTGTAGGTGTGGAGCCGTGGCTAGAACCGGGATCCTTCCGCGGGTTCTTTCGCTTTGCTCCACCTGCACTTAACCCACTGCGCTACTGCCCGACTCCCTCTACAGATGTTTTATACTCTTCAACAGCTTATTTGGAGCAGCACTTGCCCACTTTTCATAACTCACATTTATTTTCATACAGGTCTTCCTGGTCCCATTGCTGATCTTTCTCTGTATCTTTCCCTTTGTATTTCTTTCATTAAAATAGTGAATACAATATTTTAAAAAGTTAAAGAGAACTCGTAGAAGGAACATTTAATAAATTAATGGTGAAGTGGCATATTAATTCTGGATTATTTTTCCCCTGAAAAGATTTTGGCCTTTTTGATTTCTTTGCTTTCTTACTAACCCTATTTGCTATCCTCTATTAGATGATGAGACAACCACATCGATCAGATAGGAGTGCTCATGTAAGTCAGTTATCTTAGTTTCTTATAGTGATAATGTTTACAAATTGTTCTCAGAGGATGTTTGCCTGTAAGAGAAATTTTATATAAAACTGAGTCTGATAGCCTGATACTTTTTTTCCCAGATACAATGTTTGAAAAATCCATGAGAGTCCAGGGATGGTTCAATTAGTGAAATCCATGGCTTAAAAGAGTGAGACCCTGGGATCTTCTCTTGGCATCATATGGGAATACCATGGACAATACCAAATTAACTCCATGAATAATGGCACTTAATTTGATACCTTTTTTCTCTCCCTTGCCCCTCATGCCTCAAAATATTAGCCCATGGTAGCTCTGAAGTTATTTCTCTGTACTCAGTAGCTAAGCTTCCCCCAAATGCATATTTTTCTTTCTACTTTTATTTGACAGGACAGAAAAAAATTGTGAGTGGTAAGGAAATAGAGAGGGAGAGAGAAAGATAGACATTTTCAGAGCTGCTTCACCACCTGCAGGTGGGGAGTGGAGGCTTGAACCCAGGCCCTTGATATATGTGCTTAACTAAGTGTGCCATAGTCTACCCTTCCCACACCCCTATGGATTCTTTATTGGTAAAAATATTGGAAATAATACAATAAGTTTTTTTTTTAATTTGTGAGGGTAAATTTTTTCACCCATGTCTTCAAATCTACCATAGAAATCCATATATTCACAGGGAATTTCAGTTCATTTTATGAATTTGCTCAGTCTGAAATAAAGACAGAAAAGCAGGTGCATTGTTTTCTGACATTTGCTGTTTACAGCAAACAGAGACCAAGTCACAACAGAAAAAATATTACTTAATTTCAATATTAAACAATGTTTTTAAATACTAAAATTCAAATCAGATAATGCTCAATTCTGTATGTAAAGGATAAAAAGGACAATATAAAAGTCAACATAAGAATAAGGGTAAAATATGATTTCATTTTACTTTTCTTGTTTTATTAGTGGTCTTGAGTCAAAGAATTTCATAACATGCTTGCTGCCAGTTCATTGCTTGACTCCATAGCTTTGAAGATTGCTGGCACCTTTAAAAAGTTCAATGGATTTCATGGTGAAGAAAACTGACTCCTCTTGTTAAGATACAGTGTTAAGATAAACCTAGTAAGGTTTCTGTGAAGACCTAGAGAGTTAAACTTTGGATAAAAAACATAGCAAGCAGAGGAAAGGAAACACATTTCAACTTCTGACATTCAGATGAGAAGACCTCATATACTAGTAATAACCTGTTAAGTTGACGATCATGGATGACTTGGAAACACATCTCTCAGGCTTGAAAATTACTGACATTTGCTTTTCAACTTTGGGGTCAACAGAAAGACAGCACCATTCTAGGCTTCATCATTTCCAATCAATACACTGAAGTGATTATTTGTTTCTTACTTGCGTAAAGAGGTATCAGAAAATGATGTCATTTAATTTTCAAGATCATTTTAAAGAAAATTATTAATTAATGTTATTGACTAACTTTCATCTCTCCCCCTCCCAATACCAATATGACTTATCCATAGATAGTCTTTGGGAAGTAATTAAATGAGACAATAAGGATTGTCCCTCACTCTTCAAAGACAATGACCTTACAAGAAGATCTCCCCCCATCCCTTCTCGCTCTCCCTCTTATTCTCCCTAGCCACATAAGAAGGCAGTTATATGAAATCTGGGAAGAGAGTTCTCACAAGAAAGTAAATCTTTCTGGGCTTTAACCTATGACTTTCTGTGCTGTAGAGAAGTGGGTGAGAAAATAAATTCCTGTTGATTAAGTCACTCAGTTTGTGCTGCTTGCTATTGTCAGTCTAAGCTGACAATTTAATTTGTATTATGTTGATATCCTAGTTTTATTCAGGATATAGGAAAATAATTGCCTTCTGAAAAACACAAGTCTGTTTCTCAAAGGAAAAATGAGAATATATTATATAAAACAATAGCCTAGAGATTTAGTAATAAGAATGGCACTGTAGTTTACCTTCTAGAAACTATACATAGTAAAGACTACAGGTACCTTTTTTATTTTAAAAAACATTTTATTAGTGATTTAACAGTGTCTTATGAAATTGTAAGATTTCAGAAGTATATTCACACTCACATATGGTACATGAAATCACCACACTCTTCACCAAAACTTTGTGTCCCCTTCCCCAATAACCACTGTAGGTCTCTAGCACCATTTCTTGTCCTTTCTTCTGTTTTTTAACTCTAGCTCCTTTTAAAAGATTTTTCTCCTATGTTTTTTAATTGTATTTATTACTAGTTACAGAGATAAGTCAAGGGGTAAGGAGAGAGTAGGAGAGAGTGTGGGAGAGAGAGTGGGAGAGAGAGTGGGAGAGAGAGAAAGAGAGAGAGATCTGCAACATGTGAGAGAGAGTGGGAGAGAGAGAGAGAGAGAGAGAGAGAGAGAGAGTGAGGGAGAGAGGGAGAGGGAGAGAGAGAGATATGCAACATGCTTCACCACCCATGAAGCTTCCTCCTGCTGGTGGGGACTGGAGCCTTAAACAGGGTCCTTGTGCATTGTAACCTGTGTGCTTTACTAGATGCACCACCAGCTGGCCCCTCCTCTGGCTTTTTAAAAATTTTATTTAAGAAAGGAGACATTAACAAAACCATAGGATAAGAGGAGTATAGTTCCACAAGATTGCCACCACATGATCTCCATATCCCATCCCCTCTCCTGATAGCTTTCCCATTCTCTACAGTTAACCTTTTATGGCTAGGGAAAAACATAGCATGACCATTCTCTTTCTTAGGAATTCTTAGGAAACATTCAATTATTAAAAGAAGATTCCTTCTAAAAAAATTCTTTATTGGGGGATTAATGGTTTACAGTCAACAATAAACTACAATAGTTTGTATATGTATAACATTTCCCAGTTTTCCACATAATGACCTCTACTAGGTCCTGCTCTGCCATCATGTTCCAGGACCTGAACCCTTCCAACCACCCCAGAGTCTTTTACTTTGGTGCAATACACAACCTCTAGTTCAAGTTAAGCTTAATGTTTTCCCCCTTCTGATCTTGTTTTTCAACTTCTGTCTATGAGTGAGATTATCCCATATTCATCCTTCTGCTTCTGACTTATCTCACATAACATGATTTTTTCAAGCTCCATCCAGGATGGGGTGAAGAAAGTGAATTTACCATTTTTTTCCCTATTCTTTACTCCTCTAGGAGTATGGACTCAGGATCATTATGGGGTGCATAAGGTGGAAGGTCTGGCTTCTGTAATTGCTTCCCCACTGAACATGGGCCTTGGCAGGCTAATCCATACTCCCAGCCTGTCTCTCTCATTCACTAGTGTGGTGGGGTTCTGGGGAAGTGGGGCTCCAGGGCACACTGGTGGGGGTTATCTGCTCAGGGAAGTCCGCATTTTCAATAGTTGAGTAATATTCCATTATGTATATATACCACAATTTACTCAGCCATTCATCTGTTATCAGGCATCTGGATTGCTTCCATGTTTTGGCTATTACAAACTGTGCTGCTGTATACACAAATCTTTTTGGATGAGTATGTTTGGTTCTTTAGAATATATCCCCAGGAGAGGAATTATAGGATCATAGGGTAGGTTTACTTCTAGCCTTCTGAGAGTTCTCCAGACTGCTCTCCACAGGGGTTGGACCAATTGACATTCCCACTAGCAGTGCAGGAAGGTTTCTTTCACTTCTCCAGCATTTGTTGCTGCTACCTTTTCTGATGTATGACGTTCTCACAGGAATGAAGTGATATCTCATTGTTGTCTTTATTTGAATTTCTCTTACAATCAGTGACTTGGAACATTGTTTCATGTGTTTGTTGGGTCTCTTTTATGGTTAATATTCTGTTCATATCCTCTCCCCATTTTTGGATGGGGTCATTTGTTTTCTTGTTGATGAGTTTGGTGAGCTCTTTATATATTTTGGTTATTAGCCTCTTGTCTGATGTATTGCATGCAAAGATCTTCTCCCATTCTGTGAGGGGTCTCTTTGGGTGATGGTTTCTTGTGCTGTGCAGAGGCTTTTCAATTTATGTAGTCCCATTTTATTTTTGATTTAGTCTTCTTTGTAAGTAGATTCATTTCATTGAATATGTCTTTAAAATTTATATGAAGGGGCCAGGTGGTGGCACATCTGGTTAAATGCACACATTACAGTGTGTAAGGCCCCAGGTTCAAGCCCCTGGTCCCCACCTGCAAGGGGTTAGCTTTACAAGTGGTGAAGCAGGGCTGCAGGTGTCTCTCTGTCTCTTTCACTCTCTCTCCCCTCTCAATTTCTCTCTGTCTCTATGCAACAATAAAAAATAAATAAATAAAAATAATTATACGGAAAATACTTCTGCCAACATTTTCCTCCAAGTATTTGATAGTTTCTGGTGTAACATTCAAGTCCTTGATCCATTTGGAATTTATTTTTGTGTTTGGCTAAATAAGTTGTTCAGTTTCATTAAAAGAATCTTCTTTTAAAAAATATGTTGTTGCTGATAAATCTCAGATAGATTCGGTGTCACATTACAGTAAGTCAAAAAATTATAACAAGTAAACTTGTAATGACCTTTCATCTTTCTTACTGATTTTAATAAATTGTAATAAAATTTTATTACAATTTTATTAAAATAAAATTTTAATAAAATTGTAATAAAATAAAGTTTGTGTAATCTTTGTTCTATTTTTCCAAATTCGGTGGACAATAGTCTGGAGATAGATTTTCCAACATACTCGTGATGGACTTAAATATCAATATCACATAAAATTATATATAATTATAAATTATATACAATGTTATGTAATTATAAATGTTTATTTCTTATAAAAATTGATAAAATTATTACAGCTTGAACTTTAATCTTTGAACTTTTTAAAAAGAGAAAGTACTGAATCTTTTTATGTCTAGAATGGGAAATAGTTTAACTGGGGGCTTTTTTTGATGTTGCTGAGTGTTTATATTAATATATGAAGGTTAAACATTAATGTTTTCAAACTTTCCCATAATAACAGAGATTACTTAAGGGTAAGGGTGGGAGTTATGTCTCAAAATTATCAGTTTGTTTCATTTATTTCATATGCAACTTTCTATGTCTCATTATCAAAGAAGTAAGAATAATTTTCACTTTTTCTTTCATGTAACAGTTCTTACAATACACCTGTAGTGTATCTTTTAAGTGGGTTTTGATTTGACCTTGTGATAGGTTTCTGCCCAATTTCAATTTAATATTGAAGAACTACATGCCCAGTGGTTTATATAGCCAATTTGTTAAAATAAAAAAGTCTTTTTGTTCTCCCCTTCTTTTTCTTCTAATTTCTAGTATCTTTAAGCATCATACCCTTATCTTCCTGTTACACTATCAAAAGGTCATATTTTTAGATTGACATAATATAGGCTAAGGATGAGTCTTCTCAAATTCAGGTACAATTTAAAATTTTTGTTGCTGATAAAAATCTGTTCAAGTGATGTAGCTTAACTTTCTTCTTCTTCTAGCGTTTGCCAGCTTAACTTTAATATATTGATATTTTTATTTGTTCATCTTTGATATCTAAGAACTGTCTGAGGAAATTAGACAAAGAAGGCTTTCAG
The DNA here is from genome assembly GCF_950295315.1 of Erinaceus europaeus. Classification (NCBI taxonomy): domain Eukaryota; kingdom Metazoa; phylum Chordata; class Mammalia; order Eulipotyphla; family Erinaceidae; genus Erinaceus; species Erinaceus europaeus. Next base: position 129,722,214 of record NC_080165.1, read on the forward strand.
AAACATTCTTTGGTTTCTAAATTGGCTTATTGTGCTTTCATTTGAAATTTCACAGTGGTTTCAAAAAAAAAGGATATTTCCTCAAAGACCTTCCTCCCAAGTATGGCTTCCATGTATTTTCTCCTTTGCTTTTACAAAGGTACTTTAATATGAGTGAAAATGGTTCTCTTGGAATGTTTGCCTTCAAATCATTTAATAACATATTTTGACTTTCTTCTTGATTTATATTTTAAAAATCCATCATGTTTTAATCTCTAAATCACACAGACTTGTCAAAGAATACTGCTTACCTGAAAACAGAAGATGAATACTTTTGTATTAGGCAGTAAATCATTTCTCTCATTCAGTAGTTTATACTAGTCTTTTTTTTTTAAAGAGTGTTTTCATATAGCTATTGATAGTGTTTGTAATGCATTGGTTTCAGTTATACACAGAAAAGAAGTGTGTCACTGTATTTATGGGGCCATATTCTCACAGCCACATTTCACATACGCTGAGATTTGCTATTTGGGGTTACATTCTTTAATAAGTTTAAGAAGTCAATCAGTTATACTTAAGTACTAATGAAAAAATTGCAATACTAACTATAAAATTTGGGGAAGGCAACAGTGATGAAAAGATAATCTCATCATCATATGGATTAAATGTTCAGGTAGATTCACCTCATAGGAGAAAAGTCCAACTTAAATGAAATTTAAGACCATAGGAGAAGAGGGGTACAATTCCACATAATTCTTGCCACCAGAACTCCATATCCCATTCCATCCCCTGATAGCTTTCCTATTCTTTATCCCCAGGGTCATTATGTAGTGCAGAAGGTGGAAGGTCTGGCTTCTATAATTGCTTTCCTCTGAACATGGGTGTTGACAGGGGTTTTCAAAGTTAACCCAATTGCTAAGTTTCTTTGTTGTGCAAAGTTCATGCCAGCCTTTTACCTTCCATTTTGAATTCAGATAATTTGTTCCTCTTATTCTGTGTGTTTCCATACCTGTGCTTTTTAACTACTATAGTCAGTGATCATATGAGATTGTTGAATGCTTGAAATGTGATTGGTTGCACTTAAGAAATTTGTTAGTATAAAACACAAACTAGATCTTGATGTTTCATAACAACAAGATAATTCATTCTTCTCATTGATAAATTTGCTATTGATTCCACAATAAAATATTTTCACAATTGCATGTTAAATACTACAGTATTAAATTATTTAACATTTCTTTACTTTCAGAAATATAGCTATTAAAATATCAAAATATGCATAGCTTTTTATCCCTATTATGTTGTACTAAACTTTATTTATGTAAGCTTTATTTGGCTTGCAAATATCCTTTTAGCCTACTTAATATATCTACAGCCTTTTAAAGCTTTCGTCTGTAAGATCACCAGTATAGGATTATCAGGTGAAATGAAGACAACTTCAGAATAATAGTCATTGTGGGTTTGGAGCTCACAAAATAAAAAGCATCTAAATCTACTTTGTTTTAGCATCATTTAAAAAATATCTTTGTTGAATTCTATAATTACATTTAAGAATTGAATATAAAAATGTATCTATACTTGATTTATAAAGTTACATTTAATTGGATGAGAAAAATATTTTCTGAATCGAGTTTTAATTACTATCATATGGCACTAGTGAAAAATAGTTTTGAGCCAAGTTGACACTATTAACATAATTAACCTGGGAGAAATAAAACTTTTATACATGAATGGAAAAATTCAGAAGAGGTAGAGAGTTGATAAATTAGGAGAGAGTGAGCATTGCTAAAGAAATGTTCTTGTGCTGATGAGAACTGGTGATATTAGAATGCAAGTAGCGAGATGGCTATTTGCTGAGGGCAAAAGATAAGCAGATTTCCCCAATGATGAAATTAAACGACAAGACAACAAATAACCCCATCCAAAAATGGGGGGAGGACATAGACAGAATATTCACCACACAAGTGATCCAAAAGGCCGAGAAACACATGAAAAAATGTTCCACGTCTCCAATTATCAGAGAAATGCAAATAAAGACAACAATGAGATACCACTTCACTCCTGTGAGAATGTCATACATCAGAATAGGTAACAGCAGCAAATGCTGGAGAGGTTGTGGGCTCAAAGGAACCCTCCTACACTGCTGGTGGGAATGTCAATTGGTCCAACCTCTGTGGAGAACAGCCTGGAGAACTCTCAGAAGGCTAGAAATGGACCTACCCTATGATCCTGCAATTCCTCTCCTGGGGATATTTCCTAAGGAACCCAACATATCCATCCAAAAAGATCTGTGTACACATATGTTCTTAGCAGCACAATTTGTAATAGCCAAAACCTGGAAGCAACCCAGGTGTCCAACAACAGATGAGTGGCTGAGCAAGTTGTGGTATATATACACAATGGACTACTACGCAGCTGTAAAAAATGGTGACTTCACCATTTTCAGCCGATCTTGGATGGACCTTGAAAAAATCATGTTGAGTGAAATAAGTCAGAAACAGAAGGCTGAATATGGGACGATCTCACTCTCAGGCCGAAGTTGAAAAACAAGATCAGAAAAGAAAATACAAGTAGAACCTGAACTAGAATTGGCGTATCGCACCAAAGTAAAAGACTCTGGGGTGGGTGGCTGGGTGGGGAAAATACAGGTCCAAGAAGGATTCAGAGGACCTAGTGGGGGTTGTATTGTTAAATGGGAAACTGGGGAATGTTATGCCTGTACAAACTATTGTATTTACTGTGGAATGTAAAACATTAATTCCCCAACAAAAGAAAGAAAAAAAAAGAAATTAAAAAAAAGAAATAAAAAGAATGAACAGAATTCATGTATTTTTAACGAGAGGGAAGACGGAGAAGATGAGAAAGTATGTATTTGATACACTGACGATGGTCTGTGGAAGTTCTCTTCTTTTTTCATTTTTTTGTTTTACTTTTTTTAATTGGGGAATTAATGTTTTACATTCAACAGTAAGTACAATGGTTTGTACATGCATAACATTTTATCATCTTTATTTACTGGATAGAGATGGCATGAAATCAAGAGGAAGGGGAGATAGAGAAAAAGAGAGACAGAGAGACACCTGCAGCCCTGCTTTATCACTCGCAAAGCTTTCCCCATGCAGGTGGGGGCCAGGGGCTTGAACCCGGGGTCCTTGTGCGCTGTAACATGTGCTCTCAACCAGGTGTGTCACCACCCGGCCCTGGAATCTTATTTTTAAGTCCAAAGCTCCATGGACCTGTAATGTGGAGTTTGTAATGTAGAGTCTGTCCAAGAAGATTATTCCTAAAGTTTTGCTAAAATAGTGTAATTTGAAAGCATTTTACATTTAAACTACATTTAAAGTATTCTGCAAGCTTAAAAGGATGTTTGGAGTTAGGTTCTTAAAACAGTGGGATTTAGTGTAATAAATTTGGCAACCAATCAGATGATGAATTGATGCAGACGCAGCTGACTAACACATACCATGTGTTTGCTTTGGCAGTGGATTTGGAAACATGATTTGGAGAAAAAAGTATATTATTCAAACAATTTCACTTCTGTTGTTGTTTTGCGGGATAAAAACAGTTCTAGTCAGAGTTGCAAAGGTAAGGTTCACAAAGAACTTCCCATTGATTAGAACCATATTTGCACCTTTCATTGAAAAAACAAGATGGGAGAGGATAGTTTTACTATGTCACATGTTTTTTTCTAATTGCTGATTGTTTGGAAATAGATGTATAATTAGTCATTTCTCAATTGATACCATGTTTCTGAACTTAGTTTTTCTAAGAATCATACTATTAATACAATGTAACTTTTATCAACATTTGCAATATAAGCATAGAAGATAGTGTCTTCTATTTAAACCTTGATGTCAAGGACAGCAGTACATTTTACAGTTATGATTGATTATACTATTTTAAAGTTTTGTTGTTAATCCAAAGCTTTGTTTTTTGTTGATGTTAAGAGGTAAGATTGAAACTTGATATTTTCTGTATAGGTAGATTTTTTTAACATTACCACAGATTTCAAAATAGTTTATTAGTGTATTAATGTGTTTGAGTTCTTACTTGCTGGGCTCCAAGGTTTCCGGCATTCAGTGAACTACTTTGAACACCATCATAACGGTGAGAGAGTGTCTGGAGGTGCCTGACATCATATGCCTCGTGATGGGATTCCACTGAGCAATCACAAACACAGGCCTCTTCCTTTCTTTATTGAGCATATGCACATACATCAAAAAAAGCTAAGTAGAGGGCTGGGTGCTAGCACCGCAGGTTAAGTGCACATGGCGCAAAGCTCAAGGGCCTGCGAAAGGATCCCAGTTCTAGCCCCCAGCTCCCCACCTACAGGAGGGGTTGCTTCTCAAGCCGTGAAGCAGGTCTGCAGGTGTCTATCTCTCTTCTCTGACTTCCCCTCCTCTCTCGATTTCTCCTATCCAACAACAACAGCGGCTATAATAACAATAACAACTACAACAAGGGCAACATAAATGGAAAAAATGGCCTTCAGGAGCAGTGGATTTGTAGTGCAGGCACCGAGCCCCAGCGATAACCATGGAGGCAAAAGCAAAACAGAACAAACAATAAAACCCCCAGCTATGTCAAATATAAACGTGTTAGGGGGAGTAAACATTTTAATAATCTCTTTCCTATTATGTAAACCACCACATCACAAGCTTGTTATCTCCAGTTCTAATGATTACATCAGTTTCTACTTTGATTTTGCAACTCCTCTCCTTATGCCAAGGATACGTATATCAGATAAGGCTAAGTTGCCTGCAGGGCCTTTTGACCCCATATCTGTGTTTACCCTGATAATGTTCAAACATACCTGCAATCTGGCAACAGAAATAGCAAGGGAAGATAAAGAATTTATGACATGACTAATCAGGCATTTTATAATTCTAATACATAGTTCATAAAAACCAGTATTGTATACACATATTCATAAGTAACAGGAGTCATGAATCTCAGAGTCCCCAGCAGTTACTGTTTCCTAAATAAAGATATATTAATGACATGATGGAATCAAAACTGACCATATTTTATGGAGTTGAAAGTAGCTTTATTGGTTACTTTGGTCATTATAAGGGAGATTTGCTGATAACATTTCCTAACTGATTTCAGAAGGTAGACACACTATTTCCTTGAGTAAAAAAAAAAAAAATTGTTTATTTATTTATTCTAATCATATAGAGAAAGAGAGAGAGATTGAGAAGGGGGAGAGAGAAAGAGAAAGAGACAGAGAGACATCTGCAGCTCTGCTTTACCACTCATGAAGCTTTCCCCTTGCAGGTGAGGACCAGGGACTTGAACCCTGGTCCTGGAGCACTATAACTTAAGTGTGTGCTTAACCAGGTGCAACGCTGCCTGGCCTCCAGGCTATTTCCTTTTATGAATTAGCTTGTTTTTCAGTGCTATGTTGATGTTCAGAGGTTAGAAACCATGAAGCTCAGGAAATAATGGGCTATGTTCTTGAATCAGGTATGAAAGAAAGATGGAGGCAGCTCAGTGCAGTCTGATTGACTGCATGGTGGAATTAAACACTTAAGATCTGTGGACTGATGTCCTAGGAAAGAGATTTTCTAAAGTAAGTAGAAAAATCCATTGAAGGTACCTCTACTTCTATCTTTTTATTGATGCCCTTGGACAAATTATCAACCACTACGATATTGAGGAGCATCATATAAAAAATGAAATAAGAACAATATCTACTTATTTTCTTTTTTAAAAAATATTTATTTATTCCCTTTTGTTGCCCTTGTTTTATGGTTGTAGTTATTATTGTTGTTATTGATGTCATTGTTGTTGGGTAGGACAGAGAGAAATGGAGAGAGGAGGGGAAGACAGAGAGGGGGAGAGAAACATAGACACCTCGCAGACCTGCTTCATCACCTGTGAAGCAACTCCCCTGCAGGTGGGGAGTGGGGGGCTCAAACCCTGATCCTTATGCCAGTCCTTGCGCTTTGCACCATGTGCACTTAACCTGCTGTAGCTACCACCTGACTCCCTATCTACTTAATTTCTAAGGTTACTATAAAGATAAAATAAACTTGGGGCTGGATGGTGGCACAACTGGTTGAGTACACATGTTACAGTTTACAAGGACCCAGGTTCGAGCCCCCAGTCCCCACCTGCAGAGGGAAAGCTTTGCAAGTGGTGAAGCAAGGCTGCAGGTGTCTCTCTGTCTCTCTCCCTCTCTACCATCCCCTTCCCTCTCAATTTCTGACTGTCTCTATCCAATAAATAAATAAAGATAAAAAAGATAAACTACAGTTAGTATATGGGCCTTTTATTCTCACTAGATTGTGACCTTGAAAGTAAGATTTTGAGACTCTGAGTTAACCAACCCACTTTATGTCCTTAATAATTGTCTGATGGACTTCACTCTTTAGTATTTATTACTATTAATTTAGTAATATTTTGTCTAGTAGTATTGGGTAGAGCTATGGAATGAAACTCATCTCATGAGTTTTTATTTATTTATTTTATTTTATTTTTTAAATTATTTTTATTTATTTCCTTTTGTTGCCCTTGTTGTTTTATTGTTGTAGTTATTGATGTCATCGTTGTTGGATAAGACAGAGAAATGGAGAGAGGAAGGGAAGACAGAGAGAGGGGGAGAAAAAGAGAGATACTTGCAGACTTGCTTCACTGCTTGTGAGGCAACTCCCATGCAGGTGGGGAGCCAGGGACTTGAATCGGGATCCTTATGCCTGTCCTTGCGCTTTGCGCCATGTGCACTTAACCCGCTGTGCTACCGCCCAACTCCCCTCATGAGTTTTTATTATTTGATTTTTAGAAAATCATTAGGTATCAAGATTAAAGTAAGATAAAGACAAAAATTATAGTAGCTAATAACTGCCTAAAATTGGTATTCTACAATACAAAAAATAAACTTCCTGGGAGTCGGGCTGTAGCGCAGCGGGTTAAGCGCAGGTGGCGCAAAGCACAAGGACCGGCATAAGGATCCCGGTTCGAACCCCGGCTCCCCACCTGCAGGGGAGTCACTTCACAGGCGGTGAAGCAGGTCTGCAGGTGTCTATCTTTCTCTCCCCCTCTCTGTCTTCCCCTCCTCTCTCCATTTCTCTCTGTCCTATCCAACAACGACAACAACAATAATAACTACAACAATAAAACAACAAGGGCAACAAAAGGGAATAAATAAATAAAATAAATATTTAAAAAAATAAATAAACTTCCTGATACAGAGAACAGATTACTGGTTCTGTGCTACTTTAATCTTCTGTACAATTAATGTGTTTTTCCTCTGTCTGTAATATCCATTCAATCTATTGATGGAAAAGCTGTTTAATTTTGAAAATGTGATTCTAAATTCATTTCTTTTGTATTGTATTGATCTTTTGCTGATACAAACAATGTTGAATTATACGACCTCCTTTTAGATCCTTTAATTCAATATTGCCCCAGATATCTAGCTACCTTAGAAACATAGTTTACATGACTTTGGAAGATAGATTTCTTCATCCTGAAGACTTTCTAATATGGTGAATGTGAAGTCAAATGAAGATTTTTCTGCCTATAGCCACAACGAATACAATTCTCTCACATCAACATTCAAATCTACAGTCAGATGTCAGAGAAAATTATCTCAATTCGACCTCTACCTTCTCCAGAAAAGTATTAAGTTTTTATATAGGTAGAAGTGGGAAGCAGATTTGCAAAGCCATGCACAGAACTGGAAGCAATCGGGGGGAATGGAAGACAGTAGGCCCTCTTCTCTCCAGGACTTTATGGCTTCACAAACTTCCTTCAGGGAGAATTTAAAAAAAGGTCCATAATCAGTGTTAATTCTTCTTTATTGTTTTAAAAGGACAAGCCCAGCAGCTGAGACCGAAAGGCTTTTGTTTCCAAATTTAGCTTTAGCATATTAACTGTGGTAGTTAAATTCAATGCAGTTGATGAATTTCAGGTCACCTCCATACCCCAGGGCCATATCAGTTAGCCATTCCTTATGGGACCCAATTTGAAAGTGATGGTTGTGAAACATTTTCAGTCTATCAAAATTTGTATTTGATAAATTTGCAAGACTTTCTAGATTTATCAGCTCCTTAAACTTCAGGGCAAGAGAGAATGGAAAATGTTACAAGCACTAACATAATGTGTATGTATAAGCACAGATACTCAAAGACACTGCAATTTTGCATAGATTCCCAAAGTTACTCAATATTGCTTCTGTATCATATATTTCTTTACTCTCCTTCCTTCCTTCCTTCCTTCCTTCCTTCCTTCCTTCCTTCCTTCCTTCCTTCCTTCCTTTATTTCTCTCTCTCTCTCTCTCTCTCTCTCTCTTTCTTTCTTTCTTTCCTTTTGGTCTCCAGGGTTATTGCTGGGACTCGGTGCCTGCACTATGAATCCACTGCTCCTGGAGGCTATTTTTTCACTCTTTTTGCCCTTGTTGTTTTATCATTGTTGTTGTTATTATTGTTGTTGTTGCTGTCATTGTTGTCATGAATAGGACAGAGAGAAATTAAGAGAGGAATGAAAGACAGAGAGAGGAAGAGAAAGACAGACTCCTATAGACCTGCTTCACCGCTTGTGAAGCGACCCCCCTGTAGGTGAGGAGCTGGGGCCTTGAACCAGGATCCTGACTCCAGTCCTTGCGCTTTGCACCATGTGTGCTTTACTTGCCCGATCCCCTATACCATATATTCCTTCCTTCCTTCCTTCCTTCCTTCCTTCCTTCCTTCCTTCCTTCCTTCCTTCCTTCCTCCCTTCCTCCCTTCCTCCCTTCCTCCCTTCCTCCCTTCCTCCCTTCCTCCCTTCCTCCCTTCCTCTCTTTCTTCCTTCCTTCCTTTCCTTCCTTTCCTTCTTTCTTTTTTATTTTTAAAAATTTGTAAAAAGGAAACACTGACTATATCATATATTTCTATGTCAACATACTCACCTTATACCTCTTGCCATGTATTGTATATAATAAGTATAATAATGTGCAATTGAAGTTCATAAGTATATACCTAATTATGTAAACATATAAATAGCAAAAAGTTATGTTTAGAATTAGGCAGCTGGACTCAGTTTCAGTGATTCTAATTTTGTTGGCAACATCCAAGGCATTAGTCAGGAGCCAATCGAACATATACCTTCTATTCTCCATCAGGTCTGATCAGGGTGTTGACGTTGGCCACATCAATGTCATTGAGTTTCTTTACGGCCTGTTTTATCTGATGTTTATTGGCCTTGGCATCCACAATGAAAACAAGTGTGTTATTGTCTTCTATGTTCTTCATGGCTAATTGTGGTCAGGGGGAACTTGATGATGGCAAAGTGGTCAAGCTTGCTTCTCCTGAGGGCTCTCTTCTGAGGACACTTGGGCTGTCTTCAGAGCTGCAGTGTCTTGGGCAGACGGAAGGTAGGTGACTTGCGGATCTTCTTTTTCTTATGACTGTGGACACCTTTCAACACTACTTTCTTTGCCTTCAAAGCTTCGGCTTTAGTTTCCAATATCTTTGGGAGGGGCAGGGACCTCCTTCTTTGCTTTCAGCGCCATCTTCGTAGACCCTAATTATGTAATTTAAGGAGATGTCTGATCTAGGCTAATATGAACAAGGCCTTCTTGCTGTTGTGATACATGGGTCTTTGTTGTGGGGAATTTATAGTTATATCACACTGAATTTCAAGTCAAGTATTCTGTTTCTAATCCATACCTATTGACTAACCCAGCATTTTGTATATTTAAATAATTTTCATTGTATTATAATGACAAATTAGGTTTTAAAAAAATTTTTTTTGATTCATCAATCAAGTTAGATTGACTTGAAGTGCAATTTTTTTTTCCTTTCTGTTATATACCAAGTTCATAGAATGTGGCACTGTCAAACATTGGATATGTGTCACTTTTCAAATATTTTCCAAATGATATCCATTGGAAATAAGTATTTTTTTGAGGTAGTGAGCACTGCACATATGTAATTTCATTACTGTTACGATGAGGAGGGGGTGACCTCTCCAGAGCCCTGCCCCACTAGGGAAAGGTAGAGACAGGTGGGAGTATGGCCTACCAGCACCCATGAAGTAGCAATTACAGAACCAGACCTACCGCCCTCTGCACCCCTAAGATCTTTGATCTATACTCCCAGAGGGATAAAGAATAGAGAACCTTCCAATGGAGGGAGGTATGGCACACTGATGGTGGGAATTGTATGAATTTTACACCTCTTATCCCACAATCTTGTTGATAATTATTAAATGACAAATAATAAATTTAAAAAAGAAGTTGAAAAATAACAAAACACTAAGCAGAACTTAGACTGGCTTTGGTGTATTGCACCAAAGTAAAGGACTTTGGGGTGAGGGAGGAAGGGTTCAGGTCCTGGAACATGATGGCAGAACAGGACCTAGAGGGGGTTGAATTGTTATGTGGAAGACTGAGAAATGTTATACATGTACTAACTACTGTATTTTGTTTTTTGTTACTGTATTTTATTGTTGACTATAAACCATTAATCTCCCTAATTTAAAAAAAGTTAAAAAACAAAAGATGAAGAAGGGGGGAGGAGCCACAGGCAGAAAGAGACACCACAGTACCAGTTTTCTGGAGTACATTAGCACTTCCCATGCAGTGTTGGATTTTGAACCTAACCCTCATGTGGCAAGCCATAGGCTCTAACCCAGAAAACTCTCTCCTAATCACAAGTAATGAATTTTAAAAGTTGGTTTATAAGTAGTGAAAAGTGAAGTGATAATTTTGTTAGCAATTATTATTTTAATCTTCTCAATTCATTGAATTTTCTACATGCATAGCCAGGATCTATACATAAATAAATAAAAACAAAAACATTATGGTCAGTAAAGAAGAATATGAGCTACAGAGTTAGCAGTTGAATATCTAGAATATTCAGATACAAAAAAAAATTTTCCTTGGCTATATTCATTGTTCACATTCTCAGATAATTGCTGGTCCATTGCTTTCCTTCTGGCTACACTGATCAAGGATAAAAGTGAAGTCGAGATTTATGGCTTGATTTGATCATTGAAAACAAACATGTTTGCCTTTGAAATATAACTTGGACCACAATTTCATAGTTTTGTGGACTGGTGCTAATGCTTTTGTAATTTTTGGTCACTGATCAATCCTTGGCTTGAGCACTAACATTCTAAAAAATTGGTCCATTAAGTAATGAACACTTCTAAGTTGGATACACAGTTTCTGCACTTTCAAAATATGTGTTTGGACTGGCATTTATGCATTATTTGTTAAACCCACCAAGTGTAGATTCTTATCTATAACTTCTGTTCACTCACTTGTGGCTACTTTAGAAAGCAGGTTTTTTTTTTTCTTCTATTTTTACTTCTACTGTGGGAAATGCAAGTTCACTGGTAGTACAGTTTGACCACTACTTAACAGAAACTGCACGTTTATATTGCTTCCTATATATATTTCTCCTTCTCTCTCTCTCTCTCTCTTATTTGTCTCCAGGGTTATTGCTGGGGATCGCTGACTGCACCATGAGTCCACTGCTCTTGGAGGCCATTTTTTTCCCTTTTGTTGCCCTTGTTGGTTTATTGTTATTGTGGTTATTATTATCGTCATTGATGTCATTGTTGTTGGATAAGACTTAGAGAAATCAAGAGAGGAGGGGAAGACAGAGAGGGGGTGTGAAAGATAGACACCTGCAGATCTGCTTCTCTGCCTGATCACCTCTGAAGGTAGGGAGCCAGGGCTTGAACCCAAATCCTTACAGTGGTCCTTGTGCTCTGTGCCGCCACATGCACTTAATCCGATGTGCTACCACCTGATCCAGACTATTATTTCTATGACTATATTTATATATACTTGCCCATTTTTTTATGGCTCTGCCTTCTCTTCCTTTCTAAGTCATACTTACACCTATTGGAATTTGCCAATGTCCTCCTTTTCTTCATCTTCTCTTTCAAGGTCTAAGGGTCTTGATAGAATTGGAGTTCAGTACCCTCTGGTTATCTTCCCCCTATTATTTCTCCCCCTCTGAGGCTATGAACCAAAATTATCTATGAGTTTCAGAAGGTGGGAGATCTGTCTTCTGTAATTGCTTCTTCACTGGACATGGGTGTTTGCAGGTCAATCCATACCCCTAGCCTGTTTCTTTCTTTCCCTAGTGGTGTAAGATCTGGAGAGGTGAGGTTCCAGGATACATTTGTTAGGTCATCTGCCCAAGGAGATCAGGATGAAATCGTAGTAGCATCTGCAACTTGGTGGCTTAAATGCAGTAAGATATAAAGCAGGACAGAATGTTTAATAAAGGAACTGAAAGTACTAATAGAACAGATCTTAGGGTGGAAAGAGGCTAGGAATTCTATTTTAGGTATATTACTGGGGCCCTTGAATTTAGTAATTTTTGCTTGAGCTTGATAGCTAATATGCAAGTGGACTAAAAATATTGTCTGGGAAGATGGTGTCAGAGTTGAGAACAGAACTAGAAAGCTGGATTAGGGCCGAGGATAGCTCCCAAACATTAAGGAAGCATATAAATACAATGAACTGTTTGCCTCCTCAATCTGACCCAGGTTCTTTATATATTTACATCTAACACAAGAGCCCATGTAACTTCTGAGTCCCTGTCAGTTTGAACTCACAGTCCATGATCACAGCTGGGAGCATTCTAGGCTGCACTCATTTCAGGACCAGTCTGCCCAAGTGGTAGAGGGTGTTGACCCAACCTCCCATTGGAGAGTCTTTCTCCACTCACTAGCCTTTGGAGGAAGTTTCTACTCTGTAGTTGGAGGAAGAAATATCAGGATATAAGTTTTTTTTGAGGGGGAGAATTAAACCTTTATTTTAATTTCAATATTTTTGCTTTAACACACACATTTAAATAGTTTTCCATGTAATATATTGAGACTCTCTACTTATATATGCCTACTCTTTTAGGAAGAAGGATAGTGAAAATTTTGTTTTTGCTGAGTTAATAACCTGTTTACCAGTATTTATCTAAGCACATTAGCTTGCAGTTCGGTTGCCAAAACAAATGGAAATTCCTTGTCTTATATTGGATGCAATTTAGTTAGGTAACACTTTATTTGAGAGCATCATGAGGGGAATAAGTTTTTCCACTTAAGAGAATGTTCCAAATAAATGTTCAAAATTATCTTTTAAAAATGAAAACAGAGTGAGCAGTTTTTATTTTTTGCTGAAAAACTTCAGTGACTTTCTTTTATTTAAAGAATAATGCGTGTTTTATAACTTCCCATTCCATTTTGTTTTATTTCCTTTCAATTCTCTTATCTTCTGTGATTTACTTGATTTTGTTTACCTCCCTCTAGACCAATCATGCTCTTTGAATTATCTGATTACCAGATACTTTTTCATGAGGCCACAATCTCCATATTAATTTACTGTATCACTTCTTGGTGTTCCCATAGTACTGATAAGCATTTCTAGTACAAAATCATACTGTGTGGTTTAAAAGTTTCTCTTTCAAAAACTTTATTTATTTTATTTGCTAGAGACAGAGATAAATTGAGAGGGGAGGGGAGGGAGAGGGAGAGAGAGAGGCAGAGAGAAACCTGCAGCCCTGCTTCATCACTTGTGAAGCTTTCTCCCTGCAGGTGGGGACCAGAAGCTTGAATCTTGTGCACTGTCATGTGTGCATTTCACCAGGTGCACCACCACCTGGCCACTAAATCCTCTCTCTCCCTCCCTCTCTTTCTTTCTTCCTTTCTTTCTTTCTTTCTTTCTTTTTCTTTCTTTCTTTCTCCCTTTCTCTCTTTTTCTCTTTCTCTCTCTTTTTCTTTCTTAGATTTTATTTATTAATTAGAAAGTAGAAGGAGAGAGGAAAAGAACCAAGATACTATGGTATATGTACTGCGGGGGATTAAACTCAGGACCTCACGCTTGAGAGTCCAACACTTTATGCACTGTGTCACCTCCTGGACCATGCCACTAAAAAAATTTCTTTCTTTCTCTTTGCCTCCATGGTTATCTCTGGAGCTTGGTGCCTGCATTACAAATCCACTGCTCCTGGAGGCCATCTTTTTTCCATTATTGTTGTTGTTGCTGTTGTTGGATAGGACAAAGAGAAACTGAGAGAGGAAAGGAAGACAGAGAGGGGAAGAGAAAGAATAGACACCTGCAGACCTGTTTCACCACTGCGAAGCGACTCCTCTCCTCTGCAGGTTGGGAGTTGGGGGTTTGAACTGGGATCCTTACGTGGGTCCTTGTGCTATCTGTGCTCAATCCGGTGCGCTACTGCCTGGCCCTCCAAATTTCTATATTATTTCTTTTCACTAAGGTAGAGTCTGATAGTGGTCAAGACATATACATGCCTGCTCCTTAGTTATTAAATCTTTATGATTGCAGAAATTCAAAAGTGTCTAACACATTGTTTCTGCTTCTCATGGTTGTGGTAGCAAAGTACCATTGGCTGTGTGGGTCAAAACAATATTTTTTTTGAATTGTTTTTTATTGGGGAATTAATGTTTTACATTCAACAGTAAGTACAATAGTTTGTACATGCATAACATTCCCCAGTTTCCCATATAACAATACAACCCCCACTAGGTCCTCTGAATCCTTCTTTAATTTGGGCTCAGGCAATAGCACAGTGGGTTAAGCTTACATGGAGTGAAGCGCAAGGACCAGAGCAAGGATCCGGGTTTGAGCCCCTGGCTCTCCACCTGCAAGGGGGTCGCTTCACAAGCGGTGAAGTAGGTCTGCAGGTGTCTTTCTCTCCCCCTTTCTGTTTCCTCTCCTTTTTCGATTTTTCTCTGTCCTATCCAACAACAACAACATCAAGGACAACAATAACACTAATGACAACAACAAAATGGGAAAAATGTCCTCCAGGAGCAGTGGATTCATAGTGTAGGCACCAAGCCCCAGCAATAACCCTGGGGGCAAAAACAAACACACAAAAAGCACCAATATTAATTTTAGCTGATTGGGTCGCAGTGTGCCCAGTGGAATACACAAGTTAAAATGAGCAAGGGCCAGGGGTTCAAGTTCTTAGTCCTCATCTGTGTGTTTGGACTTTACAAGCAGTGAAATAGTACTGCAGATGTCTCCTTTCTTTTTTCCTCTCTGCCTCTTCTCAATTTCTTTCTGTTATATCAAATAAAATAATAATTAAATTTTTTTCTGTTATAATTTCAGCTTTCATAAAACTGAGGTGTCAGCAAAGTGGCCCTCTCTCTAGAGGCTTTAGGGAAGAATTCATTCATTGTAACATTTTGGTGTCCTCTGGTAATCCTGGCTTTGCTTAGGCAGTAGCAAAGAAGAGCTAGACATACAAATAAAATTTAGTTTCTTTTGCAAATACATTACTATTATGGAAAATTGACATGCAAATAGTACTAGATCAATTGTTGAAAATCTAATCTTTCAGCTTTCTGTACATGACGTTAACAGTTCACATTTTGTCTTTATTTGGCTACAAGCCTAAGAAAAGTGACTTTTCAACTGCCTTTATGACAATATTAGTTTTGGAAAAATATAACCCCTGGTTAGGAAGTTATAGGTAGATGTGTAGAAAGTGTAAATTATACATTATTAATAATACATGAGTGATGGTGTTGCCACAACAAGATTATCTGACATAGTTAAAACACCACCTGGGGTTAGAGATGAGAATTCATAGGATATCTAAGATACTCAGTCATGCGATGTTTCTTTCGTAAATCCTGTTCACCCAAGAGAAGAAACAGTCATAATGGGACTGTGGCATTTCTAAGGTTAGAGCTGTGCTTGACTAGTTTCAGTGAAATGATTTTGATGTTAGAAATATGAAGAAGCTCAGTTGTGGTGAATAACCATGTGTTCTAGGAAATGAAAATTAGAAAGGGGTTGATAGTTTGGAAGGGAATGGAGGTCTTAAAGGCACTTTGTTTTTAGAAATAGAAGTAGTTCTACTTTTAAAGGAATAAGAATCTGAAAGGAAATCACATGGTATTGTTTGAAAGAGGGATAACAAACATTGAATCATTCCTTGCAATAACAAGAAAGTTCTTTGATTTTAGGGTGGAGATAGCTGCAGCTGAAGGATGTTCAGGTATTATAATGTTACTATGAAAGATGGATCATTTGTCTAGATAGTGAGACAACCCAGGATGACATCTTTTGTTAGAGACAAGATCAGAAGTCAAATTTTGAATACACAAAGAGTTGGGCAAGTTATGCAGAGATTCATTCCTTCTCATAGTTTCAGTGTCCTACCTATGAATTTAATGAGCTTCTCTTTATTTCTGATAAATCAATAAATCATTATGCCTTTAAAGATAATTGTTTAATATTAAAATTATTGAAATTTAGTGTTTACCTACTCAAAAATCTCTTAATTTGTGAGTGGAAATAATGAGTGAAACACTAATTTGTTTTATAGTTATGGTCAATATTTTTTCTATACATTTTTTTTTAATTTCTTTTTTTTAGAGAGAAATGGAGAGAGGAGGGGAAGACAGAGAGGGGGAGAGAAAGACACCTGCTGACCAGCTTCACTGCCTGTGAAGCAACTTCCTTACAGGTGGGGAGCCAGGGCTCGAACCGGGATCCTTATGCTGGTCCTTGGGCTTTGTACCACGTGTGCTTAACCCGCTGCGCTACAGTCTGACTCCCTATTTTTCTATATTTTAAAGATAACACACTTGGAAAGTCAATGTAAGGAAGGCAAGATGAAAGAGTTAAATAGAGCTCTCTAAATATTAATATGTTATAGCTTTCAGCTTAAAACAAGTTATGAATTTATGAAGTCAAATATTTGATAAGGTTATCTAAGAAAATTAGTTCAGGTAAGGAAAAATGTCTTTAATTCTCTGTAAGAAAATGAGTTTCCTGGAAGTTTACACCATGTATTTTAAACTACCAAATTTCAAAGTTCTGGAAATATTGGATCTATAACTTATTATTGCTCTTCCAAATTATAAGACTCTGAGCATTTCAATGTGAAACAATTACTTGTGAATTTCTGAGTTATAACATTATAATAGAACATCCTGAGGCACAGAAATACAATTCTTGGGCTTGACTTTTCAAAGCATAATAGATTAGAAAAGTAAAATAAAAAAAAACAGAGCTTCAAATATAGGGTATTATTTATAGAATATGGCCAAATATTGACTATTTAAAGCATGGCTTATCAGTAATATTTTGGGAGAAGGTTAGGATAGCAGCTCACACTTGATACTGCCCCAGTGTGGAAAACATCAGAAATGTAGGTAGGTGTGTTTAAAGCTGTCATTGTCTGAATGTTATTACATCAGGTACATCCCTTTGAAGCCATAAGATATTGAGTTTATTCCAGTTATCCCATGCACAATTTCCAAACCCTTGTGGCAGTGGCCAGACATCAGAGTTATGGATTATTTGTATGTGATAATATATATTTCTTTCTTAGCCTGAGAGCCAGGAAAAATCTCTGATATATCTAGACTTTGCCCTAGAGCAGTATTCTTGAAACAAGGGGCAGAGCTTGACAAACAGGCCTCATAGTATTATTATTCAAAGGAATTTATCTAGAAGACAAATATATTTTGCAAGTTTCAAGGCAAAAGTAACAATCAGTAGGATTTTTCTGTTTGTTTTAACTTTTGTTATTAGTGATTTAATAATGATTAAAAAGATTGTAAGATAACAGGGGTACCACTCCATACAGTTTCCACCTAGTTAAGACTCCCAGGTCAGGCTTGCTGCTCTCTTCATTCCACAATTGAATCTGGGACTTTAACAGTTCTTTGCCTCAGAGTAAATGCCTTTAATCTTTTTTTTCCCATTCATTAATTTTTTAATTTGTATTTTTTTGCCACCTATAATGATAACTGATAACTTTTGTCAATTATTATAGGTTTATTATAGGGACTCTGTGATTGGAAGATGACTCCACCATCCACCATCATCCTTTTTCTTTGATAGAGGCAGAGAGACAGAAAGAAATAAGGAGACACCTGCAGCACTGCACCTCATCCATCATCCCTCCACTGTTCCGAGGGTCCTGAGTCCTCATGCATAGTAATGTGTGACTGCCTAGAGAACTTCTTAAAGGTGTGCTTATGAATTATTTTTTTCCTCTTTCTGCAATATAATTATTTTTTTCCCTCTTTCTCCCTGAGGACAAGTATTTGGAGAAATAGGAAAGCAAATACTCAGTTTCAGCAGGGAGAATTTCCTCTGGCAGCGGTGGGGAATGCCTAGCTCTGTGGCCTTATGATTGGTCTGGTCCTGCCAAGGTGCTTTATTCATAACAAGAGTAAATGCTAATTTTCAAGTTGATAATTTTTATGGTCCATGAATGATGATATAAATATCTAGTTGGTCCCCCACCGCAAGCACTAAACTAGAACCAGTATTTATGTGGCAATATGACCAATGGATTTTTTTTTTTTTTGCCTCTAGTATTATCACTGGGGCTCAGCTCAGTGTCTGCACTATGAACCTACTTCTCCTGGTGGCCTTTTAAAAAATGTTTTAAGTTTATTTTTATTGGATGAACAGAGAGAAATTTGGAGATGAGAGAGCTTCCCTATTCTTTATCCCTCTGGGAGTATGGACCAAAATTATTTATGAGGTGCAGAAGGTGGTATGTCTGGCTTCTGTAATTGCTTCTCCACTGGACATGGACATTGGCAGGTCAATCCATACCCCTACCCTGTTTCTATCTTTCCTTAGTGGGGTAGGGCTCTGGAGAGGTGAGGTCCTTGGACACATTGGTGAGGTTGTCTGCCCTGAGAAGTCAGGATGGATTTGTAGTAGTGTTTGTAACTTGGTGGCTGAAAGGCACTAAGATATAAAGCAGAGCAAACTGTTTAATAAGCAGACACTGAATGTAGGAATAGAGCAGATGAAATTAGTGGTTTTCATGTGGGAAGAAGCTAGGAAGTTTATTTTAGGTATGTTCCAAGGGGCCCATGACTTCAGTAATTTTTGCCTGAGCCTGATAGCTAACTGCAGGTGTACTAAAAATAGTTTCTTGGAAGATGGTGTAAGAGTTGAGAATAGGACTGGAAACCTGTATGAGGGCAGAGAGTAGCTCCCAAATATAAGGCAAGTGTATGAATGCCATTAACTGTTAAGCCCATTGGTCTGATCTTGGACCTCTCTATCTATAATTTTTGTATAAATTTGGGACCAGAAAACTTCTTCAACATTAACAACTTAAAAATTAGTGTTCTGTGGATCTGAGGGCAATCTGGTTATGGCATCTGTCATCCTATTCAATCACCAGGGCTGATTTAGCTGATTCTGACTGGCTAAGTGGTTGCTCCCTTTCTCCCTTTCTACTTTATGAGTGTCCCCTCAAAGCTACTACACACTTTAAAGAGGAGAACCTTCCTCAAATAGGGACACATTGGTCTTTGGTTGAGGGTGTAGAATTAGTTGGTTCTCTTGCTAGAACCTCCAAACAAACTTTCAAGAAATTGTGCCTACATGGTAAGAGGGAAGGAATGGCTTTTCTAAAGACTCTAGGGTCTTTACTGTCCTTAGCTTAAAATAATCTGCATAGTAAAAAGAAATATATTGAAGAGACCAACTCAGAATCCGTATCTGAGCACCTTCCAATGATAACATACAGAATCTGTCTTTCTTGTGAGTTATTTCACACAGCTTAATGCCCTACAGATTTATCCATGCTGCCCCAAATTACAAGAATACCTTTCTATTACTGAGTAATATTCCTCTCTTTCTCACTGTGTGTATATGTATCACATTTTTTCTCTCTTTTTCTCTCTCTGTCTCTCTCTGTCTCTCTCTCTGTCTCTGTCTCTGTCTCTCTCTCTCTCTCTCTCTCTCTCCCTCTTTCTAATTGCTGGGGCTTCACCCTACTGGATTGACAGCTTCAGATAGAGAGATGGAAATACAGGGAGGAAGAGAAGACATCATAACAGTGGGGGAAAGTTTCAAACCTGGGTTGAGTGAACAGAAAATGTGTTACTTTCTTTAAGAAACTACCTGGCTGCCCCCACATTTTCTTTGTCTATCATCTAACAAAGGATCTTTTATGGTGTATCCACAATTGGGCTATTGTTAATAGTACTGCTGTGAACAAGAGTTTGCAGATATTTCTTCAAATTATATATGCCAAGGAGTGGTAACAATGAAATACATGACAATTTTATTTCTAATTTTTTGAGGAGAAGATATAATGTTTTCATGATGACTATACCAATTCACTTTACTACAAACAATATATAAGGCTTCCCTTTTTCCTATATGCTTGTTAGCAGGTGTTCTCAATGATATGCACTTAGTGAAGTGATCTCAGATAAATTACAGAAGACAGGGTTCTCCTTTGAACTCATAGATTTTGATGAAATAGAGGAAATTCTATAACTGGCATTTTAAACCATTGAAGTATGATAGTATAAGAAATAGTTTTTAATTATACTAAAGCTTTAGTAACAAAACATGCTTAGATTTTAAAATCTGTCACTTTCTACGTTAGTATTTAATTAAAATAAATTTAGGCAACAAATCATAACTGAGAATGTGAACCCAAGTTCTCATCATTTTAATGCTTTACAGATAATTTTCTACTGCAAACTTGATTATTAAACATAAGGAAATGTAATGTTAACTTGAAATGAAAATTACCTCTCCTTATTTCTTCATCAGTTTATGAAATTAGAGTAAAAAATACTTTTTTAGGTTGCATGGTTTTTGAAGATAAATCTTACATTTTCAGACCTGGGGAAATATTGTTATAGGGGAAAATTTATAATAGAATGAGAGAATATAATGACTCCTAAGAAGATAAAAATGATGTCCCTTAGCTTATTATTGAAATTATTCTCAGAAATGTTTTCCCATTCTATACATATATACAGATATATCATTTAATTAGTGATGTTATCAACAATAAGTATAACTTTTGTTATGGAAATGACTGTAATAAAATATGGCATATGGTAATATTTTTCTTCAGTAGGGAGTGATTTTAGGATTTAAATAGAATAGACTTTGAGATGGCACAGCAGAGTGAAAATTATGGAAAAAGATATTCTTCTAAGTATTATAGTGCCTTAAAACAGCATTCCTAGACCTTGCAAGTATTTAGTTATTTAGAGACCTGGGATTTAGCAAGAAAAAAATTTCATCTTGGATTTCAAACTGGCTTGGATCTAACTTGACTGAGTTATTTAATAATGTTTTCTTTTTAAATAACTAGGAGGGAACACTTTATCTGAAAATTCTAATTCTTTGGCTCTGCTATCAAGTAGATTCTGCTATTAAGTTGGCTTGATGTTTCACTTTTAATTTCTGGGCAAAAGTTGAAGCAATTTAGCTTATGTAGAAAAGTACATATTGTTTTGCTGTTGACATTTCAGTTAGTCTTTTTGTATTTTTTTAAGTGATATCCATACTTTACACTTTGTCTCCTTGCTCAGTCAATATCTGTTTCCCCTAGTCTCTATCCCAGGTAAATACTTTAATAAAAATATCACAGCCTCACCCAACTGAAAAGTTAATTCTGATGTATGCAAGAAGTACACTACAGTTTCTAAATCTACCACGTGTGAAATTATCCATGCTACTACCTGAGTATCTGATGCTGCAAAGCTAATCTACACAATCTTTACCCCAGAGGAAGACAATATTATTATGATCAGGTAACAAATTTTCTCCTTTCCCCAAGTGAGGCAATACTTTGGAAAATTTTCCATAAATTTAATATAAGTTGACTTAATTTCTACAAATGACTTATTGCTAAAATTCTCCTATCTAGGCTGAATTTCTGCCTCAAGGATAATCTGCTTGACTGGAGTCTTTACCTTTTAATTAATCTTATTAACCTTCAGATTGCTGGTCTTTTCCTTACTACCAATAATCTCTTCCATGCATCTCTTTGCAATGGGCTGATTTTTCTACCTGAGTCCCACATCCTAAACACCTGACCTCAGATCAGACTCAGGTGCCAATATATGCAAATATGCACCAAACACAACTTACCCCACGTCTCTGGGGTTTTGTCAGACTTCATTTATGGTTTTCCTAAGGTACTGTTATTAGTGTGCAATATTTCAGGGCATTTTGGCTGTGATAGTTTTTATTCTAGATTGTCTTTTAAAAGATTTTTCCATATAAAGCTATATAGGAATACAGAGTCTGGATAGATCTTACAGAGGTAGTAGGGAGATTTCCTTTCTGATCAGGATAATAAAAATCTTATCTCCTTAGACAAAGATAGCAGCATTGTTAGCATCACTCTTCACTGGATTGAGAGTTGCACAAAATGAAACATGGACTGGAAATGATATATTGCATCAAAGCAAAGGACTCTGGAAAGGGAAGGGGGAGGAAAAGAGGGAGAAAACCTTGGGGTCTGGTACATAATTAAACTGTATGTAATGAATCCACTGTAAAACATTAACCCCCTCAATTTAAAAATAATAATAAAAAAAAGGATTGAGAATTTACTAGACTCAGCATTCATGTGTTAAACCTGCTGTGTGTGACCGGCATCTTTGCCAGTTATTTGGGATAGAGAAGTTTAAATCTGACATAAACATGAAACGTATTTCTTGTTATGTTATGAGTAATAAAGTCCTTTGTTCCTGAACTAGGAATCACATGTCTTTTGCTAGCAAGTATGAAAATGACAGGTTATGATTTCAGAACAATTATGGTAAAAAAACCATTCCAACCTGTGTTTTCAAAGTGGAAAAATGCAGACTTTTAAAGAAATATTTATGAGAATTCTAATCATTTATCTTCTTTGTGCTCTCATATGAATTAAAAAAAACCCTGCTGTCTCAACATTATCATTCATAGTATGGGTAAATGTTGTTGCCTTGGAAATGTAAGTACATAGACTAACTCTGCATATCTCAGAGATGACAAAGACACAGATTGAGGCTAGAACATCCTGTCTCCAGAGGCATATTCTTTCCACTGTGTCACATAAATTTTATAGAGAATATTAACGGATGTATTGATTAATTCTCTTCTTTCTCCTGTTTTCTCTAGTTTCAAGAATTACAAATAAACTTTTGGGTGAATAAAAATAGCTCACTTGGATTGGACTTCTGCTATGCCATGCATATGACCCAGGTTCAAACCCAGCCTCCACCACACTGAGAGAAGCTTCAGTGCCAGGGTGTTGTTTGTTGGTATGCATGAGACCCCTTCTGTTTCATTTGGTTTAAATCCCCCCTGCTTAACACTATTCTATTTACATAATCACTGTTAACAAGTACCACCCTCCCTCCAGGGCATTGGTGGTTCAGTGATAGGATTCTCACCTGCTCCGCCCCCTCCTTGTCACACTCTGATTTTCACCAGTCACTTTTCTCTCCACCCTCTCTATGTCACATCCTGTTTCCACCCTACTTGGCAAGTATATATAAAGACAGCATTGTGAGTTTTACAGTACTTGAGTTTAGCTTAGCTCGTCTTAGATTGTGCTGCGTCCTGCATGAATAAAGAGATACTGCCTACAGCTCAACCATGAGTCCCTGGTCGTCTGTTACCCGCCCGTGAAACCAGCCCGGTGAAAACAACATAACCCGTCGAAAACAACAGGTTTTTTTTTGTTTGTTTGTTTTTTGTTTTTTGTTGTTGTTGCTCTTTTTTTTTCTCTTCCTACTTGATTAAATATACCTGGATTAGTGGATCCTCAGTTACAAAAACAACAAGAAAACTATAATATCACCTAGAGTTATGAAATCTGAGTCGAGGTGCTGTATAGTTTGGTTAGTGATGAGTACTCTTTTCCTTGCTTGCAAGAGACTGTTTTCTTCAAAGAGAGAGAAAGAGTGAGAGTTTGACTATCAATTTATGGCTTCATTTTATTATATATTCAATTTTCACCTTCTTGTAAGCTTTATCTCCTGGTAAATTCACTTAGGGTGTTAGGTTTTCAATACATAAATTTGGGGACTGGCACACTTATTCCATAATAACAACTAAAGAAATATTTCATAAACAATTTTCAGGTGATAAATTTTATGGCAACATTACAATTCAGTCTTCCAAGAATTCTTCTTCTGGGTAAATAATCATGGAATAAATGTTAGCAAGAGAGGGGATGCAAACTGCTTCTATGTGTCTATAGAGACAATGGAAAAATGAAAACATTGTGTTTAATTCTGAGAAAAAGAATCTGAATTCATTTTATTTTCCTTTTTACATTTTTTCCATAACTGTGCATCATATTTGTAATCTAGGATGACAAGTTTGGTGAATTTTAAAACAAAACCAAAATCTTTCGAAGTTCCTGCTATTAGATGAATTAGCTATTAGATGAATTGGCTATTCACACGTTTTTTTTTAAACCTCCATGCTTATTAGCACTGTGTCTGCAATTAACCAGAATCTTTACCTATAATTTTCAATTCTATCCATATACATCACAAATTAATCAAATTGTCTTTACCTTCTAAACTTCCTTGAGGCATATCCTATTAACTTCCAAGTTACTGCACTATTCCGCTCTGTGTGTGTGTGTGTGTGTGTGTGTGTGTGTGAGAGAGAGAGAGAGAGAGAGAGAGAGAGAGGAAGACTACTATTTCATAATGTCTATAGTAGGAGGGCTTAAAGCTGAATGACCATAATGACCAGACATTCCTTCCAAATGGCAGCAGTTAACTTGTAAAAAAAATAATTTTCAGGGGCCAGACGGTGACACACCTGGCTAAGTGCACATATGATGGTGTACAAGGACCTGGGTTCAAGCCCCTGGTCCCCACCTGCAGGGGAAAGGTGGCACAGGTGCCGCCATGCGAGCTGTTTGACATGGTACCAGCTTCACAGGAAGTTCAGCACGGCTGGACTCTCCAGGCCAAACTGAAACCATCTTGCCTTTTGCCATGTATAGGGTTTAGGATTAAGCTTTGTGTGGTCTTAATAATATTTACCTATGGCCAAGCTCAGAGCCTGACCAATAACAAAAGTAATAATAAAACCTGCACTGCACTCTGATCATAATGGAACAAGCAATATCAGTAATTAAGATTTTTTCAGGAGGCTCTGGGAAAAAATGTTTTCTTTTTTATCTACATCACTTCCTTTAGTATTCCCCCTAAAATATAGAGAAAGATTGGTGGTTCCTGCGGTGGATGGGCCACCTTATAGTTATGGTACCTGCCTAGATACAATGGGCCTTTTAATTTACCACCCACCACTATGCTCCCACTTCCTTATGCAGGAAGAGTACACAAGAACCTAGGTCACATGGTGGGCATATACAGAAGATCGATTCCAGCTAGAGAGCTTAACTTTATGGAGAGGCTGGCCAGGAGCCTTCTCAGTAAGGAACAAAACTCCTTGATCAAACAATGGGACAGATTTTTGAAAAATGGCTGCTCAATTTGTTTAAGGCCCCTAGAAACATAACAAGCTTGAACTTTCTATGAACCATTGGCTTCTGATGCAGAGGGGCAAGAGGATGGCATAAACATATAGGTAGACTATGAATCTTAATCAATAGGACACCTGCCTAGCACAAAGGTACAAGAATAACAATAGAAACTGTGATGTGATCTCTAGGGAGAAAAGTGCCCCTGGAATGTGAATGTTCCACAAAGCAGGAGGTGTTCTCTTCCTATGCTGTTCTTACTTGGTGATTTTTGTTTTAATAATCAAAGCCTTGGTGATTTTTGTATTAGTGACCAAACCTTGGTGATTTTTGTTTTAGTAATCTATATCTTGGTGATTTTTGTTTTAGTGATCTAAGCCTTATGAAACTATCAAAATAAAGTTCTGCTTAAGTATGACAGAGCTGTCTGCTTGAGCTTGATTCAGTATTGACTCAACTGGTGTCTCATTCTTCCGCGTTCTGTGCCGATGCCCCTCCTCCTCCAGGATGCCC
The DNA here is from genome assembly GCF_950295315.1 of Erinaceus europaeus. NCBI lineage: Eukaryota > Metazoa > Chordata > Mammalia > Eulipotyphla > Erinaceidae > Erinaceus > Erinaceus europaeus. Next base: position 129,747,908 of record NC_080165.1, read on the forward strand.
TAATTACCTGCTGGGGCTGGCCCCCGGGCAGGAAAGCTTCAGGAGTGGTGAAGCAGGGCAACGGGGAGTCTGTCTGTCTCTCTCCCTCTCCATCACCCTTCCTCTCTCAATTTCTGTTTTTATCCAATAATAAATAACTACAAGTGAAAATAAATCTTTTTTCATAGAAATATTTTCTTTTCTGTCTTTAATAGTTTCATAAGGCCCAGATTATTCTTACTTACCTTGTATCCTTTGTGGTGTTTTTCATAAACATAAAAGAAATTTTAGTTATCTATTACTATATAACAAACCATACAAATTTTAGTGGATTAAGACAACTAGCATTTTGTTATTACTGTGAGACTTAGATGAATAGTTCTTCTCTATATGATGTTGGCTGGAAGAGTTGAGGCGACTATTTATTTGAGATGGAACAGGTGAGATGATTTACTCTTTGATTCTGGCCATCATCTGGAAGCTGGCTTTCTTTCTTTATTTGCATCCAGGGTTATTGCTGGGGCTCAGTGCCTGCGCTATGAATCCACTGCTCCTGAAGGCTTTCCCTCTCCCCTTTTGTTGCCCTTGTTTATCATAGTTGTTGTCATTGTTGGATGTAGGACAGAGACAAATCGAAAAAGGACGGGAAGACAGAGGGGGAGAGAAAAACACCTGCAGACCTGCTTCACCGCTTGTGAAGCGACCCCTCCTTGCAGGTGGGGAGCTGGGAGATGCAACCGGATTCTTATGCTGGTCCTTGCTTGTAGCCATGTGCGCTTTACAGCTGTGCTACTGTCCAGCCAGCCCCAGAAGCTGGCTTTCTTACAATCTTTTCCAAGGATAAAATTTTCAGTATTGGAAAGTAAACACTACCCTTTGTAAAGCCCAAGTATGACTGTATCACAGTGAATTTCTAACATATTCTGTTGGTCCAGAGAATTAGTCTTACAGAAGGGAATGACTAGAATTTGTAGCCATGTTGAGTAAAAATACTCACTTATTTTACTACTATTACACAGAACCTATGAAGAGCATAATTTTAGTCACTGAGTTTATGGCAATGAAACAACAACAACAACAACAACAAAAATCCAAGTAACTAAAATTCTCTGTTCAGTGTAAAATGCCCATTATTGCTGGGGAAAAAAGAAAATAAAAAATTTTTAGCTATTATGAGTGAGGTGACTATGTCACAGTGTACACTATTTGTCACAGTGTGGAAGTGAATAGGGTCCTTTTTCATTCTCAAAGTAGACTTAGATGAAAATTTATTTGGCTATTATAAATACGGTAAAAAATAAAGCAGAAAGATTATATATATATATATATATATATATATATATATATATATACATAGAGAGGGATAAAGTGGAAGAGGAGGAGGAAAAGGAGGAGAAGGAGGAGAAACAAAAGGAGAAGATCCATTCTGGTCTCCATAGTGCAGGCAAACTGACACTGGTCATCACGCCAGTCCTGTGCTCTAGCTGCTAAGCTGTGCTCCACCCGTCTAAGCTCCAACACACAGAAAGATGTGTGTGAATTGTGTGTATATGTATATGTTATTATATTAGTTAAAAACAGCGATGAAAAATGATGTAAGTAAAGATCTAAGAGTTTGTGAAGCAAAGTGTATGAATGTATTATTTGCCTCAATGGAGAGGAAATTTAAACTTCACACATGAAAACAAATAAAAAAATGTGAGATACACATTGCTTTGTAGATCCACACAGACGAGTGTTGTTCCCTCTAAATTAGTATGCTTTCCGGCTAAAATGGTTAATAGAAGACACCCGAAGTTCCATAATTTTTGTTTCTGGAAGGAGAATTTGCATGCTGCAAAAAATATTCTTTGGTATTGTTATTTACTTCATCTTAGAAAAACCAAATTCAGTTATGGCATGATCTAATGTGCATTTAAAAAAAATCACAGTCCGTAATTTTAAAAGTCATATAGATTTCGGAGTGTATCTCTTATGATAGTTTGGAGAACATTGTGAAATGTAAATGTTCTTCACCAGAGGGTGCTATAGGCATCTGAAATATACTACAACTGCACAGCCCAGTCTAAGTATTCAAGAACTTGAATTTTGCTTTGGGGGAACATAAACATAACTTTTTACTCTTTTCCTATTTTCTGGCCCTTCTTTTTCCATCATTCTCATATGTTTTAACAACTTCAACAATATAGCACTTTAGTGATGCTTTAGGTGAACAAATATTAAAAATAATTCAAACCACAATGACCCAGGGTGTACATGGTTTATGGACACATAGATAGTTCATAAAATGGTGCGCATGAATATAAGCAATATAACTGTGTTGAAATATATTTCCTTCTTAAAGGTTGACTTGCTTGTTTTTACTATTGGAACACTAACATCTGGTTATTATACAATGTTTTCTGCATGAGTAAATGCATCCTTGCATACATGTTAGGCAGATTTATGCATATTTTTGGTGAGGTTAAAAATTTATGTTCAAAAAATAGAATAAAAATATCTTGGCATCATAAATTATGATAAAGTATTACCCAGAAAGTTCCTTTTTACCATAAGCCGGGTTGACCTAACTTTACTCTCTATGAATATAAAAAATAGTAATAGCTATGTCAAGAGGTTATTATGTGAATTCCTGTGAGATTCCTAGTGCAATCCCTGGTATATGGTAAGTTCTTATTATTGAGTGTGAAAGAGTGCATGTGTGTGTGTGTTTTGTGTGTGTGTTTAGTATTGAACTATCATGTCTATACCACTTAATCTCTTAGAAACACAAGCTAGTTCATTTAATCTTTCTGTACCTTGATTTTTCAGATATTTATCTCACATATTTATTGAGAGATTTAAACTGACCAATACACATAGAACATTTATCACCGGATATTTCTCAGAAGACATTATATTATTATGAATTATTAAGAAATAACTATACCCTTTGGTCAGGCACAGTTTCTTTTTTATTGTTAAAACTGACGTATGTTCCTTTAAACTGTCCAGTTATAATCTGCTTTATTTCTCCAATGTTGATTTTTTTTTTTCCTGGAGAATTGCCTTTTCTTTGCTTGCCTACTTTTGCACTTCTTTCCAACTAAATGACACATCTTTAACAACTGATCTGCTGGCATAGATACTACCCAAGTGTCTTTGAACCGTTTCTGCGTGGTTCTTTTATGTGGGCTCTGAGATGTCTTCATTCCAACTTACTGCTATTTTTGCTAATTTTCAAAGTAACCATTTGCATTAGAGATTGAATTAGAAAGCTCACAGATAAGCAACTGAGTATGGAAAAAGGCTGAGTCTGCTTGTTATAATGCCATGGATCACATGCCATTTTAAAAGGCTGACTGACGCCTTTTTTAAGTTAGCTACTGACTACGGGTTTAAACTTCTGACTTCAAGAAAATTTTCATTTGAAACTCTTGTTTTTCTAAGCATTCAGTCATAGGTGAAATTATTTATCTGTTTATGAGCTTCTCCTTATCATTCTTCTCTCACAAGGACTTTGCACGGAATAGACTCTAAGTGAAGGTCTTGGGAGGTGGGTAATAGTTTATTCTGGCAAATGCAGTCATGAAGTTGGATATTAGGATTATTTCAAATTTTTAGGATTTTCCCCTCATGTTTTTAAATTTATCTCCTAGCTCCTGTCCTCTTCTTATGCTAGAAGGAAATCAATCCCTTTGAAAGAGTGGTTTTTCATCAAATATCTTGTATTTTTTATTTTCCATTATTTTTTCTATTTTAATGAGTATTTTACCATCTAAATACTTTGTGAACATTCTCATTTTTTATATGATATGAAATATATCTCTATGATATGGGAATGCATACATTTCATTTTATTTTTAATAAACTAACTTGGGCATTAAATTGTTTCTTTTTAGCTATAATTCACCAGATCTGAATTTTACATTTTTTATCTGCCTCCAGGGTTATCGCTGGAGCTCAGTGCCAGCACTACGAATCCACTGCTCCTGGTGGCCGTTTTACCCATGAGGAGATAGAGAGAGAGAAAGGTAAGACACCTGAAGACTTGCTTCACCACTTGTGAAGTGGAACCCCTGCAGGTGGACACTGGGGGTCTTGAACCGGCATCCTTGCACAGGTCCTTGCACTTAGTACTGTGTGTGCTTAGTACTATGTTTGCTTAGCCAGGTACACCACCATAAAGCTCCCTGAATTTCACACTTTTAAGTGAATATATGCATATTTTTCTCACATCTGAGGTCACTGTAAGAATAGTTAGTTTAAGAGTTAGCTCACTTGTAACTGCTTTGGTATGTGTGTGACCCAAGTTCAAACTCAGTCCCTGTTACAATGGGGGAAGCATTGGTGCTGTAGTCTCGTTCTCTCTGAATCTTTCTATCAAAAAATGTCAGTCTGGAGTGGTGAAATGCTGATGATGAAAGAAACAAACAATCAGACTTAATACAATTAAATGTTTACTTAGTAAGAGTTGATGAAGGCTGGGGAGACAGCTCAGTACTAGAGAACTGGGCTTGCAAGATTGAGGCCCCAGGTGTGTCTCAGGTCTGATACCTTCATATGACAGAGTTGAGCAGTGTTCTGGGCTTTCTGAAAAAAAAAAAAAAAAAAAAGTAAAAATATCTGACGAAAACGAAGTTTTCATTGAAGAACTATCACTTATTTAGACAGAAAAGCACAGTCATATATTCACAACATTTTTGTAGTATTTAATTCAACTTTGTTATTTTCAGTTTTATCTTTTTTATATTTATTTTTTTAATTTATTCCCTTTTGTTGCCCTTGTTGTTTTTATTGTTGTAGTTATTGTTGTTGTGGTTATTAATGTTGTCGTTGTTGGATTAAGACAGAAATGGAGAGAGGAGAGGAAGATAGGAGGAGAGAAAGACAGACACCTGCAGACATGCTTCACTGCCTGTGAAGCCACGCCCCTGCAGGTGGGGAGCTGGGGGCTGGAACCGGGATCCTTATGCCTTGTGCTTAGCGCCGCGTACGCTTAACCCGCTGCGCTACCACCGGACTCCCTCTTCACTTTTATCTTAATGTTAGTCGTTACCTTTCTTGGTGTTTAATGAGAAATGAGCACAGATTATATCGTGTTACCTGCAGAAGTTTGTACTTCTCAGGGTGATAAGCCATCAGGCAGAATAAACATACTTAAAGTATTATTTGGCATTGTTTTCACCCCCCTTCTTTGCATGTCACTATCTTTTTTTAGCATTAAACATTTTCAACACACTTAGTCCCTTCTCAAGCAATTTCCACCTTCAACTTAACCTCAAATCTTCACTTTTTTTTTCCCTCCAGGCTCAGAAGAAAGCAGCAGTGAATTTAATGGGGCAACTGCTTTCTTTTCTTTTTCACTGGGCAGTTAGGAAGGGCATGCAGGGGTAATAACCAACAATATGTAAACCAGTTGAGACAATGGACGATGTGAGTGGAGAAAATGGCCGAGTCTTCCACTTGTTAACACTGCATTCCTGTAAATGCTCAGGAATACGGAATGCAGTGGCATTTGAAACAACAGGAAACAACAGGAAAGTCACCTATGCTAGTGTGTAGGAGTTAGAAATTATGGACACATTTTCACTTTATTTGAGGAATGCTTTCTCCCTGTTGGAAATAGTCTGATGCCTAAGAGATATCTGTTGGTGAATCACTGGTTTTAATTGTCATCATTTCCTTCCACTCTTATATACTACAAAGAAATAGAAAGGTAGGAGAAAATCGTTCTAGTTTTTTCAGTGCAAATACAGTACCACATGGGGTCCAATCTGAATTTTTTTTTTTTTGCATTTTTCTTCTAGATATAAGGAAGGGAAGAAATAAAAGGAAGAAACATCCTTCCTTATATTCTGTCTTGTCCAGATGGTATATAAAATGCTAAAAAAAAAAAAAAGAAAAAGAACTAGGGATTCATATCCTGGAAGCCCTCATCAGTTAAACAGAATGACATGTAAACCAAGTTTGGGATTTGAGATGAATAGTATGATTTTCACTATAAGTATAAATGAATTACATCAAATAATAGTGGGTACAACTTACTCCTCAACAAATCCTCTGTGCCCTCTTTTGTATTAGCCTTTGCTATCTATCAGAATCAACGAGTGGAGTGGCTAGACAAAGAACTATGGCTCATTCAGTATATACTGGCCACTCATTAGACTGGCAATGGAAACTCTGGCTAGGAAGTTTATTAAATTTAGAGACTGATGATTGTTGAGAGCGGGAGTCTAGTTTCACAAATGCTTGTTGGTCTTGACTTTAATAAATAACAATGGAAGAATTCCTTAGGCCCCTTCTGCTAGAGGACACAGACATCAAAAAGAGATTCCTAATTAAAATGAATAAAAACCATTTTGCTCTTTGTTCTGGGGATTGGTTCAAACAGTTGGAGAGTGAGCAGATTTTTTGCTTGACTTAAATCCAATAATTTTGTTTAGATCTGGAAGAGTTCACTGAATTTCTTTTCCAATTCTTAGTGGGCATGTTAAAAACATTAGTAATATTTATTAGGGGGAGGCTTTCCATTAGCTTCAATGTGGACTTGAGTTGGGAGCCAACATTCAGTGAACCACTACGGTTCTCTGCGAAGGATCACTTGTTGCTTACTCACTTACCAATGGCTGGCATTATTATCTGCTAAATCAGATTCACATCTTCAACATTTGTTTGAGGAATCCTAAGAGCTCACTTATAAGAACAAGTAAGGTTGAAATAAAAATACTGAATTTTCTAGAATAGTATTTACTCTATGCCAGACATTGCTGTATTCTTTACACTTCCTTACTTAATCTTCACAAAGTTCTATGAAGCAACTAATAATATTATTTTTATGTTTTCTTTTAGAGGTAGAGAAGCTAACAAGATTAAAAAATTTTCATGTTACTAAATGTCAAGCAAAGAGAAGATTCCATTTTAAGACAAATGCTAAAGCTTGACAAGGTTCTTAGTACCTATCATATACACTACTTAAGTTTAGCTAAATTGTCTACATGGGGGAACTATACTAGTTGAAAATTTTAAATTCCTATATGTTCACATTAATTCTATACTTAAATGTATGTCTCCATGTGAATTTTCAAATTCTTAGAAACATTTGCCTGCTACTCTGTCTTGTTCCTCATGTTGCAGTGGACCAGATCCGAGCAGATGACCAAACCCTGCTGCATCAGCCTCTAGCAGTATGCTTGAGAGAGTAACAACATAGATAATCTTTGTTTTTAGTGAGTGCAGTTATAGTTTTAATAAGATACAACTGACCAAAACATCTTTCATGTGGTTCACGGCATCATCTAAAAATAGCCTGTTTTTATTGTGAAATAATATATGTAGCTTTTATGTGATATCTTTTCTTAGTATTAGATTAGGTTTTTGATGGTCACGAAACATGCTTCAGAACAGTGTCTTTTGAGGAAGGCAAAGGTAGGAAAGGTTTGGATTTTGCAATGAAGAGTATTTTCATCAAATCTTCTTGAGTATATAACCTATACATTTGAGAATATTATCTAAGAAGTGTTTGGTGTGAAATGTAGTATGAAAGTATATCTAACTTATTTTTTGCTTTGATATACCTAATTAACAAACTACAGTGCATGCCAGACTTAGTTCTGGAAAATATCTGAAAGTGCTACTGAATTCTACTTTTGGACATTGAGAAAAAAAAAATCAATAACAGATTATAAAATAGAAATGATAGACTCTTGTCAAATTATAAGAATACATCATTTCTAGGTTTGGGGACTTTATTGGGGAGTGGAACACCTGGAATGGAATTAGAGAATACTATGAAAGGAAATAAACTAGGGGAAAAATATATACCTGAAAGCAGAAGTACACAAGAGCATGCAGGGAATACCCCTCAACACTTCATCTGCGCTATTCCAGTCTTTGGGTCCATGATTGTTCAACAATTTGTTTGGCTTTGTATGTTAACTCTCTTTTTAGCCACCAGGTTCCGGATGCCAACAAGATGCTGACCAGACTTCCCTGGACAGACGACCCCATCAATGTGTACTGGAGCTCCACTTCCTCAGAGCCCCACCCTACTAGGGAAAGAGAGAGGCAGACTGGGAGTATGGATCGACCAGTCAATGCCCATGTTCAGCAGGGAAGCAATTACAGAAGCCAGACCTTCCACCCTCTGCAACCCACAACGACCCTGGGTCCATACTCCCAGAGAGACAGAGAATGGGAAGGCTATCAGGGGAGGGGATGGGATATGGAGATTGGGTTATGGGAATTGTGCGGAATTGTACCCCTCTTATTCTATGGTTTTGTTAAGGTCTCCTTTATTAAAAAAAAAAAAAAGAATACATCATTCTTGCCATGCCATTTTAAAATCTACATTTCTTCATTGCTTAAACATAGATATTTTATTCTGTAAAATTTTAAATCATGTTTTACTAGGGAAATAATGATTTACAAGACAGTGTCACATGGACAAAACTGAGGTTTGCTAGCAGACTATTAAAACTTTCAAAAGAAAAAAAAAGATATTTCCCCTTTTTACCACCTGCATATTGGTTCTATTTAAAGCTATTATTTATAATATTTCATTTTATTTATTTTTTACCTCAGAGCCAGGGTCTTACACATCATAATTTCACTCTTCAAAGATTTTTATTCTGATAGAAAGGGAGGGGAGGAGGGATGGAGAGAGAGAGAAAGAGAGAGAGAGAGATGCAATATTGGAGGTTCTTTGATGTCCCTGTGGCACTCCCAAGTGGTTTTCCCAAGAAACCTGGATTTCTTGCAAATTACTTGGTGAACTATTTTATAAGAAATTTTATAAGGAACTGACCATGGCAAATTTTCTTCTTCTTACATAAAGGTTAACTAATCAGTACAGAATACTGACGTTGTTCCAGACACTGCATAAGGTACAATGTGTTCTCTGACTTTTCTCTTTAAACTATCACTTGAATGAACAGTCTTTGTTTATAATTTGATCCCAACACACATATTTATGTTTGAAACCAGGCAGAAATTATTATCTTGGTTTTCCTTCCTCTGAGCTCCCTGTTTCCTTAGGTGAATTTCCCATTATTCTTACCACTATTCCTTTTTTTATAGATGATACAAATTTGTGTAGGTGGTTTAGAATGGATTTCATATTTTTCCTACCCTACATACCCCTCTAGATGCAGTTTCTGAGTTCTCATTCTATTTGATTCTTTTTAGTAAACAGTGTAGAATACCTGAAATCCCAAATTTATTTGTTCAAAATCTAAATTATAAGTTTTCTAAGATTTGATATTCTACTATGCATTTATATTTATATTTTAAAAACATGTCAAACCAGTATGATTTTCCCTTCAGTTATACTGTAAATACTTTTTGGTAGACTTTGTTTCCCTAGTTAATTTTTTGCTACTTTTTGATAAAAGTTAAATGGAACACTGACTCTAAGCTATGTGTTTATGTCTAATCATGGTAAAATCCTTTGGGTTTGATTATAATTCTTAGATAGTACCCTTTCTCAACTTAAGTAAAATAAGGGTTATGGTTTTCTAATTAGAATTGTAGGAAAATTCTGTACAATTACTGAGGAATTATTTTGAATTTTAGTTCATCTTTTATCTAATCATTTTTCTCTTAATTACATGCTTTGTTCTGTGTAATTTTTCTACTACTTTGACTTTTCTGGGAAAAAAAGAAATCGCTTATGTGAGTGGGGTAGGCATTGAATGAATGATTGTTCAAAGGGTTTAATGATCAGTTTTGTGTAGCATCAGTAGCTTATATCTTAGTGATGCAAAGGAAGAAACCTCTGATTTTACTGAGGATGTGAATGCAAATGGAAGTTCTGTATAATTAAGGAGTTTTAAAAATTGATAGGTGATTACATATTTGGAGTGTCCTAAAAGAATCATTTTCTTTAAAAATTATTTTTATGGTTTTTAATTTGTTATTAATAATACATTACAAGATTGTAAGATTAAAATGTATAGTTACATACCACACCCCCATCAAAGTTCCATATCCTTACTCTCCACATCCCAAAGATAACTACTGTAGTTCTTTATTTTAAATATAATTTTCTTTTAAAAATTTTTAAAAATTATCTTTATTTATTAGATGGAAACAGCCATCAACTGAGAGGGAAGAAGGAGATAGAGAGTGAGTCAGAGAGACACCTGCAGCACTGCTTCACCACTTGCAAAACTTTCTCCCTGCAGGTGGGGATTGGGTTCTCAATCCTGGGTCCTTGCCCATTGTAACATGTGCACTCAACTAGGAATGCCACCACTCCAGCTCTGAGTTTCTGGTCTAATATCTAGGTCGGTAATCCTTTTTGATTTTACCTTGGTGCCTGGTGTTAGGTCTAGTTTTAAATTTCTATATGTGACTAATTTCCCCAGTACCATTTGTTGAAAAAAACCTTCTTTACCCCATTGAATGATTTTTGGCCCTTTTGCCATATATTAAGTGGTTTATATGCTTCGGCTCATTTCTGGGTCTTCAGTTCTGCTCCATTGATCCAAATGCCCAGTACCATGCTGTTGATTACTGTTATTTTGTAGTATAAACTGAAGTGGGGAGCATGATACCTCCATATTTTTCCTTTTTTTTTTAAATTCAGAAGTGTTTTGGAAATTTGTGGCTTATTGTGGTTCTGCACAACTTTTGGGGTTAAGTTGTTCAATTTTCTTGGAAAATGCCGTTGGAATTTTGATAGAGACTGTATTGAAATTATTGATTGATTTTGGTGGAATGGCCATTTTAATGTTTATTCTTCCATTCCAGGAACAACTTCTGTGTGTCCTCTATTTCTTTAGCTATGTCCTATGGTTTTCATTATAAATGTCTTTCACCTCCTTTGTTAGAGTCACCTCAAGTTATTTTATCTTTTTGTGTTCAATTGTAACTTGTTTTTATTAGTAGTATGTATTCCATTTTATTGAATCCAGACTTAAAATAGAGATATGATATGCTATTTTATATCATTGTCCTTATCTGTTGGGAACATGTGTGAGCCTGATAGAGCTTAGGGAGAACCACCCCCATCTTTGGATGGAGGTCTGAGAAGATAACCTCTTGGTAAGTCTCTCTCAACCGAGGTGAGCATAAGGGGGGAAACTCAGACTTGGTTCTTTCCTTCTTGACTCTCAGGCCCACAGATACCCCAGTACTTCCCTCCATTAACTGCAGGCCACATGGCCACAGATTCACTCATTCAAAGTCACCTTCTGATCACAGAAGAACACACCTTATCACACACTTCATCACACACCTCAGACCCCAGACAAGAGAAATTCCAAACTATACGGCCCTTTGATATCCATCTTCTCTCTGTCTCACCCTACTGGTTTAACCCCTTTGCTTCTCTCAAATACCTTTGGATGATTAAGTTGCTTGTGTTATGGAGAATAACTGTCTTGTATCTCATCAATTCCTGTCATACCAGCCCCCTACCTTAGGGGCATGCTGACTGTTAAGAAACCTGTAACTTCTGTCATATTTCAACAATAATTAACTTCATTGCTTTTCTATTTAACTCATGTCCACTTTGCTAATAAGCGGACTCTAGGATTCTGGGACTCTAAGGACTCAGATTCTAGATTCACGCTAAGAGTCCCCTGGTGTCTTTTACTTCGTGTCACCCCTGTCGTGAGCGAGAAAGAACCAGCCCGTTACCTTTCCACTGGAGGACACCCTGATGGAGAAGGAGGGAGACACCCCGAAATCTGGCGCCCATAGCGTGGGGCAGAATTTCCCGACCCCAAGCACCCGGTTGAAAAAAATGCTGGCCCAACCTTAGAGGATCGGGACCGTGACTCCAGGAAATGAAGAAGCAGTACCAAAGTACATTGGAAGGTAACCCCAAGGCTCTTGTTTGAGTCCCTGTGATCTTTCTCTCCTTCTCCCTATCCTTCAAGCTCCAGGGAAGCTCATGGAGTGGATGCAGAGAAGGAACCTCAGCAGATCAGAACCCTGGCCAGGCTCTGAGAAACTGAGTGTCCTTCCCCTGTTTAATCTTAAACGAGTCTTACCTAATTTTTTCCTCTCCCACTTTTGTGGCATTTTGTTCTATACCCTCTCCTAATTTCTGAGTCAATCAGACATTAAAGTGGACCTAGGCATGGTCTTAAAACTGCTATTTACTGCTTAAAAGGAAAACGCAAAAGATAAAGTTTTTTTGTGACAGCCAGAGCCCTCAGAAAACGATTAAACCAGTTCTGAGTGAGATATTACCTGGCTAGCAAGTTATTCTTTAAAGAAAGAAAGAAATCAATCAAACAAGATAGTCTCTTTAACTTAAAGGTTATTAGAGAACCAGCACACACTTTTGATAGCAATTTAATAATTTGTTTCTTTAAAAATCTAAAATGTACCTTAGCCCAGAAAAGAAACTTCCAAAATTTTTTTCTCGGTGTGGTGGTAAACTAAGCCTGCCTGTTCCATCCATGCAGCCAATCACATCACAGAGCTCCTGCTCCACAGATTGGCAAAGACTGCAGTCAATCATCCCTCTAGCCACATCCGCCCCTCCTGGGGTCGTGGTGGGGGGGGAGTGGCTGTGAGCTAAGGAAAAAAATTTTTTTTTTTCACCAAGAATGTCTGTTTTAAGTCTGTGCTAACCTTGTTTTCACTAATATGTGTTAACCCTCCAAAATAATAGTTTGCTTTAAGTTTTAAATAAGATTCAGTTAAGCTAAATGTGGTTTTAAAGATCCCAACTCATAGAGTTGGCACACCTTTACCAGAGTAAAATATAAGACAGTTTCATCCTTCTGATAGCTAATATCAGCATCAATTCATTAGTTAAAAGATTTTCTGAGATCTCTAGGCATGTTAAAATGCCTCTACAGTCTCTCTCACTCTTGTGAGAATTGTAAACCTTAACAGCACCCCAATACCAACTGCCACTGTTTGTTAATTTGTTAATTCCATGTTTGAACTGGCTTTCTAATAACCCAGTCAGTGGAGAGCAGTGGCCTTGCCAGGAATAAAGGGTTAAACATGATATTCCTGGCCTGATAAATTTTTTTTTATTCGGCAGATGTGATTCAACAAAATTATTTAGTCTAATATTGTCATCTAAAATAAATGTAACAGTAAAAATTTATTTTTAAACATTTAAGCTATGAGGTTTATCTTAGCTTTTTAAGTGAAAGATCAATTAAGTTGTGTACCCACCCTTGTTTATAGCTGCCCTAAGGGTGTGATAAGCTTTGTGATAAACAAAGATTCTAACAAACTAAGTTTAAAATTGTTTAAGTGATTAAAAAAAAAAGTAAGCATTTTATCATGTCAACACATTAGGTATTGACTTTCTATAACATACTGGTATATTTTAATAAAGAGCCTTCTAAAATCATATGAAGGAACTCAAGCCAATTCTAACCATTAAACTTCTAACTTGGTACACATTATTTTCTCTTAAGTAAATAATTATAGGTACAATCTACAGATGAAGAACCAACTGCTCATATGGTAAGATTTAAAACTAAACATTTTTCTTTTCTATTTATGGGTGTGTTATGACTCCTAAAGTCACTCATATCCTAATTTTTTTTTTTCATTTTTTTACAAGCGTCTTAAATTTTAACGCTGGACCTGCCATAGTGAGAGCACTTTACTGGCTCCTGCTTTGTTTAATTAAGATCCTGCTATTCAGAATTTGAAGACTAATCCCCATTGATAAAAGCCAGTGCTCTCTGGCAGATTGATGTAACTCATGTTTGGTAAACAATTTTTTTTTCTCAATTGGTACTTTTTCTAAATTTATGTGGGCTACAGCTCAAACAAGAAAAACTATAACCCTTAAGCTCAATTAATAAAAAAAGAAGGGGAATGCACCCCCCAGTATTCAGTTGGCTAAAGTATCAATGAAGTAACTTTACTAAACCTTCTTAATATTTACAGAAATTTGAATTGTCCATTTATTATATCTCATTGACGAAGCCACCCAATTTATAGAGACACATAGTCATAGAGACACATTTTTTTTCTTTTTTCTTTTTTCAATGCTGGAATGTTTGTTTTCCTTTTATTATGGTGGATGACATTACTGCTCTTGGAAAATCCACAGAGTCCCTGTTGACAAGTCCTTACCATTAAAGGACACCATGCCAGTATATACTCCAGATAACCTCACCAGCCTACCCAATTCTCTTTCTGCTGACCTAATTTTCGTGTCAGTTCTTCTCTACCTGGTCCTTGCCTCCTAGTTTTTCTTATTCCACAGCTGACCCTCTATGAAGAAGAAGAATTTCATCAGCTGGTGCTGACCCACCAGAGGACCAGACGTGCTGTTTCTTCCCCTGGACATTACATCAACTGACTGCATCCCTTAAACTTGCTGGTGGACTTTGGGACAATCTCTCTATGCTGCTGGACACATTGAAAGTCAGCTCCAACAGTCCGTTGACTTTACCTCTGACAGCTTGGAGTCTCTCCAGAGACAGATAAACTCCCTTGCCAAGGTGGTACTCCAGAACCGTCGTGGTTTGGACTTAATATATGCAGAACGGGGTGGTCTTTGCCTAGCATTGCAGGAAGAATGTTGTTTTTTTGTAAATGAAACTGGATTTGTAGAACAGAATGTTGATACCTTGCACAGACTTAGCCATGATATTAAGAATTCCTTTTCCCCTTTCAATACTAACTCCTGGTTCTCTTCTCCTTTAACTACTTGGCTTCTACCTCTCCTAGGCCCTTTGCTAGCTATGGTAGCTCTATCACTGATTATTCCTTGCCTCATTCAATTCCTCAAGAAACGCATACATGACATAATTAATGTTACAGTACAGAGAGTCTCAGTTCACCCTTACACTCGTATTCCTTTAGAGGAAAGAAATGCTCTAACTGACATTGATCCATAAACACAGTTCATTAATTAAAGAAATTAGGAGGAGATGTTGGGAACATGTGTGAGCCTGATAGAGCTTAGGGAGAACCACCCCCATCTTTGGATGGAGGTCTGAGAAGATAACCTCTTGGTAAGTCTCAACCGAGGTGAGCATAAGGGGGGAAACTCAGACTTGGTTCTTCCCTTCTTGACTCTCAGGCCCACAGAAACTCCAATACTTCCCTCTATTAACTGCAGGCCACATGGCCACAGATTCACTCATTCAAAGTCACCTTCTGATCATAGAAGAACACACCTTATCACACACTTCATCACACACCTCAGACCCCAGACAAGAGAAATTCCAAACTATACAGCCCTTTGATATCCATCTTCTCTCTGTCTCACCCTACTGGTTTAACCCCTTTGCTTCTCTCAAATACCTTTGGATGATTAAGTTGCTTGTGTTATGGAGAATAACTGTCTTGTATCTCATCAATTCCTGTCATACCAGCCCCCTACCTTAGGGGCATGCTGACTGTTAAGAAACCTGTAATTTCTATCATATTTCAACAATAATTAACTTAATTGCTTTTCTATTTAACTCATGTCCACTTTGCTAATAAACAGACTCTAGGATTCTGGGACTCAAGGACTCAGATTCTAGATTCACACTAAGAGTCCCCTGGTGTCTTTTACTTCGTGTCACCCCTGTCGTGAGTGAGAAAGAACCAGCCCGTTACCTTTCCACTGGAGGACACCCTGCCGGAGAAGGAGAGAGACACCCTGAAACTTATCATGCTAGCATTACCTATTTTAACGTTTCAAAATGTGAACAGTGTTTTCATTTTTCACTTTCTAGCTAACCATTTAAGATGACAAAAGTGTCATTTATTTTTCAAATTTATTTTTATTTATTTTTTTAATGAAAATGTGTGTGTGGGGAGAGAGAGAGAGAGAGAGAGAGAGACACTGAAGCACTGTTAATCCCTGACTTAATGTGGTATTGGGGATTGATTGTAGGACTTCTGGCCTCAGGAATGTAAGTATGATGTATAGCTACTTGCTATCTCTACAGCCCCAAAGTGTTCCTCTTTAAACCTGTAAAAACATTTTATTGTATCTTGTCATAAATCTCAGATTATCAAAGATACAGCCAACTGGACCTGAAATTATGTCTGCCGTGGTCATGCATTTCTTTGATGCTAAGTCATTGTGCAGGTATTTTGACACCCTGAAAAGTATCTGTCCTTGAGATAAACAAGCAAAAGTACAAATTACATTTGAGTTATCAGTATTTTTCTCTGCAACTGGGAGTATAGGTGACAGAACCTCAGAAATGAAAGCGTATGTTCAATCCAAACCAGAACCCACCAATGACATGACTGCTAGCCTCTCATTTTTCTGTAAGTGTAGAATTTGTCTTGAATGAAATATCATTTTCACTGCTTATAAATGATAATTCAATAGTGAAATCATCTCTCGGTGTTCTCTCTAAATGTATGCTTCTCAGCATTCATATGAAATCATTAGTTATGTGGGATTGAAAAAAAATCCTCTATAAATGAGGGAATCTAAGCATTGTTTATATCACCTTCTGTTTCTACATTGAAAATAAGCAGAGTAGTAAAGTGCATTTCTTTTCTTTTTTTTTCCAAGGATATTGCTGGGGCTTGGTGCCTGCACTAGGAATCCACAGCTCCTGGTGGCTATTTTTCCTCTTTTTGTTGCCCCTGTTGTTTATCATTGTTGTTGTTATTGGTTTTCTTATTGCTGTTGTTATTGTTGGATAGGACAGAGAGAAATCGAGAGAGGAGGGGAAGACAGAGAGGGGGAGAGAAAGACAGGCACCTGCAGACCTGCTTCACTGCTAGTGAGGGATCCTTGTGCCGGTCCTTGCGCTTTGCACCATGTGCGCTTAACCCGCTGCACTAGGGCCTGACCCCCATAAAGTGCATTTCTAATAATAACTTGCTTTGAAACATTAAATCACCAATAATCTTAGACCAGAGAAGCCAGAAGCAACCAGTCTTGTAAGTATTTAAGATATAGTTATTTGTAAATAGCATTCAATGGCATAAATCATGGTAAGTTACATGTATGGTACAGTAAATCCTAACCAGGGGATTTTCAAAGTAAACCGAGTTTCCAAATAACTTGGCAATAGTAATAGTTGCCTATTGCCTTCTTAAACTCTAAGACAGCAAGGAAACTTCCTCATTCTCTATAAAACCCGAATTTGTTCTAGTCCTGGAATCTCTGGGGTTTTGCTTGCTCATTTTCCTTTATGCTTTTCTTGATCCATACCATCTGATACTGCATCTGTTGATCTCAACCAAACCATAACAACCATAAATATCATATTATCAAAGATACAGCCAAGTGGTGAAGCACTGTATCTTGTCTTGCTCTCTCTTCCACTTACTATCTCCCCCTTCCCTCTAGATACCTTTCTGTCTCTATCTCATAAATAATAAAAATAAATAAATAAATAAAAAGTTCATCTAGTGAAATTCTAGTTTAGACCACAATATTTACTAGTAAAGATGAATTGATAAGTCCAGGATACTATTTATATTTTCCTCATTCCAGCTTTTATTTTCCTACTTTGTTGGGAGTATTATATTTTATTGGTCAGCAGGATCCCATCACAGGTGGTAGATGGAACACATTCCTTGGTACCACGAAAGTGCAATTGTTAACAATCTCACAGCAATGTAATGCACGTTGGTGAAAAGGAATTTTAATGAGAACTACTACACTGTATTCAATATTTGAAAATGTGAGAATAGCAATTGTAAATACAGATTTATCTGATACTTTAGACAAAAATAAAATCAGGGACCAATTGTTCAACAGTTAAATATTGACAGAAGCTAAACAACATCATTAGAATATGAGAAGCATAGAATGTTTCCTCTCATTGCAGATGAGGACATTTTATGACTTTACTGATATTATATATAGGAGTTATTGTCACTTATTTTAGATGACTGGAAAATACCAAGGGTTAGGAGATAGCTTGTTGATTTGAGATTAGTCTCAAATATTTCTCAAAGGGATATATATTTTTTATGTTTATTTTATTTATTTATTCCCTTTTGTTGCCCTTGTTGTTCTATTGTTGTAGTTAGTATTGTTGTTGTCGTTGTTGGATAGGACAGAGAGAAATGGAGAGAGGAGGGGAAGACAGAGAGGAGGAGAGAAAGATAGACACCTGCAGACCTGCTTCACCGCCTGTGAAGCGACTCCCCTGCAGGTGGGGAGCCGGGGTTCGAACCGGGATCCTTATGCCGGTCCTTGTGCTTTGCGCCACCTGCGCTTAACCCGCTGCGCTACAGCCCGACTCCCGGGATATTTTTTTTTAAGTATGGAAAAAGCAATAGTCTACACTAGGGGATATAAAACTTTTGTTACTAGCTAGAGAATAAATATTTTAGGCTTCACAGGCCATAGAGTCCCTGTTCAATTTATTCATTGTTATGAGAAAGGAGTCATAAAATAATACATAAACGAGAATGGCTGCGTGTGTGCTTTAATAAATCTTGATTTACAAGCACAAGTTAAGATAACATTTGATCTAGTGGACAATTATTTGCTGACTTCTAACCTACACTGAGTGAAACTGAAATGCTAGAATTTCCATGACAGACTGTAGAAAGAAGACAATGTAAAATAGTCGAAGAGCTCATGGTTGAGTGTATGGACTATTTATACCCAGAAAATTCATCATAGGAATATGTTCCATGGTAGGCCTAGGGAACACTCTATTCAACAAGACCATCAATAATGTTCTGGTGAGAGAGACATCTCCATCATTTTGTTGTTCAGCAGTGACTTGTCTCAGCAGGTCAAGGAAGATGATAGGAACACTAATTTGGGGCCATCAACACTGTGGATGAGGACATCATACAAAAACCATAGTTAGCTGATAATATTTATGCTATGCATCAGGTATAACTACTGTAGTAAATAGAAAAATCAAAATGAATCCTGGGGCCTGGCATATAATGAGTTGTAGAGATGTTTTATAGACATAATTTTTAACCAGAGCTCTTCTCAGTTCTGGTTTACAGTAGTATGGAGGATTGGATTTGGGTGTTTGGAGCCTCAGGCGTGAGAGTCCCTTGCATAACCATTATGCTACCTCCCACTGCCCTGTAGAACAATTTTCCCCTAGAGTTACTGCTAGGTAGTAAAATAAATGGATGAACAACAGTTTATTGCTCAATCTTTGCAAATAATTCAGAAGTAGGTGTTTGGGAGTTGTCTCGACTAAAAATAACAACACCTAACCCTTAACCAATTTCACACCTGGATTTTATTAACTAATAGATCAGATTCTTTAGCATGGTTGGAGAGCCATTTTTATGTCAAGGCACAAGTGGATATTTGTAATGTCATGTGAGGACCATACAAAAATTTCAATTTAAGAATTATCATTTAATATTGTTATTGTAAAAGTCCCTATACTCATTGTATTTTTAAATCTGCCTGTGGTTGCTTTCATGGAGCTAGGCCAAATGATTTTTTGGGTCTCATACATCTCATGCGTCAGATCTTTCCCACTCATGCTTTAAAGGATAGACCCTATAACATCATGACAACTTCCATGGTAAACAAAGTAACACCAATTATTTTTCCAAAGAAACCTGTCAGCATTTAGTGAGGTAGCTACAAAGTGTGGAAAGGGGAATGCCCAAATTGGATAACAGTTAGATGCTGAGTCTAAGATGTCATTATGATGCCTTGGAGTATGGACACTGGAAGTCAGGCAATAAAGTATACTAGGCTCCACACACCTGCTCAGTGGTCTGTGATTATATAATTGGAATAGTCATGTTTGATACTGGCATACTACTCATAGTGATATCTTGACAAATGGGATAAAAGCCATTGAAGGAGGAAAGATCAGATCAACTAATTCTGCTTCCCACCCTGATTTGACTTACCAAAAGTAAATAAATCATAATATTTTATAATTTTATAGCTTATAAAATTATAAATGTATAGTTATAATATAATTTCCCTCAGAGGAGGGAAGATAGTGATTAACACTTAAAGACAAAAAGAATTCACAATAGTGGTTTCTGTTATATTTCTATTTCTTTTCCAAACTGACACCTGTGAAAATTCACTGGATCCTGGAGGGTTTTAGCAGATCAGCACAGACTCAACCAATTTGGAGCTCAAGTTCTTTTCTTTTTGTTAAATTTCTTTTTTGTAGGATTAATGATTTACATTAAACAGTAAAATAAAATAATTTGTACATGTTTAACATTTCTCAGTTTTCTACATAACAATTCAACCCCCACTAGGTTCTCCTCTGCCATTATGTTATAGGACCCGAACCCCCCGAACCCCCACCCCAGAGTCTTTTACTTTGGTTCAGTACACCACCTCCTGTGATGACAACAACAGTCCTATTAGTCAATATTTCCCAATAAAGTTGCTTAAAAAAATAGCAGTATATTATATGAATGCAAACAATTTGTGATCCTCTTTCCTGAAAGAGCACATTTCCTAGATCAAGAAATACAGAAAAGTGTATCCAAGTTTGTCTTCATCTATTCCAGTAACACTTCTAACACACCAGTTAGAACTTGAGCTCCAGAGTGGCTGAGTATTACATGGAAGTAAAAGACTCTGGGGTGGGTGGGGAGGGAGGGTTCAGGTCTTGGAACATGATGGAAGAGGACCTAGTGGGGGTTGTATTGTGATGTGGAAAACTGAGAAATGTTATGCATATATGAACTATTGTATTTACTGCTGACTGTAAGACATTAAGTCCCCAGTAAGTAAATTTAAAAAAAAATGAAAAAGCCAAATAGAAGTTTGTTTTAAAGGACCAGAATATGGGAGATAATTGACTGTAAAAGTTGCAAGTAGGGACTGGGACATCATGCACCTGGTTAAGGATTCGGGTTTGAGATCCTGTTACTCAAAATTGAAACTCAGAAGATGGATTTTGATTATGTGGGAATCTAAATCTCTAATCCATTTTTTAGTTATGCTACGGAAACAAAAGCTCAATTCCTCAGAATTGACTTTGGCTCTAACAAAACACCCATCAGGATAACTGAGTAGCTTTTGTTCATATTTTTTTATGTAAGCACAAACTACATAGCTCATGTAATTCACATATTAACTTTGACATTAGGTGCATTACAGATTAATTTCTACTACATCTAAACATAAGGAAAGGTAGAGAGAAAATGACCGTGTCAAGAACTCTGGATTCTACATTAAAGGCTTGTTTCAGAAAATGATTTCCAGAATCAAGAGACTATATAACTTTGTGACCTCTCTGGAGGGAAAACTTGAAATATTCTTGCCTAAAACAGCAAAATTGGACTCCTAAATTATGGAAAATCACAAACACATTGAAAATCTGGAAGAAACCCCTCAAGAGATTAAAACAAACATTACAGAGTACAGTCCATAGATGAAAACCGATTAAATACAATATCATAATGAAAAAGATGAGTGGTACAATTCAAAAACCTAATAATGTTATGGACTGACTGAAACTTTTGGAAACACTACTTAATGGAATTTTGGCAAGACTGATGGAAGAGTTAATTACAGTTTAATGTCATATGGAATTTACTTTAAAATATCATTACTATAGATAAGATCCATAACAAGGGATTAAAGAAATTGCAATTTAGAGGAAACTATTGTTAGAGAAAGTTTTGAACTCCTGATGCAGAACCTACTCTTGTCTGATAGAAAACCCTTGTCTCATTGGAGCTAAACATAGTGATGCAGATGAGGAGGGGAACTGCCTGAAATACCAAAAAGCGTACAGTTATTGTTTCCTGTCTAATTGTCAGTAACACTAGATCAGTTTATCTCCTTTGACATATTGAAGACACACAAAGACCGCTGGGGATAAAGTGTGCTGACATCATACAGACTATCATTTTGCCTCTGAAGTAAAGTCAAAGGAATTTTTCTATTTCCTAGAACTGGGAAATTGGTACAAAGCATGTGCTAACATTACTTTAACTGTCTGGAACTGTTGTGTCCTTCAAGAATCTTCATAACTTATCTCAGTTGTAATGGGTAGAATTAGTAGGTTGTATAGCATAATTTTAGCCTCTTAAATATATAATTTAATGCTATAATGAGTATGAGCTCAATGTACTAATAACTCTCAAAATATGTTTTTAATTGCACCTGAGTTTCCAACATTGTGAAAAATATTTTCCAGTGTCACTTTGGGCTCTTAAAGTTTTGTTTAATAGAAGAATTGGTTCTGTGCCAATGGAAGTAACAGGACTTTGTTATGACATCAGAGTAGTTATAAAATGGTGAGATAAAATGCCATTTCTCAAGCTGGCATGAAAGGAATGAAGCCCTACCATCCTGAAACATGTTGGTTAATAACATTGTAACTCTAAGTTTCACAATAAAAGAACTTTCAATCAAACATAATTGTTTTTGGTTTTGGTTGTTGCTGGGAACTTTACCACTATGGTTAACATTTTCAGATAGAAAAAGAGAGAAAGACCATGGAAGCTTCCTCCAGTATTATGGGGGTCAGGCTTAAACCTGGGTGGTGTGCATGGCAAGGCTGATATATTCCCAACTGAACTATCTCAGCATCCCACAGTGCTTACAGGTTTCTTAAAGGCTTTCTATTGTTGGCTTTTTATATTGGGTTCATTATACTTTATGTTATCATATGATCATACAGTTTGTTTTCTTTGAATGCATAGTTGTAGTTAAGGTTATCAGACTAAATGAATAAGTCTTGGGAGGTATTGGAGAGAAAAAGATTGCTGGGAAGCTGAATAGATGTAATAATGTGTTTTAATCCCTCAAGGCTCTTCAGATGTGAGTTGACTTTATTTTATGGATACTATCTGTCAGATTACATTGACCCATCTTAGTTATATATCCCTAGGGGTTTATTTTAATAATGAAGAACATGCCAGAACCCAGGGTTATCTTCAGGAAAAGATGACTTCTTCAAACCTTGTGAGCTGAAAGACAACTGACCATTTCTTCTCAAATGAAAAAAATTAAAGCTTGGGGCCATGGTGTCAATATTCTTAGCAGCAAACTGAAAAAAAGAAAAACAAAACTGGACACAGTTAAGAACTTGCTGGCAAGTGTTAACAATCAATTGGAACCATTTTTTCAGGGCATATTAGACAGAGGAGGCGGCCTGAACTTGGTATGCAGAGTTCTCATCTTACAGCAAGTAAATGCCAAGCATCCTCTGATATATATATATGGAAATGGATCTTGAATTAAAAAGAGTTCTTAGAGTAAATAAAATATGTATTACAGGAATCAATAGAGGACATTAATACAAAGTAATGACATTCTGATCTGACTTTTGAATTTTATGTTTATGTCTCATACAGTTTTGTGTGCTAAAGTAGTCCAATATCCCAGTTATCATTCAAAAACCAGTGGTTATGCAAACTCAAAGGGGAAATCATGCACTTAATCAGAAACCTAAAGCATTTAGTAGGCTGCTTGATGTCTAAATGTATTTGAGTCATAGTTTAAGCTAATTTTCTTAATGTTTAAAGAAACTAATATTGACCATGTAGTGTTGGTTGACAAGGCGGCGGCAGGAGGCAGAAAAAGGAGGTTTGGAGCAGAAAGGGAACACAATCTTTTATTTGCGCGGGGACCTCAGGGTTGGGGTGGGAACGCAGCAGTTTGGGCAACATAGAGCCAGCCTAGAATGGCTGTCCCCTGCTACCGCACCACTGGGCAAGAGAGTAAAGGAGAGAGAAAGAGAGAGAGAGAGTAGTAGCGGAAGTGGGAGGGCTTTATAGGTCAACAACCAGGAGTGATGTGTTGGGACAGGATTGGTTGGGGAAAGCACCTGAGAATATCACCTGAAGTGGCAAAACCTGAGGGCAAAGACTGCATCTGCGTAATTCCCCCAAAATGTAGGAGGACCAGGATTTAAGTCCCTAGTTCTCACGTTTTAAAGAGGGAAGCTTCATGAGCAGTGCAATAGTTATTAAATATATCTCTTTCTCATATCTCTCTCCCTTTCTCTCTGTTGCTAATGGAAAAATTGAAGAAAGAAAAACACTGGAAACAGTGGAGTCTCAGTTTATGTAATAACCGTGTTGTCAAATAAAAGAATAAAAAATTTAATACAGAGGCAGACTAGTTGGTGCAAGAGACTTTAGTAAAATGACATCTTGCAACGATCTCTACCATTAGTTAACTGATAAGGATACTTAGGTTGCTGAAATTCACAATAATGAAATTTTGAAATACTTTCATAAGAAATGATAAGATATTACTCTAACCAAAGTTTTTATTTTCTTATTCTAAATTAAGGGATAGGAACATTTCACACAACGCTGAATACAATCCTGACTAAGCTTCCCATAGGGCAATCCATTTTAACTAAAAGAAGTTTTTTGTTATTGTTATTCTCTTCTATTATATCATGTAACTTAAGACCGATAGTCTACCTCACATGTAGTAATAAATTCTATAATATTTATTTTACTACTGGCATTTGATTCATCTATATAAGTAAAATACAAATAGACAATAAAAAGGTAAGAATTACTACCATGGAATTAGCACAAATGAATCTTGAAATGAGATGAGGAAGTATGAGAAAAGCAAGGCAGGTACTGACTGATTCTATTTAAATGAAATTATAGAAAATGCAAATTAATGGTGACAGAAAACAGATCAATAGTATTCTGGGGTGGTAGAGGAAGAAGGGAATTATCAACTAAGGGAAGCTTCTAAGTGGCTATTGATTCGGTTATTATTTCATGGGTGCATATTCTTATCAAAAGTATCAAGTTCTGTTCCTTAAACATGTGCATTTTATTGTATGTTGACAGTATCTCAATAAAACTGTAAAATGGAAGAAAATAAAACTATCATTTAGCCTAAAATGGGTGAGTATATGATAGATTTTTTTCCAGAGCATTTTAGAGCAAAATATTCTTTCCTAAAAGAAATTTAGATTTCAGTCTTGTAGTATAGGCCAATGTTTACTTGCATCTTAATTGATAGATTGCATTATTTTCCAGGTAGACAGATAGTACGAGCTCAGGTTGACAAATAATATTCATTCTGGAAATAAGGTATTTCCATTCTATAGGTCATTGAAAAAAAAAATCCTCCAAACTTAACAGATTTTCTATTTACATATTAAAATAATCAGAACAGTCTTTCTGAGTATCAAATATTTTATTAAGTAGCAAAAATAGTTCACATTCTTAAGCCAGTTTGTCTTTGGTTTTCTTAATTGTGAATTGTGAAAAAACACCATTTCATTTGTTCCTGAATTACTCACTATTTTCAACCATCAGTTGTTGGTGGACCCATTCTTTTTATTTAAGGTTACCTTAAAATCAGATTGGATATCCTTATGATCATTTTCAATTATGAAATGCCGTTTTCTTCATGCTTATATTTTTCTCCCCTTTTTAGACTAATTTTCAGCAGCATTATTCCACAGGGCTTAAATTGGGATAATGCTTTTTTTTTTTTTTTTTTGCTAACAGAATTATTTTTGAGGCTTGGTGCCAATACAACAAATACACCACTCCAAATGGATATATATTAGCCTACATTGCATTCAATGTTCTGTGAAATGTTCTTATTCCTTAATTTAGAATAGAAAAATAATGGTTTTGATTAGAGTAATATTTTATAGTTCCTTATAAATGTTATTTCAAAATTTCTTATATATATACTATTTTAATTTGGTAGATGGCTGGGGACTGGGGGGTTAAACCAGGGTCCTTGCACATAATAACACATGCTCAATAGGGTGTGCCACCAATGGGATACCACTTAAAACCATTGTCTATCTCATGATGTGTGAGTCTGTGTGTGCAGTTGTGCATGTGAATGTACGTGTGTTCTGATAGTAAAGACTGGGGGAAGGGAAGTTGGGAGAAGACATCAGTAGAAAAGAAAGACTTGAGTTGATGATGGGAGAGGAGTGCAGACACATACCAGGAGGAGATAATAGGCTCCATTCATGTGTCAAGAACTGTTCTGTGAACAGTTTCTTTCCCCAATAAAATGACTTGGAAAAATACAAAGTGGAAGAGGAAGTTAGAAAAGATTGAATGTACATAATAGAACTTGGACTGCCTGTGCCTATAGCTTTTAATGACAGTTTGATACTGTACTGTATTAGACACTGGTAGTATCTGCTCTCTTTTATTATTTATTTATTTATTATTATTTTTTTATAAAAAGGAAACACTGACAAAACCATAGGATAAGAGGGGAACAACTCCACACAATTCCCACCACAAGAACTCCATATCCCATCCCCTCCCTTGACAGCTTTCCTATTCTTTAACCCTCTGGGAGTATGGACCCAAGGTCATTGTGGGATACAGAAGGTGAAAGGTCTAGCTTCTGTAATTTCTTCCCCACTGAACATGGGCGTTGATAGGTCGACCCATACTCCCAGCCTGCCTCTCTCTTTCCCTAGTAGGGTGGGGCTCTGGGGAATCAGAGCTCCAGGACACATTGGTGAGGTTGTCTGTCCAGGGAAGTCTGGTTGGCATCATGCTAGCATCTGGAACCTGGTAAGAGTTCCATGAACTCTTGAACCTAAAGGCTGGAATAGTGCAGATGAAGAGTGGTATTTATGTACACTCCTATTAATTCGTAATCATATAACTCACTAATTAATATGAGAGGGGAAAATTGATTGAATGTCTCAAACTTTTTAAATCACAGACTGAGTCTTTTAAATACATGGCTGAGTCTTTGATATGTTGACTCTCTTAAAAGCTTAGACCAGGGAGAACAGAAGCAACTGATGGCATTACTCTGTAAGACACAGTTATATACAAATAATGCCAAAGTAAATAAATCATGGTGATGTTGTATATGATACAGATAATCCTAACAATGGGATATTTAAAAGTTAACCCAATTGCCAAATAATGTGATTATAGCAATAACTCTCTATTGCCTTCTTAAACCCTAAAACAGGGGGAACCTCCCGCTTCCTCTATAGAGCCTATATTTCCCCCAGTCCTGGAACCTGTAGGGTGGGGCTCACTTTCCTGCATGCTTCTCTAAATTCATACCAAATGATACTGTATCTGCTGATCCCAACCTAATCAACACAACAAGTTCCACCTCAGCATGCTTCACTTCAGACTGTGTCCAGAGATGTCAGGTGTGGAATGTCAACCCTTCAGCTTCATTACTCAGGTGAGACCTTTCCTTTCATAGGATTCTCTAATTCCATTACAGGTGGTTCATTTCCTAGCAAAGTCCCAAAACCTAGATATAGAGCAGGTCCCGTGAGATAGAGCATATGTTCACAAGTATCCATAAATTAGGGCAAAAAAAAACATACTCTATGCTACACCTGAGGAAGATGGGTCCTGATATTGGGGCAGCTTGGAATGTTCCTACTCATGACCACACAATGTGAACTCAGATCTATAGGGATGCAGAGGTTACATAGGCTCCTAGGCTGAATATGGGCCCCAGATCACATCAAATCGATGGGGTTTATAGTCAACAATACTTATACACCATTCCCATATTTAGGAGCTACTCTATTCCCTGATCCAGCTTTCTGGTCCTTTTTCCAGCCATGACATCATCTCCCCAGACAATAACTTGGACCCACCTGCATACCAGATTTCAGGCTCAGAGGAAAGAAAACAAAAAACAAACAAAACCAGTAAAGTCACAGACCCTTTGGAATATAACTAAAATATATAACTAAAATATGCCTTACAAAATATGCCTATATCTATAAAATGGAGACCCCCCCAACTCTTCATCTGCTCTTTTTTAAAGTGCATGCAGGGTTTCCTGAGAATACCTTTTTTTTAATAGAATTTATTTATTTATTAATGAGAAATATAAGAGAGAGAAAGAACCAGACATCACTTGGTACATGTATTGCTGGGGATTGAACTTGGGACCTCCTGCTTGAGAATCCAATGCTTTACCACTGTGCCACCTCCAGGACCACTACCTTTTTAAATTTTCATTTACTTATTTATTTTTATTTAATTAGAGTCACAGAAAGACCAGAGCACTACTCAGCTCTGGCCAGTAATGGTGCTGGGGAATGAACCTGGGAACTCAGAGCTTCAGGCGGGGAAGCTTTCCTTGAAACCATCATGTTGTCTCCTTCACTCTGGGCTTTCCTTTCTGCCTGTCCCTTAGCTGTGATACTTATGTGGTCAACCCCTGCCCTCTATGGACTTCCTGTTCAGTGCAGCCTGTACCCAGAGGAACCTGAGGCTTAAAAACGGGGTCGAGTGGGCAGCAATGCAGCGGGTTAAGCGCACATGGCGCAAAGCTCACGGGCCAGACTAAGGATCCCGGTTTGACACACACACACACACACACACACACACACACACACACACACACACACACACACACAGAAAGTACACAATACTCTGCAGTGAGTCAGTATAAAGTTCATAATGAAATAGTGTCTACATAGACTTAGACACCTTCTCACCTACTTCCTATTACACTTCCCTCACTCCAAAGCTAACCTTATCAAAGCAAGGACTGCAAAAGCTAAATCAGGGCAAGATACTGGCATACTTTAACAATGACTCTTTAGTCACTATCAGGCCACCCCATCAGCTGGGCCCCTAGTCAGGGAGTCTTGAGATACTCAAACATGTATATATATATGATGGGCCTAGAACTCAAATAAATCCCTCTCTCCATTGTTATTGATCATCTCTATCAGGAACAACACAATAGACCCCCAACATTACCACAAGTCAGAGCTGAGCAGTGCTCTGGTAAAAAAATAAAAAATAAATTAAAAAATCCCCTGCCCCCAGCTCCCAAGATTACTATAAAATGTTTGACCATGTTTGCTTGTTTTCAGTGGTCAGTAAAATTGGTTGAGCAATTTGAATAAGAGAGCTAAACCAGTACTCTGAATGCTAATTCTGCTCTCACCACCATCCCAGGGGCAGGCTTTTTTTTTTTTAAGCTTTTGTTTTTGTAACAAGTTTTACCTGGACCAGGGGCTGGGATTGGCCCCAGGGTAAAGGCCGGACCCTGCACCAGAAATGAAAGTCATGGTGTAACCAGCCCTGAGCACCCAGCCCCTGAGGATTTTTTAAATTAATTAATTAATTTTTAATTTACTCATTTTATATTATAGAATTACACATTGACAGGGCTTATAAACCGAAGAAAGCAACATAGGATTTAAAAAAATCAGTCCTCACCTCCCCAGATCCCTACCCCAACAGGGAAAGAGGGAGACAGGTTGGGAGTATGGATCGACCTGTCAACTCCCATCTTCAGTGGGGAAGCAATTACAGAAGCCAAACCTCCCACCTTCTGCACCCCATAATGACCCTGGGTCCAGGGATAAAGAATCCCAGAGGGATAAAGAATAGGAAAGCTATCAAGGGAGGGGATTGAATATGGAATTCTGGGGGTGGGTATTATGTGGAATTATACCCCTCTTATCCTATGGTCTTGTCAATACTTCCAGTTTATGAATAAAATAAAATAAAATAGTAAAAAAAAAAAAGTTGCTCTTTTCCCAGGTGAAAGATTTAATCAAGTAGCAAGGGTGACAGTTGATAGAAAAAAATCTTTTTAGCTGCAACAGATTTTATTTAACCTAATAACCTAATATCAAACACAATAGCTTTGCTGATGGTTTGGTAGAAATTCAAAGTAGGAAATAAAGCTGGAGGAAGGTAGGCCTCCTTTCTCAAGGGTGAAAAAAAAGTCGAATTTTATACTTCATTAAATCCAAAACCTATACATTTTTCTGAATTGAAAATAATGCCCATTATACTCTGGTTTGATATGATTTAAAGATTGAGGAAGCAGATGAATGGTAATTGAGGCATGTAGGGTATTCTGCTATTTTCTGCTATTAGACTCATGGATTCTTATTTATCCTAAAGTGCCAAACTGAGGGAGAACAACTCCTAATATTCCTTCCAGACTTATGAAAATGAAAATCAACTGAGACATTTGAAGGCTCTTAGGTTTTTCTTTTCTTTTTTTTTGCACCCAGTGACTAACTCAGCTTAAACTGTAGGGCATAGCGCACATTGAGAAAAGTCACTCTGTAAGTTAGATCACATTGAACATTTATTTTCTCAACATCCCCCCTTGTTTGATTCAGGTTTGTGATGCAATTCCCAGAGGAGAAAGAAACAAATGCAAGCGTATCTATAGAGTAGCTTGTCTATATTGGAACAAGATGCACATAATTAATTAATTAATTAACTTCTCCAGTCTCAATACCACTTTGCCGAAGGGACGTTCACCACAGTATTGTTATTGTCACAGGGCATATTCCCACAGTTCCCCAGTGTGTATGTCAGCACACCTCAGCCTCCACCAAACCATCAGCTTGTTCCTCCATAGAAACATACTGAGTTCCCCAACATACTATCCTAGCATTAAAAAAAAAAAAAAAAAATTTGCCATAGGCCTTCCTATGCTCTTGCCAGGAAAAATTGCCTTTATTTGGCATAAATAATTTAAGTACATTTTATTGCTAAATGAGTATTCACGTCTAGATTCTGGAACATGTTTACCACAAACACATTGTTTCTTCCAGCTTAAATAATATATTACTTCAGGGACTAATTCTGTGGCTTTGACATGGGAAATAGGAGTCCCAGATGTCAATTCAAAGCTATAAATTTACTGTAATCCCATATTTTCCCCCAAATTATAGTGCTCTTCACATACTCTATTAATAAGGATTTGTTGGCAGGGTACTAAAGGTGATATTTTTAAATTTTTCAGACAGGATTCAGAATTTAGTTCTGTTAATATAATTTATGAATTGATTTTCTAGCCATGTTCTTCCAAAGTTTCTTTTTTAAATAGAATTTTTGTAATCATCAACACAGTATATATATATATATGAAAGAAAAGGACAGACAGCTTTCTAAATTACCTAGAATATGAGTACTTACATGTTAACAGGTTAAATTATAAAAGAGTTTGTTAAAAACCACTTTTACTAGAAACAGTCATGGTTTATCAAGACTTTAGGTGTTTAGCTGAACTCTATTTTTTGTGTTCTTTTTCTGGTCTATACTCAGAAATATCCATGTTCCATAGCTTTTTGCTTTAACATTCTTTTTTAAAAAATATTTATTTTATTTATTTATTCCTTTTTGTTGTCCTTGTTGCTTTATTGTTGTAGTTATTGTTGTCTTCATTGTTGGGTAGGACAGAGAGAAATGGAGAGAGGAGGGAAAGACAGAGACGAGGAGAGAAAGACACCTGCAGACCTGCTTCACTGCTTGTGAAGGGACTCCTCTGCAGGTGGGGAGTTGGGGCTTGAACCGGGATCCTTCCGCCCGTCCTTGAGCTTTGAGCCACCTGCGCTTAACCCACCGTGCGCTTAACCCACCGTGCTACAGCCCGACTCACTTTTAACATTCTTTTTACTTCATCATGCCTTCTTTCTCTTCAACCACTGTCTTGACTCAAGTACTTATTTTTCTTTCATGCTTAAATTTTATTAATTATTGGACAATTTTTTCTCTGGTCTTATATATTGTCAAGATTTTTGTGGTAATTATCTATGCTCTTTATTAATAATTCAATCATCCTCCTTGTAGCACATCTTAAAGATACACTGTTTTGTCTTTGTGCAAAATTGTGAGGAATGACGTTTCACTTCTTGATGGGGATCTACTTGGGCAGGATCTCAAGTCATCACTCACTCTAATCCTGTCACAGCTGATAGAGAGGAGCTCATGGTTTTACTTATCCTCCAAAATCTTTGAATAAGGATGATGAAATGGAATATCAGTTTTGACCTGACATATATCTTATTTTATAAAAGCTTAGTTGTTTATACTAAAGATACTGAAAATATTAGATTTATTTTGATTGCAATGCAACAACTTTCTTTACTGACATTCCAGTCTATTCACAAAGTTTTTTTTTCTAAAGATTTTAGTCATTTAAATTTTTTATCTTCATTTTTATTGGAAGAGATAGCCAGAAATTGAGAGGAATGGGAAGATAGGGAGAGATAAAGAGACATCTGCAGTCTTGCTTCACCACTACTCATGAAGCTTTCCCTCTGCAGGTGGGGACCAGGGTCTCAAAGCTGGGTCCTTGCATACCTAACATGTGCAGTCAACCAGGTGCACCACCACCTGGCCCCTTTGTTGGTATGTTTCTAATTCTGATTTTAAAACCCCTTCTGTTTCATTAGTTTAATCCCCCCTGCTTAACACTGTATTCTATTTACATAACCACTGTTGACTAAGCACCACCCTGCCTGCAGGGCATTGGTTTAATCCCTCTAGTTCATACTCACTTTTTGCTCTGCCCCCTCTCCTTGTCACACCCTGATTTCTACCAATCTTTTTTCACTCCACCTTCTCTATGTCACATCCTGTTTCCACTCTACTTGGCGAGTATATATATATAAGGACAAGATTGTGATTAGGGATAGCTTAGCTTAGATTGCGCTGTGTTCCACATGAATAAAGAGATACTGCATACAACTCAGCCATGAGTCCCTGGTTGTCTGTCTCCTGCCCGTGAAGCTAGCCAGCCTGGCACCCCTCCACAAAGTTTTTTAATTGATTAATTTTATGGAACAGAGAGAAATTGAGAGGGGAGGGGAAAATTGAGAAGAAGAGAGATATATACCTACAATACTACTTTACAACTCGTGAAAACTTTCCCCACCCCTGAAACTGGGGACTGGGGATTAAACTAGGATCCTTCACATTGCAGTGTGTGAGTTCAACTAAGTCCATTACCTCCCAGCCTAGCCCAGTTTTTTAAATTATAATTATATATAATAATAAAGGTTTTTTATTAAAACCTTTGCTAGTACTTCTGTGTTCAAAATTTCTTCCATGGGTCCCAAAATAAGTAGAACTGAATTTCCTAAGTACTTTGTAAATTGGCCTCTAGTTTTTAAAGCCACTACCAAGAGTTGGGCTGGCAAGACAGCTCTCCAGAAAAGCACACCTGTTTTACACTATATATGACCTAGGCTTGAGACTAGTTCCTACCACATTGGAGGAAGTTTTGGTGCTTGGTCTTTCTCTCTCTCTCAACCTATTTTTTTTTTTTTGAATTATCTTTTCATTTATTTACTGCATAAATGCAGCCTGAAATTGAGAGGGAAGGAGGTAAAAGAGAGTGAGAGTGCCAGAGAGATACCTGACACACTGCCTCACCAATTACAAAGCTTTCCCCCTGCAGGTGGGGACTGGGGGCTCAAACCTGGGTCCTTGTGCTTTGTAACATGTGTTCTCAACCAGGTGTGCTACTACCTGGTTCTCTCTCTCTCTCTTTCTCTCTCTCTCTCCTTCTTTTCTCTCCCTCTCCTTTTCCTTCTCCCGCCTGGAATAGTGAGGACAAAAATCCAAAGCTAATACAAAAGTTTAATAGTGTGACAAATTTACACAAATATTATCACTATCAACAACTTTTTCATTTTCTAGTATACTTCATGACTACATCATTCATAGCATAAAGTATTTAAAAATTCACTTTATTGGAGAGATTGATGTAGGGAGGTTGTGGGGATGTGGTGGAGCCTGGCAGGGCTTGACCTGAGAAGTGAGTCCCTCCTGTTAGTCTCTCTCTCTCTCTACGGAGAGGTTGAGCAAAAGGGGAAACACAGGAACCTCAAAAGGTCACCGGAATATAAAATTTCCCTGCCTCACAAAACACTCTGCATCTTCCTGCCTCCAGGAGCCAGCATTCCTTAAAACATTAAGCCTGCTCTACTCTGCATTCCTTTTATTATCTACATATCAATCTTCTGCTTTGTCTTACAAATGACTAAAAGTCTCTTTCCTAATTCCCCTTATGGTATTGCTAATTTACCAGTTGAACCCCTAGCAACAGTTGCTCGGGAGGTCCATACCATTCCCAGCCCCTTTTTCCTTTCTCTGCCCCTTTCCTAACCATGTATGGTATTGTCAATCCACTTCTGTTTCTGTCTTGTCTCTTCCATGTTCTGACCTCTAGGAGGCCACTTGGGCAGACTGAGAGGCAGATGCTGGCCATTGTGGTTTGCACCACGTGGCTTACTCGTATGAATAAAGATTTGAATTGCCTTGCTGCCACTAGCTTGGTTCCTGGGTCATCTCTCTCGCTCGTACCACTAGTCCGATAGATAAATACACAAATTTTGAGATGATCATCAGATAGGTGCTTAAGTCATTAGTATTTATAGCAACTGGTGAAATAATTAGTATTTGCTGTGACCATAGGAGTGAACATATGTTTGGAATTACAGAGAGATAGGGGTGAAATCTTTAAATGATTATTTGAAAAATTCTGTAAGAAACATCTCTTGTTACTGTGAAAGGATTTCTATTCTTCTATCTACTCCTGACAAGTACTTTAGGAAAGTAATTTCCTGTGACTATAGCTGATAAAAAATATAAACTATCAATCACAGGTTATAAACTTGTGGAAAAGTAGTCCTTATAACATGTGATGCCTCAAGCTAACATAGAGACAACTTGGCATTTATGGGTAGTTAAGAAAAACAGGAAATCCAGAAGATTTAATCCAGAAGATTAAAATTCCCGTTATTATGTTATCAGCTGTCTTAACACCAGAGATATTTTTTCTAATCATGTTATTTTACTATTGGGGGTGGAGTTGATGAATTATGGTAAATATATTTGTAAAACACATTTGTAAATTTTCTCGATTTTTACATGTGTAAAATTTCTCAGGGCCAGGCAATGTCTACCTGGTTTAGCACACACATTATAGTGTACAAGGTCCCAGGACCAAGGCCCTGGGCCCTGTATGCAGGGGGAAATTTCTCAAGTGGTAAAGTAGGGCGTTAGGTATCTCTGTCTTGTCTCTTCCTTATCTCCCCTCCTCTCTCAATTTCTGTTGCTATCCAAACAAAATAAATAAAAATATTTTTTTAAAAAAGTAAGATTTCTCAATTTTCTGCAAAACACTCTCATCACCAGCCTAGGTCCTTCTTCACCATCATGTACCAGGAAGCAAAAGTCCCCTCCCCATGCCCCTCACCCCAAAATCCTTTGTAATATACTAAACCCAGTCCATGTTCTACTGTATGTTTCCCCTTTTTTTTCTTTATTGCAGATTAATGTAAATACAATAGCTTGTACATGCATAACATTTCCTATTTTTCCACATAACAATACAACCCTCACTAAGTCCTCTGCCATCCTGTTCTGGGACCTGAACCCTGCTCCCCTACCTACCCCAGACTCTAATTCCTGAGACTCCAAAGTCTCAGGCTCACTCCTAGTAAAATGTAGTCTATAAATTACTAGTTAATTAATACGAGAGGGGGAAAATTAATTGTATGTCTCGAAGTTTTTCAAAACACAAACTGAATCTTTTCAATATATAGGCTGTGTAATTGATATGCAGACTCTCTCAAAAGCCTAGACCAAGTAGACCAGAAGCAACCAATAGCACAGCTATATACAAGATACTGGGTACTGTACAGCAAACCCTGGATGCATTGGATTGACCTTCCCGTGGTGCATCCCGTGAGTACCCATTCATTGGGGAAACTGACGATCCTTCCAAGCTGACTGAATCCACATGGATCCCAGTCACTTTCAAAGCCAGCAACAAGCAGCTCCTGACAGCTTTCAACCTGACGCTGTTGACTGGCTACGGAAGAAGGGCAAACGCTAGAAGAAGAAGAACAGCAAACCCTAACAAAAGGATTTTTCTTTTTTTTTATATATTTATTTCATTTATTTTTCCCTCGTTGTTTTATTGTTGTAAGTTATTATTCTTGTTTTTGTTGTTGGATAGGACAGAGAGAAATGGAGAGAGCGAGGGGAAGACAGAAAGGAGGAGAGAAAGACAGACACCTGCAGACCTGCTTCACAGCCTGTGAAGCGACTCCCCTGCAGGTGGGGAGCCGGGGTTCGAACCAGGATACTTAGGCCAGTCTTTGTGCTTTGCTCCACCAGCGCTTAGCCCGCTGCACTACAGCCTGACTCCCACAAAAGGATTTTTCAAAGTTAACCCAATTACCAAATAATGTGATGATAACATTAACTATCGATTGTCTTTTTGAACCCTAAGACAGCAGGAACCTCACATCTCCACTATAGAGCCTCTACTTCCCCCAGTCCTAGAACCCTTGGATAGGGCCCACTTTCCTGTATGCCTCTCCCAATCCATATCAAATAATATTGCATCTGCCGATCACAACCTAACCAACACAACGATTGCCACCTCAACATGCTTCACTTCAGACGGTGTCCAGAGACTTCACTTGTGGAATGACAACCCTTCAGCTTCATTACTCATGTGAGACCTTTCCTTTCATAGTATACTCTAATTTCATTTCAGGTGGTTCACTTTCTAACAAAGTCCCAAAACCTAGATATACACCAGTTTCTGTGTGAGAGAGCATATATTCACACGTATCCATAAACTACTGCAAAATATATACCTGAAAGCAGAAGTACACTAGAGTTTGCAGTGAGTACCCCCCCTAACACTTCCTCTCCACTATTCCAAGCTTTGGGTCCATGATTGCTCAACAACTTGTTTGGTTGCGTATGTTAACTCTCTTTTCAGTCACCAGGTTCCAGATGTCATCAGGATGCTGGCCAGGCTTCCCTGGATTTAAGACCCCACCAATGTGTCCTGGAGCTCCGCTTCCCCAGAGACCCACCCTACTAGGGAAAGACAGAGGCAGACTGGGAGTATGGACTGACTAGTCAACGCCCATGTTCAGCGGGGAAGCAATTACAGAAGCCAGACCTTCTACCTTCTGCAACCCACAATGACCCTGGGTCCATGCTCCCAGAGGGATAGAGGATGGGAAAGCTATCAGGGGAGGGTGTGGGATATGGAGATTGGGTGGTGGGAATTGTGTGGAATTGTACCCCTCCTACCCTATGGTTTTGTTAATTAATCCTTTCTTAAATAAAAAATAAATAAATAAATAAATAAATAAAGTCTCAGGCTCATGGTGAATTCACCTTCTTTCCCCCATCTTTGATGGAACTCAAAGATATCATGTTAAGTGAGATAAGTCAGAAACAGAGGATAAATATGGGATGAGGCAGGGCAAGCTCTGGAAGGCCTAGCTTGTCCATCCCATGCCCACCACTCCACTGGCCATCAGAGAGGTGCCATAGAGGAGAAGAAGAACAGGCAGCAGTGGGGGTTAGCACCAGAGTGAAGACTCTGGACACTATGGCAGAGGATAGTGGATTTATTGGGTTTCACAGGAGTATTCTTATACTTGAGCAAGCAAGCAGGGAAGAGGAAGTATTGCTTGGATCAATCATTTTAAAGGTCAATATTGTGAAGTGGGAACAAGCTGGAGATGGGGAAGTTGCGGCCTTAGTAGGAATGGGCTGGGGCAAAGGCTGATGCAATCTTAATAGTTAATCTATTTGTGACTTGGGGAATCTCCATACCCTTTTGCCTGCAGGAAATGGAAACCTGTTGTCTCTGCAGCAATTTCAGTTAACAGCTCTTGCCCTTGAGTCAGGTGCAGAGTGCTGGCAACAAGACCATCTGAGATGACGAAGGAGGGGCAGGGAAGCTTTTTGGGTGAACTCCTACTGGTATCAGAGAGATGATTGGGGTGTCAGCCCTGCGCGACCTGCCATATCCCCACATCATGACCTCACTCACAGACAGAAGTTGTAAAACAAGATAAGAAGGGAAAACTGTAAGTTGAACTTGGACTGGAGTTGGTGTGTTGCACCAAAGTAAAACACTCTGAGATGGGGGGGAGGGTTCAGGTTCTGAAACATGATGGCAGAGGATGACCTAATGGGGGTTATATTGTTATGTGGAAAACTGGGAAATGTTATAGTTTCTCCAATACACTACATAACTCATTCTTACAAATGTAATTATTCATATGTGTGCGTATATATCTGAAATTCGTCTAACATATTCTAATATTGGTTAGTCTTTTGTACTCAATAATATAAATCATTTCATTAGATTAATTGTTCAGCAGCCCTGAAACAAGTTGAATAATAGCCAATAGCCATGCATGTCTTCTGATTTTAAGCATATTAGTTTTTTTTACATAGATGCTGTTTATTAGTTACGGAAACCATTTTTAGACTTGCACGTCAAGTACGTATTTGACAACCCAGAACTTAAGAGTTCTAGTAGAGTGTTTTTGTGCTAGAAACAATTTATATAAGTAAACAAACAAACAAACAAACAATATCCTGCTTAGTTTTTCCCAGCTCTCTTCTCCTCTTTCTCCTTTTTTTCTTCTTTTCCTTTCCCTCCTCCTTTTCTTCCTCCTTGTCCTCCTCTCTTATAGTTTTCCCTATTTCCCTTATTCTCTCATATCTTTTGTCTGCTCTCCTCTTCCCTCCTTTCTACTTTCCACCATCCTTTTTCTGAGTCATGACTTTACCTCACGTAAGTTCCATGTTATCATTCTAGGCACCTTTTTGCTCAGAGACACCAAGAAACAATGAAGCACCACATGATTGAAGTTTTTTCTGATGTCATAGCACCTCCTATGTGATGCCAGGGTTGTAACTAGGACTGCATGCATAGCAAGACACATAAACTACTCAGTGGAATATTTCTCCAGCCTCTTATTTTCATATGGAATACCCTGAGTTACAAATGAGAAACTATTCAGCTAGGTTCTGTTGGAAACAAGAGTGGTATCTTTTGTCTGGGTCATATTATTCTAAGAAAACAGTGAAATTTTTAGTCTCTCTTCCCTTCTGCTGACTGATACTGGGAAATAGTAAACTATATTGCCTCAGATCCATGATGCAAGTTACTTCTGAGGATGTGTCCCACAGCAGTGAATACTGGTGTGTTTAGCCTATGTGTCCAAAGTAGATTAAACTACATCTTAATCTTTGCTGTCCTAGTCATTGCATAATCTCTTCTCTGGAACTCCCCATTGTTGTGAAATGAACTTGATTTATCATACCTAGTATATTCAGTGAATCTGTACTCCATATTTTAACAATATATATATGTATGTTTGACTAAATATTTATTTTCCTTACCAAGGTTATCATAGGAACTTAGTGCCTGCACAATCCCACTTCCACTGGTAGTCATCCCCCCCCTTTGTTTAATAGAGGGTGAAAAACTGAAAGAGAAAGACCAAAAAATCCACTACTCCTAAATCATCCCTCCCTTGCAAGTGGGGATCAGGGTTTTGAACCTGGATCCTTGTGCATGGTAACATTCACACTTTACAGTATGTGCTACCACTGGACTGTTCCATCTATTTCTTGACAACTCCTTTCTATTGGGTGAACTAGCCTGATAGCTTCTGGCTTTATTGCTACTTTTACAACTTACAATATGTTCCTTACATAGCAGAGCATCTAAAAAAATAGCAGCCAGATTATAGTGCTTCTATTTAACACTCTTAATTTGATGATCTTTTCCACATACAATATAAAATTTTCTTAAGATTTCCAAGATAACTGGCCTACATAGTCTCTGACTGCATCTCTTTTCCTTTACTTCCCGCTTCACTTTCTCTTGGCTGAATCTCATACTACTCCAAGGCACCATTTTCATTCTTATAGTGGAACTGTTCATTTTCTGTTTCTATACCTATGAAGTCCTTGCACATTTTGTCGTATATTTTATTTGAAATTATCTTTGAATCATCAGATCATCTCTGAGAAGTTATTTCTCACTTTTATTCTAAAATGGCTACTATTTTCTTTGACACTTTTATTTATTTTTTTGCCATCACACAATTATAATTTAGACCATAACATCAAGTACTGCATAAAATTACAGTATCTTTATTCTAAGTTTCCATATTTGGTACCTTTTTCTCTCTTTACAATGTAGATTCTATGATGGCATGGATGTGTTATTGTTTATCATCTATCTCCAGAATCTAAATAGTATTTGAGTCACTTGTTTATTAAATAACTATTTAGTATTACATAAAAGTGTCAGAATATATTTTTTAATCTTATATTTTTTTCTTACATATTGACATGATTATATTACTAACAGGTTTCAAAACTATATATCAGAGTACATATTTTCTGGTTAAACTTTAATTTTCTGTAGTATTTTTATCATCTATAGATTATACTCATCAATAAGCCCCTGCCCAGACTTATTGCTAGGGTTCAGTACTTGCATGACCCCACTGCTCCTTGTGGCCTTTTTTTTCTTTCTTTCTTTTTAATGTAGACAGAGAGTAATAAGTGCCAGGCTAGCTTCGCGGGCAGGAGAGAGAGATGACCAGAGACTCATGGCTGAGTGGTACACAGTTCCGTCTTTATTCATGTGGAACACAGCGCAATCTAAGCTATCTCTAATCACAGTCCTGTCCTTATATATACTCGCCAAGTAGGGTGGAAACAGGATGTGACATAGAGAGGGTGGAGTGAAAAAAAGATTGGTGGAAATCAGGGTGTACTAGGAGAGGGGGCGGAACAAAAAGACATCATGAACCAATGGGAATTAAACCAATGCCCTGCAGACAGGATGGTGCTTAGTTAACAGTGGTTATGTAAATAGAATACAGTGTTAAGCATGGGGGGGGATTAAACCAATGAAACAGAAGGGATTTTAGAAGCAGAATTAGAAGCATATCAACAATAAGGATAGAGGGGAGAGGTAGAGACTTGTAGCAGTGCTCCACTGATAATGAAGATTCCCTCTTGCAGGTGGGGACCAGGAGCTTAAATTTGGGTTCTCACACTTGACAATGTAAACTATCTACTGGGTATGTTACCACATGGCCCCAATAGATTTTTATATTTTCTTTATAATCTTCATAAGTGATCTGAAGTCTTCTGCCTTTTACAACATTTTTATGACATTTTCCTAGAAGAAAACCTGTGTTTCAAAATTTGAAAGAAAACCCCATTGATTTGCTAAAACAATCATAATTTCTTGAATTCTTCTTTTAAGATTTTTATTTTTATAATGATATATCAAATAACTAGATATTTATATGTTCTTTTTCAATAATAGTTTTCATTTAATTTTATAAAATATTTCTCATAGACATAGATTGAAAAAATAAGAACGGAAAGGGAAACACGAAGCAATCCATGGACTGGGTTTGGTATACTTCACAAAAATGTAAAACGGGGGTGGGGTGGGAGTGATCAGTTCTATTGTGGGGGCTTGGGGTGGAGACACAAACCTTTGGTGGTTGGAGTAGTGTGAAACTATATTCCTATTAACTCATAATCTTATAATCCACTATTAACTAACATATCAGGGGAAAAATAGATTGAATATTTCAAGTTCTTTAACTGTCTAGATTTTAGTTCTGAGTATACATCCCTTTAGTCTAAGCATTTAATGTCTCAAATTTGTAAACTGATAAAAAATGTTTCTACTAGAGGTAGTTTTTAATACCAACTTATTTTGCCCCTTTCTTATTCCCAGTTTTCACTCTTTCTGTATGTGTTTGATAGACTAATTGGGTTGCTTATTATTTGTCTTCTTTGCAGATATAAACCTGTGTTTCTATTTTAGTGATTTTTTTAGATGTTATTTATTTATTTATTCCTTTTTGTTGCTCATGTTGTTTTATTGTTGTAGTTATTATTGATGTCATTGTTGTTGGATAAGACAGAGAGAAATGGAGAGAGGAGGGGAAGACAGAGAGAGGGAGAGAAAGACACCTACAGAACTGCTTCACTGCTTGTGAAGAGACTCCCGTGCAGGTGGGTAGCCTGGCGCTGGAACCAGGATCCTTATGTCAGTCCTTGTGCTTTGCACCATGTGCTCTTAACCCACTGAGCTGCTGTGCTACCGCTTAACTCCCTATTTTAGTATTTTTTTCACAGACATGTATTGTTCCATGGATTTTGATAGCTCATGTATTAATTTCATGTAAACTAGGATTTAAAAATGTTCCACCTTGACAGAGTTATTCTATACCATATTGGAAAGCTTTTATATGGTTAAATTTTTCTCCTACTTTCTCTTTGTGGTTGAATTCTTGTTTAATTCCACTTCTTTCTTCTAGCGTTTGCCCTTCTTCCGTAGCCAGTCAACAGCGTCAGGTTGAGCCTGATGTAAAGTTTCGAGACCTTCTTTGAATCTGGAGAGGTGGCAGTCGTTGACTATGTGGGTCATAGTCTGTCTGGAGCCGCAGGGGCAGTTCGGGTGGTCTCTGGCTCCCCAGCGATGGAACATAGCGGCGCACCGGCCATGGCCTGTTCGATAGCGATTGAGGAGGGCCCAATCATAACGTGCTAGGTCAAAGCCGGGTTGACGCTTGCAGGGGTCTGTGATGAGGTGTTTGTTCTTTACCTCAGCTGACTGCCAACTCTGTTTCCAAGAGTCTGGAACAGAGAAGTTCAGTGTAGGCGTACGGGACCAGATTGGGTGATGAGACGTCAAGCGTTGGACAGGGTGGGTGAAGATATCCGCGTATATTGGCAGGTCCGGTCGAGCATAGACGTGGGAAATGAACTTAGATGATGCCGCATCCTGATGAATATCTGGCAGGGCGATGTTGCTAAGCACTGGCAGCCATGGAACTGGGGTGGAATGGATGGTTCCAGAAATGATCCTCATGGAGGAATATAATTTGGAATTGACCAAGTGGACATGGGGGCTATAGAACCATACTGGGGCACAGTATTCTGCAGTGGAATAGCATAATGCCAGAGATGATGATCGTAGTGTGGAAGCGCTCACGCCCCATGAGGAGCTGGCCAGTCTTGCAATGATGTTATTCCTCGCGCCCACCTTTGCTGCAGTTTTTATGAGATGTT
Source organism: Erinaceus europaeus (assembly GCF_950295315.1). Classification (NCBI taxonomy): domain Eukaryota; kingdom Metazoa; phylum Chordata; class Mammalia; order Eulipotyphla; family Erinaceidae; genus Erinaceus; species Erinaceus europaeus. Next base: position 129,790,358 of record NC_080165.1, read on the forward strand.
CGTGAAATGACAGGGTGCGATCGAGAGTAATGCCAAGATAGACTGGCTGGGCTTCATGATGGATTCTCGTATTGCCAAGCTGCACATTAAGCTCACGCGAGGCCGAGGCATAGTGTAGATGGAAAACAGATGATACTGTTTTTGCAGTGCTAGGGATTAGTCGCCATTTTTTACAGTAATCAGATATCAGAGACGTGTCTTTCGTGAGTGTTTCCTCGAGGGTGTCGAGAACTTGGATGCCTGAGTTGCACAGCAGATGTCATCGACGTAGATGAACTTCCTTGAAGAAGTTTCTGGGAGGTCATTGATGTAAATATTAAATAGCGTAGGAGCCAGAACAGAGCCCTGGGGGAGGCCACTTGAGACAAGTCTCCATCTGCTAGACTTGCCACCCAGATGCACCCGGAATCTTCTGTTTTGGAGAAGAAACGATATAGTGTTGGCCACCCATGGAGGCAGGCATCTTGAGATCTTGACTAGGAGACCACGGTGCCAGACCGTGTCATAGGCTGCTGTTCCACTAAAACAAACAAAAAAAGATGTTTGTTATGACTTCTATGTAGCTTATCGGCTTATCCTCAGGAATATTTATGTGTACCAATAAATGTCTCACAAACTCAGCCTATCTATCTTAAGGCACAGCTGATTTAATAACCAATTTTCCATTGTTAGGAAATAGAAATATAATTGATTTTTTGCAGTTTCATTATTTTGATTGATAATTTAGACCATAACATCAATCTCTTACTACTTTCAATCTCTTACTACTCTGTGATTATGGTGAGTTATATGATCTTATTTTCAAATTGAAGCTCAGCTTCTTAAACTTTTGGGCTAATATCTTTTAGATTACTTTAAGATCTATTTTAGTAGTTATTGCCCCAAACAATAACAATAAAACAGAGCTAGTTTATAACACAGGGTTAATGTCAATTGAACTTGCATTTGCTCTGTCTTTCTATAAAACAAACAAACAAACAAAAAAAACCCAAATTATATAAGAGATATACCATAGTCTAAGGACAAAGATATCAGGTGGATGTACAACTCTTACAAATGTACTTGTAGCCAGCTTTTCATTTTTATTGTTCTAGCCACCATTGTGCATAGTTTCTGTAAATACAATTAATTTCTTTCATTCCTTTTTCATATTGTCAAGAATATTATTTCAGTTGTCTTCATGTCCTTTAGTTCTAAATTTACATGTGGATTGCCTCTCTCTACAAAGTCTTCTGTTCCGTACTTCATTGTTTGCTGCACCACTGAATCTACCATGCAAGGTCTCAAATATAGACTTAGCCATAATTTAACAAAGCAATTCTGACAACATAACACGGAAGAGTTAAACAACATTCCAGTAACAGTATTTTATTGAGATGATGGAAAAAGTATATAAAAAATCTCAAGGGATGGTGGGTAGGTAGCATAATGGTTATGCAAAAGACTCTCATGCCTGAGGCTCCAGAGTCCCAGGTTCAATCCCCTGCACCACCAGAAGCCAGAGCTGAACAGTGCTCTGGTAAAAAAAAAAAAAAAAAAACCTCACAAAAATTTACACATAGTAAAAACTATGCAAGTTGGACAAGAAAAGATGAAAAAAACTGGGACAATTCTTCCTGGTAAAGAAAATTATAATGGGTAGAGGTAGATAGCATAATAGTTATGAATCGAGACTCTCATGCATGAGGCTCTGAAGTCCCAGGTTCAGTCCTCCATACCATCATAAGCCAGAGCTGATCAGTGCTTTGGTAAGAAAGAAAAAAAAAGTTATAATGCCTATCAGAGATATATTTAAATTGCTAGAGCACAGGACTTCCATTAATGAAAGTCATGTGCCATTTATGCCATGCCCTGATTTCAGTCCTTGGTATGGCATAAAATGAAGTAAAACTCTGGTTTTTTCCTCTCTTTTAATATATTAATAAAAAGAAACAAAAATATTAACCTCTGAAGAAAAATGATTCAAAATAAATATTAAAATAAATAAATCCAGTGATCACCTTTAAATTAAAAAGATTATTGTTTACATTTAAATTCATTAGTAAGTTGTGATATATATATATATATATATATATATATATATATATATATATATGAATACTGCTCAGCTATTTAAAATGAAAGCGACCTTCTTCACCTCATCTTGGATGGAGCTTAAAGGAATCATGTTAAGTGAGATAAGCCAGAAAGAGAAGGATAAATATGGGGTGATTTCACTCATGGTCAGAAGTTGAGAAATAAGCATAGAAAGGGGAAACACAAAGTTGAACTTGGAGTGGTTTGGTGTATTGCACCAAAGTAAAGAACCCTGGGTAAGGCGAACAGGGAAAGTGGTGAGGGAAGGTTCTGGTACACAGCTAAGGACTTGATTTGGGGAGGATTGTGTTTTTCAGGGTCCTATCTTGGTGAGATGAGAACTTGTGAAAATGTGCCAATAACTGTACTCTAAACCATTAACCTCTCAATAAAAATAAAGAAAAAAAAGAAATAAAAATTTTAAGACTAAATTAATTTTGTCTTATAAATGGAATAGCTAAGATTAATGGGCATAAATATTAAGGAAAGAAAAAAAAACATAAAGATCAACTCTAGATTAATTAGAGCTGTTTAGAATTTGAAGGAACCATTGTTTAAAGCAATGAGTTTCTTCTCATTGGTTGTAACAGAAAAGGTAGAAGATGCATCAGGAATGTTCTCAGCAATATTTTTGAACTGATTGAGGTTCTTAAAAAGGATTTTCTACTACCTTTTTGTTTGTTTCCCAAAGAGTCCAATAAAAGTAGGTCACAACAAATATTTTCAGTGAGGGAAAAACACTCCCTTGGAGACAGAAAACATTAAACCTCTCTCAGACTACAGAGGCATAAAGACTTTATATTTAAACAAGCATTCTGAAAAATCGTAGCCTTAGTCATGAAGTAAAATTTCCACCAAACTCCAATTAATTAGAATGTTAAAATCAGAGTATTTTGTTTCTCTGTGAAAAATAAAATATACTCCTTCTTCTTGTCCCTCTGTTGCATTCCAAAATGTTTGACTAAAGAATAGTTGTTTATAAAAATTAGCATATTGCTTTTCTGTCCCTTGTAAATTAGAATCCCTAAGTGGCAGAAAAAAAAAAATTTCTCCTGACTTTTAAGGACCTCCATAATACTCATCAGAGAAACTAGAGATGAATACTTTTTTTTTTCCCCACTTAAAGAAATTTGTTGCTAAGCAGAAAATTTGGTACTTGTAATTATGTAATGCTACTTTTCTTTCTCCCTAGGAAAGACCCCAATTTTCACAATGTTGATGAGTTCTAAACTTAGTCAAAGCGTGCTTTGTGCTTCATTTTGGATTCTGGGCAACAGGCTTGTCTTTGAAATTAAAAAAAAAAAAAAAAAGAATCATCAACTGTTATTAGAACATTGAATCTAAATAAAAGTCTTCTAAAATTAAGCAATGTTTATCATGAAATTTTTAATGGTATCTGATTTAAAGGGTATGTATTTTACTTTTCACTAATTTAGGATACTGATAAAATTTATATTCAATAATTCATAATACTTAAAATGCCATCTAAGATAAACTTCTTAAACTACAACTGCTGATTTTGCTAAAAATGTAGTCCTTCAGGGGGTGGAGGTGATAGCTCAGTGGTTTAAGCGCACATAGCTTAGGGCGCAAGGACCCGCTTAAGAATCACCGTTCCCTGGACAGACAACCCCAACAATATGTCCTGGAGCTCCGCTTCCCCAGAGCCCTGCCCCACTAGGGAAAGAGAGAGACAGGATGGGAGTATGGATCGACCTATCAATGCCCATGTTCAGCGTGGAAGCAATTAACAGAAACCAGACCTTCCACCTTCTGCATCCCACAATGACTTGGTGTCCATACTCCCAGAGGGTTAAAGAAATAGGAAAGCTATCAGGGGAGGGGATGGGATAAATAGTTCTGGTGGTGGGTATTGTGAGAAGCTGTACTCCTCTTATCCTATGGTTTTGTCATTGTTTCCTTTTTATAAATAAATAATTAAAAAGAAAATAAGAATCCCGGTTCAAGCCTCCCCCCCCCCTTTAATGGGAGTGGTTTCGCAAGCAGTGAAGCAGGTCTGCAGGTGTCTCTCTTTCTCTTTCCCTATCTTCCCCTCCTCTCTTGACCTCTCTCTGTCATATACAACGACAGCAGTGACAACTATAATAATATCCACAACAAGGGCAACAAAAGGGAAAAAATAGCCTCCAGGAGCAGTGGATTCATAGTGTAGGAAAAAACTTTGGATCTAGCATCAACATCTCTTATAAACTATAATTCATTACCTTGCTTATCCCTCTCTCGATTACAGATTATCTTTACTTAGTTGCTTCCATTTTGGGACTATCACAAATTTTGTTATGAACATCAGTGTACATGGATTTTTTTTTTTTGGATAATTTGTTTTTGTTGTTGTTATTCCCTCTGAATTTATCCCCAGGAGAAGGAATATTACTCCAGGGTCATAGGGCAGAATGATTTTAATCATGGGTAGAACTTAAGAAACAAAGAAAGACAGGGAAAAATATGAAGTAAAACTTGCACTGGGTGTGACGTGTTGCATCAAAACGAACGACCAGGCGCAAGAGGGGGAAGAGGAGTGGTACAGGTGTTAGGTCCTGGAGCATGATGGTGGAAAAGTAGCAGGTGAAAATGTTTTGTAGGCACCTGTCACTGGGAAAGGAGAAATCACATCCACGTGTCAACAACGGTGCTTTAGTTAATTAACGTCCCAATAAAGTTAAAAAAAAAAAAGCTTTTTTGTTCTTTATTATTCATCACTGTTGGTACTTCTCATTTCTCACAGGGTCTTATTAGAGAACGCTTTGAGTTTCTTTTTTGCCCCCAGGGTTATTGCCGGGGCTCGGTGTCTGCACCACGAATCTACTGCTCCTGGGGACCATTTTTTCCCCTTTTGTTGTCCTTGTTTTATCATTGTTGTGGTTATTATTATTGTTGTTGCTATCGTTAGATAGGACAGAGAGAAGTCGAGAGAGGAAGAGAGACAGAGAGGGGGAGACAGACACCTGAAGACCTATTTCACTGCCTGTGAAGCGACTTCCGGGCAGGTGAGGAACCAGGGGCTCAAACCCGGGGCTCAAACGGGGATCCATATTCCTGTCCTTGCACTTTGTGCCATGTGTGCTTAACCCGCTGCGCTACCGCCTGTCTCCCTGCTCTGAGTTTCTTAAAAAATACTTTAAAGCTATTATTCACATTTTCAGTATAGCTTTTACGATGACTTATTTTATATTGTTGGTTTGGGTAGTCTTTTGTCAACAGCACACATGCATATTTTTATTTTTATTAGAGATTTAATAATTATTTACAAAATTATGGGATAACAGGTATAAGTTCACACACTTCTGCCACCAGGGTTCTGTGTCCCCATTCCCTCCACTGGAAACTGTACTACTTTACTTAAGGTCACATATGTGGGTTAACTAATATTTCCATGATTATCTGTCTATATTTATATATATTTGCTCATTTTAAAATATTATTTAAACAATTTTTAAGTTTATTTTTTTTCTTCTTAATCATTTTATTTTGTTTGTTTTTGGATAGAGTCAGAGAAATTGAGAGGAGAGGGGGAGCTGGAGAGGGAAAGAATCAGAGAGACACCTGCACCCCTGCTTTACCACTCCTGAAGCTTCCGCCCTGCAGGTGGGGGCCAGGGGCTTGAATCTGGGTCCTTCCTCATTATAATGTATATGCTTAACCAGGTGCACCACCATATGGCCCCTATTTGCCCATTTGTTCTGTGATCCTTCCTTCTCTCAGTCATATCTACACCTATTACTGCTTCCAGATTTTTTTTTTTTTTCTTCTCTGTGACTGGATAGAGTTGGAGTCCAGAGCCCTCTGGCCATCTTCCCCTAACATTTCTTCCCTTCTGGGAATAAGTATCAAAATTCTTTATGGGGTGCAGAAGGTGAGAGTTCTGGCTTCTGTAATTGCTTCTCTGTTGGACATGGGTGTTCGCAGGTCGATCTATTCCCACGCTTATTTCTATCTTTTCCTAGTGATGTCGGGCTCTTGAGAAAACAACACACATTTTAAGAACATTACTAACTTTAAGGTAAAGAAAAACAGTCTTGTATTATCTATGAATCACAGTTAACCAACAAGATCTTATCTGTTATTGTTACCTTCTTCATTCACAAATATGACACGAAGACATTAGGATGGTTAAGCAATGTAGATTTGTCTTTGTGTGGTGGGGATTGGAACTGGTTTGGTTTATTATACCTAATCACTGTCATTGCTGTTTTGTCATCAGCTCCACTATTGGATAAATTGAGTAGAGTAAATCCGCAATATTTTCCAGATGTATAATCACACAAGTCTATCAAACTTCTACATTCTAATGAATGGCCAAAATGAGTTCTTGCTCTAGTCTAGACATTGCTGCAGGGATTTCGGAATTTAGAGGATAAAGTTAGTAATCCAAAAGTACAATGGAGCACCAGGCAGTGGTGCACCTGGTTGCATGCACATATTACCATCATCAAGGGGCTCAGTTTCAAACCCCCAGTCACCACCTGCAGAGTAGAAGCTTCACAAATGGTGAAACGGTGCTTGTCTTTCTCTTTCTTGCTATGTCTCCCGCTTTGCTCTCAATTTATCTCTGCCTCTATCCAATAATTTTTTAAAAAGAAAGCAAAAACATAACTAAAATAATAACCAAAAATTAAAACATCAGATTTGTGTCTTTTCTCATCAACTGATTTAACTTGGTTTGTCAACTAAATGACTGTTCTCCCACTTGCTAAGTCTCCTCTACCAGAGTGTTTCTATTCAAGCCTAAACTTGATTTTAAAGACTAATTACAGTGATGAAGTTGGTGAGGTGAAAAAGTCTTTTTCAAAGACCAACTCACTATGCAAATTTTCATAATACTGTCCTTGTACAAACAACAGGAATATTATCAAGGAATATTGCCTCCTTCCTGATTCAAGATCTTATTAAATAAATGTTATTTTCTCTATTGAAAATAAGTTTTGCATCAACAATAAATGGCAAGGGTGCATGATAGAATATTTAAAATGGAATGGAAAAAGGAAAATAAAATTGAATTAATGATACACAAATTTAAATTGTGAAGAGTTATGACTGATTTCTTCTTGATGGCCTACTTTTGAGTCTCTGTGCGATTTTTTTTCCTTATGAACATTTGAATTAATTAGAATAATCCATATCAATATCTACACTTGGCTATTGATCCAGTTATGAATTTTTCTGTATACAGCTCCAATACTTTTAGTAGTGAGAATTTAAAAGTAAAGTGGAAACATAATTGAGGGTCATTTTGTCTGGACCCATTATAGAAGAGCCACAAAATACCACAGCTGTTGAGACTTGACTTTCCATATAATTTTCTACCCGGCAATAAAATTTCCTTCTTTTCTGAGCCAGTTTCTTTATTTGCAAAATGTCTATTTGGCAGCAATGTACTTTCTCTTTTAAAAATTAAAAAAAAAATTCTATCCACATTTCAGTTATCAGCAAATTTAGTACATAGCATATTGCAAGTCTGGTCTTAAACTCACATTCTATCTGTTTAACAGAGAGCTTAGCAGGTGTGGGGAAATATAGAAGGTGTTGAAGGACATATCGAGAGAAAAAGGAAATAATATCAAAATCAAGGCCACAGCTAACAATCACCTAAATTCTTCCTGGTGATTTGCTACATCCGGAAATATTGAGCTCTTCAATTGTTCCTTGCTTTGTGGAAATTATGAAAAGGAGACAGGATATAGTATGTCAGAAATCTGTAAAAATGAAATGGAAACAGATAATAATGAGACTAGCTCGTTTCATTTCCCATGTAGAACAGCAAAATAAGATGAATTGTCTCATCTTTTCTAAATGCCACCTCATATTGATTCCTTTGGCAAAGCTTGTTTCTAGGAAACCTAGACTTCTTTGATTTTGTGATTATGAAGTTTGCAGTTACAAGCTTTGCTAATTATCATGGGCACTGAGATTTGAGAACAACATTGTAGTTAGTAAACAATTAATTGATCCAAGAAAAAGCTTGAAAAGTGTACTGTTTTAGTTATATAGAATATGTAAATTACTGTTTTTTCTTCTAGGGTTGATGATAATGAAAGCCTTTAGCCACTTACTTGAACTTTCTGACTTATGTTTGTTATTTTTGTATTTTATATTTTATGACTTCTTAATGAAGTGAACTTTTAGAATCTTCCACTTTCCTTATATCTCATTTGATGTTAAAATTGCATTTCTTGGGCAATGAGCTTTATTCTTTTGTTGACATAATGCTTGAACCTAAATTATATTCACCCAGAGAAAAGAGTGGCAATAATAAGAATGAACATCTTCTGGCATTTAATCATTAGAACATAGATTGATAAACATTTTAAATAGAAGCCTCACATTTTTATTTTAAAACTATGTATTTTAAACATTACAAAAACTTAGATCTTTTAGATTAGAATACTCATATACAGGAATAATAGTAAAATATAAAGAAGACCAACAACACAGTAATGCATAGAAAATTTATATTGGGTTTGGGATTATGCCTTGCACTTTGAGTTGAACAGAATCATAATTGATATTAAGAACTAAGATACTTCCAGTCAAATGATGGTTCAAGCAGGCTTCTGAGACTGCCTCAAAATACACTACAACGTTGCTTAATGTCCAGTTCAATTCTTTATTATATCTCATTTCATAGGGGAGGAGGGAGAATTCTTAAATTGTTTCTTCTTGCAACCGTAACTGTTTTTCTTTATAAACATTGACTATGTGCCCCCTCTCTTCTTACTATTTAGTTATGTCATATTTATGACTAGGAAAATACATGAATAATTGAGAGATGTATCCTTTGATAAAGCAGAACAAGATGTTTTCATTAAGTTAGACTACACCTGATAAGGACGTTGTCCAGGTAGGCAATCTCCAGCAGAGGAGTGCTGAGATTCATCTTTCTTTTTTTTTCCTCCAGGGTTATCTCTGGGGCTCAGTGCCACTAGCACTAGGAATCCACTGCTCCTGGGCCTTTTTTTTTTTTTTGGATAGGACAGAGGTGAGAAGGGAGGGGGCATAGAGAGGGAGAGAGAAAGACACCTGCAGATTTGCTTCACTGCTTGTGAAGCGACACCCTGCAGTTGGGGTGTCAAACTGGGTTCCTTGCACGGGTCCTTGCACTTCATACTTTGTGTACTTAACAAGGTGCGCCACTGCGCCTCCCCCCCAAGATTTCTCATTTTAAAAAAATTCATACTTTAGCAGCTGAAGTGTTATTTAAATGTAGAACAAATAAGCACAGGTGAAGATACAACCAATAGGAACCATTACAGAGATCATTTTCACCTAGCTGGCAAAACATAATGTGGAGTTAAGACATTTGATTTACAATAAACTATATCTCCTTCCAGTGGAATCTCTGACTAGTTTTTTTTATTTGTAAAATGGAGCTTGAAATATCACATGCTTAAAACATGTGCAAAAGGAGGTGGGCTATAAACTACAAGATAGCCTTTCCTTGTTTATTTACTTTTGTGGTCCTGAGGTCTCGCACATATGTTATTACACAGCTCCTCATGTTGACATTTGCCTTCTCTAAATTTCAGATAGAAAGGGAGAAGAAGAGCAAGAGGGAGTGGGGAGGGAGAGACTACAGCATTGCTCTGCCAGCTGTGGTTCCCCTGGTATCTGGTGCTCCTGTCTGATGCTGGAGTTTGAATCCAGGGCTTTGAACTTGGTAACATGCAAGCTCTGTTAGATGTGCTATTTCCCAACCCCAAGAAAACCTCTTCCACAGGTAGCTTACTGGATTATCATATGATCGATTTCCAAAACAGAACTTTATAAACTATAAAGCACTAAAAAAAAAGTACTAATTTTTTTAAACAAAATTTAATTGGCAGATGGGACTGTGGCTTTGGATTTTGTATTCTGAAGGGAATTGTGGCTATAAAGTTTGAAGGATTTGTTCATATGGGTTGGGTGCAACTGGATACCATTTTGTAGTTAATTTACACCACCGTCGTCATGTAGCTTAAAAATGCAAGCTGCTTACATAAATCTAATTTAATTTTATTTATCTTACTTTTGCAAGGTGGATATATTACAGCCCAAATGACAGATAAAACAACCAAGACAACCAGAATTTTGCTTTAGCCAAGGCCACAAGTCTAAGGAATGTCAAGGGTAGTATCAGAATCTTAAATTTTTAACTTCTAAGGTAGTGTGGTTTCTGTCACAATGTCAGTGACGATTTGGATATGGGATAATAAAGTAATGAATATGGATAAAAAATTTAAAACTCTGGACCAAATTTTCCTTTTTAAAATCCATCCTCTTCTGCCAGGAGAGTATAAGTGCCAGGAAAATGTTCCTTTTGTGGGAATTAGAGGAAGAAACCACTTGAATCACATCACAAATGTTCAGCCCAATCAAAGCAACCTTCAAGAGCTGACAAATAACCACAGCTTTGAAAGTCACTGTAAGTAAGCCAAATAAATCATATTTATTAAATATGTCCTATTGAAATGGCATTGAGATCTAGTCCTTTCCCTACATTAGTCAAAATCTAGTCCTTTCCCTACATTAGTCAAAAAAAGAGAGAGGTGGGTAACAAGTAGCAAAATACCTAGAACTTAAAAGAAAAGGGGGAGGGATGAATCATTTCTTCCCTGAAAAAAAAAGTGCTTATATTTATGTAGTAGAACTGAAATTAGAAAAATATTATACAGACAATTCTTGACAATAGAAGATTTTGACATTTCTGAAATATCTATTATTTCAAGAAAGGTGTAATATAATAAAATCAAGACTTAACAGGAACCTCCACATCTACTTTTATACAGTGTTGTATACAGTTTACCTGAACATAATGACATTTGAATTCTAAGTATCTAGGTTTATTTTATATTTTTCCATATTTTCTGTTGTACTCTGTTTGGCATGACATCTGGGGACTCGAGTATCTGTACTGTCTAGCTTAAAACTTGTCTATACAATAACTTGGATTCACCTGAATATCAGATGTCAGCCTCAGGGAAAAATTAGTATAGTCATGGGTTCTTTGGAATAGAACTAAAATAGGTCTACTAACTATCTACAAAATGGAGACCCTCCCCCCAATTCTTCCTATGAACTACTCCAGCCTTTAGGTTCATGATTAGTCAACACTTTGCTTGGCTCTATACGTTAACTCTTTTTTCAGCCACCAGGTTCCAAATGCTAACATAATGACAACCAGACTTCCCTGGGCAGAGAACCCCACCAATGTGTCCTGGAGCTCTGCTTCCCCAGAACCCCACCCCACTAGGGAAAGAGAGAGACAGGCTGGATGTATGGAACCGACCTGCCAAAGCCCAGATTCAGCCGGGAAGCAATTACAGAAGCCACACCTTCAGCCTTCTGTACCCCATAATGACCTTAAGTCCACACTCCCAGAGGGATAAAGAATAGGGAAGCTATCAGGGGAGGGGATGGGATATGGATTTTTGGTGGTGGGAACTATATGGAGTTGTACCACTCTTAAGCTATGGTTTTTATCAGTGTTTCCTTTTTATAAATAAAAATTTAAAAAAAAAACTTTTATATTGTCAAGTTCTGGCTTTCCTTCTTTTGGAAAATAGGCATGTAAATTTGATAAAAGACAAGTGGAGGTGATGTTCTTCACCAAAACAAGGGATTCTGGGGTGGTAATGGAATAGGGGAGCTTGGGCGAAAGGGGCTTGGGATTCCTAGATGAGGAGGGGAGAGTGTTTAGCAGGTTATACAGAACCTGGAAACCATACATATGTATAGAGAGATTTGCTGTAGTTCATTAATTCCACCACCCCCATAAATTAAAAAAAGAAAACTATGGTAAGTGCCTCAAAAAAAAAAAAACAAAAAAAACAGAAATCACCTGGCTCCATTAAGTTATCAGCCTTTTTATTCATTGTTAAAACAATAGATATTCAGAGATCATCAGGTGTGAGTATCAATAGTGTGATAAAGAAGAAAGTTCAAAGTTAATATCATTGCTGGGATGGTAACTCCACTAGCTGACTTTTTCTGGTAGAGAGAGGAAAAAAAAAAAACTTACAGTGCTGATACAAGGTTAAAGACAAAGTACACCCTCCCCACCTCAGTAAAATGATTTTTAAAAAATAAGAAGGAAAGTTGAGGGAGGGGAGAGAAAGAATGATTTTTCCATTTGTAATTCTTTATCTACTGTTCTTTATGTTAAATATATATATTTACAGCCACTAGAGGTATATTTAGCTGGGAATTGTTGGCTACACAGCAAATCCCTTAGGGCTCCCAGTATTTGTTTGTTTGTTTGTTTTTTTCCTAAAGACAGAGAGACATTAACAGGGAAGAGAGAGAGAGAGAGAGAGAGAGAGAGAGAGAGAGAGAGAAGGAGGGGGAGGGGGAGGGGGAGGAACCTCCATCACTGCTTTGCAGCTTATTGAGCTTTCCTACCCCCCATTTGAATGGTGCCTGAGTGCTTAAACCTGGCTCCATGTGAATGGCAATGTGTGGGCTCTACAAGGTGTGCCACAGCCCGGCTCCTATCTTTTATAAGTAACTGGTATTCACAGCTTTTTGTTTGTCTGATTGTTTTTTGATTTGTTGAATTAACGAATTAGTCTTTTTGGGGTTTTGTGTGATTTAAAATGATAGGGTGACTTTTTTTCAGGGAGGGATGAGGGAAATAAAAGTGGATTTATGCAGTGCCTTGGACATTTCATCTAGCATTTTAGGAATCTATGAGAGATAGCCATAAATGAGGCTGAATCATACCACTAACTATAATACATATGGAACTCATACTCTCAGAGACATCGTGTATCTTTAAGATTATAGAAGTTATCTTTTTTTTTTTTTACTTATTTGTTTATTTTCTTTTAGATACAGACAGTGCAGAGGGCATAAAAGAAACCACAGCATCAAAGCTTCTTTCAATGTGATAGGGGCCAGACTTGAGCCTGCACACATAGCAAAACATCACACTGCAAGTGAAGTGTCTAACTAGCCAAAGATTATAAAATTTAACAAACCTTGTAGTCCTTTGTCCTGACTTTTAAAATTGGGCCCAGGAGCCTAATCCTGTGACATAGTCACAGATATGAAAACTTCAGCTTGAACAAATACAGGCCTCAATCAAATGACTGAATTGTGCAGAGCATGAAACAAAAAGGTTTTCTCACACATATAAAAACCAGGATGGGTTACTAAGAATGATTTGTAAAATTAGTAAGTCAATATTCATGAAAGTCATCAGGATGCTTCCCTGACACTGCAATTATTATTATACTAAATCTCTTTTTAAAGAAGACTTTTAAGGGGGCTGGGAAGTGGCACACTGGGTTAAGTGCACATATCATCATGTGCAAGAACCCAGGTTAGAGCCTGTACTCCCCACCTGTGGGGGGTCGAGGACAATGCTTACCTAGTGGTGAAAGCAGGTCTGCAGGTGTCTGTCTTTCTCTCTAGCTACCCTCCACTCACAATTTCTCTCTGTCCTGTCAAATAACATAGAGAGAGAAAGGAAAAAAGAAAAAACAAAAAACAGTCCACTAGCAGCAGTGACTCCATAGTGCAGGCACTTAGACTCAGTGACAGCTCTGGTGGCAATAAAAACTAAAAAAAAAAAAAAAAAAAATAGAGAGAGATTTTTAAGATGATAAATGCCATGATCTCATCAAATATGATGCCAAATCCATTGTTAAAAAGACAATAAAAACTGTCGTGGATGTTTATTAGAGATCAAGTTCAGTGTTAAACCATCAACACACATAATTTCATTGAATTCTCTTAAAGAATCCTTTGATCTCATCCCCATGGTACAAATGATACACATTCAAGTACATTGAATAACTTACTTGAAGCCACTAATTTAGTAAGTGGAAGAGTCAGACTTCTAATCACGAGTGTGATGCCACAGAGGTCAAAATTACAAGGCAATGAAAAAATCAAGGCAGTTTAATGAGACTAGAGGTAATCTTTTCTAAAATATTTATTCCATCCAATCAAAACAGCCTGCATTTATACTTATAACATGAGTAAATTTCATGGTTCCAGGAGATAACTAGCAAATTGCATGCTCAAAGTCACACAAAGTTGCATGGATTTAAGAAAGAATTTTATAATAATAAGATCAAGAGTTTAATGAATACTTTTCCCAAAAGAAGAATTATTTTTTATTAAACAAGTAAAGAATATCTTTACTGATTATAATTGCTGTTTTAAGAATGGGATTTAATGCCATTAAATGTATTGGGAAAACCCACTAAGAGTTAACATTTGTGTATTAGGTAATGAAATTGCCCAAAATAAATAAAGCAATTAAATTTTATTGGCAATTTCCTCTTTTATGCTTATTTCACGGGAAGTCAGAAGTTATAAAATCATAAAATTATTTTTATAACAAACAGAATTTAGGCCATTTTGCAAAGAGTAGAATCTACTTCCCAAGACTCATTATTTCTTCCTATATCTCATATATATGAAAATAGCACTAAGTTTTTAGTTACTTCTTACAAGTTTGTTCAGTGTGCTGCTGGGCATCTAAAGTGACCAGTCTTATGACTATATTTTACAATTATGTGATAGACTGTGATTATTTTGTTTCCCAAAACTAGATTTATCATAGACTATCTATGACTATAATGTAAGGAATATATGTATATTTAAATACCATACATGCTTATATTCCCTAAATATTATACATACATAGAAAAGCAAAGAAAAATCGCTAATGTCCAACTTTCAAGCTTTATGGATGATTGAAATAAGTGTGAGTGCAAATAGGCTGCTTTCATAAAGCTACAATCCAGTTTAGTTACCAGGCAGGCTTTTTTATCTTTAAAGACATTTATTTGTTTTCTTTATCTATATTCAACAGATAAATATAGCCATGTGTGGGTACTCTTCACCTCTTCTTTCACACAGCATAGTGACCTCCAGTTCCTCTATTTTGCCTAGGGCCCGGCAATATGATATTTCTTAGTTGCAGAGTAATAGCTATTGAGTGTATGTCCCATAATTTTTTCTCCATGATTAAAATGGATACTCAATCATAAACTATGAATAAATGGGTTTAAGACTTAAATGTAGCTTTCAGACTTATAAGTGAACAAAGTAGACTGTAAAAGCAAAAACCTTAACTATTTGGAATCCAAGAGTTTCCACTGTAAACTGTCTTCCTATACATATTTTTTATTAAAGGCTTTATAAGTTGAGATATCTCAAAAAGGTGGGACATGAAAGGTACATGCATGTCTTTTCTCCAGAATACTATAGTATATGCAGCTCTGACTTCCAAGTACTAATACTTTTAAATTTTATTATTGAAAGGTTAATGATTTAACAGTACAGTTGGAAAATGGGTACAATTTCTTATCTTACCAGGATAAGTGTGTGCAAAACACTTTCACCCCCATTACCTGGTCCATTATCCTGTACCAGGACCTGAAACCCCCTCCTCCCTTCATCCCTCCCTGTCCTCATTCCTGAGTCATTTATTTTGGTCCAGTAAACCAACCAGACCAAGTTATATTTTATGTTTCCCCTTTATGCTCTTATTTCTTAAATTCTCTCCATGAGGGAGTCGGTCATGGAGAGAATTTAAGCTGTAGCACAGCGGGTTAAGCACAGGTGGCGCAAAGCACAAGGACCGGCATAAGGATCCCAGTTCGAACCCCGGCTCCCCACCTGCAGGGGAGTCGCTTCACAGGCGGTGAAGCAGGTCTGCAGGTGTCTATCTTTCTCTCCTCCTCTCTGTCTTCCCCTCCTCTCTCCATTTCTCTCTGTCCTATCCAACAATGACAACAACAATAAAACAACAAGGGCAACAAAAGGGAATAAATAAAAAAAAAAATCTCTCCATGAGTGACATCATTCTATATTTATTTTCCTTCTGGATTTTCTCACTTAACAATTTCTTTAAGCCCCATCCAAGATGAGGTGAAGAAGGTGATTGCATTGTTCTTAATAGCTGAGTAGTATTCCATTGTGTTTATATATTACAACATTCTTAGCCACTCATCTGTTGGACAACTAGGTTGCTTCCAATATTGGGCTATTATGAATTGTACTTCTATAAATGTAGATATATACAGCTCTCTTTGGGTAAGCATTGGGAAATTGTGCAGATGTGGTCGAGTTAGGCTGGGCCCACAAACCACCCTATGCTAGTATGGCCAGTCCCTTTATCTAAATACCAATCTTCTGTTTTGTCTTACCAATGACTAAAGGTCTCCTCCCCACCACGTTACCCCCTCAGGGTATTGCTAATTCCTGTCAGCTGAAACCATAGCAATGGTAGCTAAGGAAGTTCCCAGCTTGCCTTTTTCTTTTCTCTATCCCCTTTCCTAGCCATCTCTGTTCCTGACTTGCCACTTTTATCCCATAAAACCTACTTCTGTTCCTGGTTTCACTCTCCTCTTCTCTCCTCTCTTTTCTCTTCCGCATCCCAACCTGGAGAAGGGCTGGTGTACAGAGCGGGAGGTGGCCATTGCAGTTTGGTGCCATGTGGTTTAACCAGCTGTGCTCACACCGGACTCTGGGGCTTTCCTGTGTGAATAAAGAGTTGTATTACCACACAACCACGAGTTCCTGGATCCTCTCTCCCGCCCATAATGCTAGGCCGGCTGGTAAGTGTGTTTGTTTCCTTAGTATATATCCCCAGGAGAGGAAATGCTTTTTCAACTAATTTTTGATGTACCAAGGTATGAAGCATGTGTGATTCCATCACTCCTGAACTTAATTTTGTATTTTTTATTTCAGATAAAGAGGGAGAAACACCACAACCCTGGAGATGGCTCCAGTTCCACATAGTGTTGAAGTCTGAACCTTGCTAGTGACCATGGCAAGGACTGTACCCTACCAGGTAAACTATCTTATGATGCATGCTTCCCAGTATGAAGAAGAGCTGGGGTTTTTAAAATGTCAGTCAAAGTAGCTGACATATTCTGTAATTCTGACAGAGTTGAAATAATAAAGAACATTATAAAATATTTCAAGGTTATGATAAAACATAATGAAGTACTCTATCTTTCATAACACATATTACATAGCTTTTCTGGACTCAGTTTCCCATTTGTATGCAGAAGATAACTTGATTGCATACTATCCAAATCCTGCAGAAAGATGAATGATCTTCAGTATACTGCTGAAGAGCTTGTATTTATATCCAACTATTGGAAGCCCATTTTCTTATTTCTTCTAATTACTCTAATTTTTAGATAATATTTCCATTATGTTACCTTAATATATAATGATTGGCGGAGGTTTCTTTACAGATACTTATAATATACAGTTTGTTGTTTAATGGCATTAATTTTATTTACTGTGAGTAACTTTGGAGGAGAGGGCTATGAGACCAAGTGTCACAAGCTATTCTACAATCTTTTGATATTGATGTGTCAACTTAGGTTTTCATACGTAATCTCTCTGTGAAGTGGATAGAAATTATATTCTCTTATTTATATCTGCAGAACATGTCACCTCACAGTGAAAGGCATGTCAGCAATATCATGCTGACAGGAAGAATGGTCTGTGTCAATGATAACAAACACGTTCCTGTTCCCTGACCTTGCCCTTTATCTTCTGAGTGTCACCTCTCATACCTCCTGGGCAAATTTTAAAATGACCACCCTGTCAAACTTTTCACGTAGTGAGGATATCCAGATTACTCCACTTGCCAAATGCAGAAAATGTCACTTGCAACAGTGCAAAAGTCACCTTTGTTCTGACTCAGCAATGGCCAATGGCAACAACTGAACCACGTGAAAGAAATGCTGCTTGCTCTGGGAAGATACACATTTTCTAAAGAAAGAAAACTATTTTGGACCTTTTAGATGTGACAGCCTTTCTTGTTCACACTCAGAAAACACCTTCTCTAGATTCTTCTGGTTGTCAATTAGCAATGTTTTGCCAAGAATACTTTCACTGAGGCTGTTTTTAGAACTGAAAAAAAAAAAAAAAAGCCTGTGAGAGAAATGAGGAATTTAGAAACATTGTCAGTGTTGATTCTTGAGTTACAATATTTTTGTAAACACAAGAGTGGGTTAACTTTTTAATCAGAAAGACTGACATTTTTTGCTGCTAGGTTTAAAAAGGAAATTCCATGAAAAAATAGTAAAACAATAGGCTTAGACTGAATTTACATTCTGAAGCAAGTCACATTACTTAGCACCTGGACTGAAAGAGCAAATAAGGCCAAGGTTGGAATTCTTCAAACATCATAGGGTAAGGAACAATTTAGAATAAATGGTTCTGTTCCTCAGTTATAGTTCAATGTCTCTCATCCTGACTAGCTTTTCTGAAAATAAATCGTTCTGGATCCTGACACACAGAGATCAAGAAAGGAATCATGGTTGACAGTTAAAAATCACAATGATATTAAAATGAAGCAGAGAGAATAGTCAAAGGGAAAAATAAGAGTATTTTCATAGGGTTCTAGTCTATAGGTTTTTTTCTAGCTATAATAAGATATTTTACTGAAAAATTATTTAAATTTATTAGGCCATCTAGTCTGACTCCTTTTTATAAAACCACAATGAACTCGTTACATGGTTAGGTGTATAATGTTTTAAATACAGAGATATGATTTAAATATAAGATGTGATTTTGACAGAAATAGGATAACACAATCTACCTAATAAATGATTTATTTTATTTAAGCTCAATAAATTATTGAGATAGTGTCATGTGATAATTATTAACTTTGGGAGCAGAGATTCAAGAGTTCAAATTGTAACTCTGAAATATTGCCTTCACTTTAAGAAGTTTATCTGCTATTCAGTTTCCTCCTATTACAAATGGTAATGCCAATAGTATCCACCTTGCAAGGTTACCGCAAGTTAATCTTCATAAAATGTTTGCAATGGGGAGTCGGGCTGTAGCGCAGCAGGTTAAGCGCAGGTGGCGCAAAGCACAAGGACCGGCATAAGGATCCCCGGTTGGAACCCCGGCTCCCCACCTGCAGGGGAGTCGCTTCACAAGAGGTGAAGCAGGTCTGCAGGTGTCTATCTTTTTCTCCTCCTCTCTGTCTTCCCCTCCTCTCTCCATTTCTCTCTGTCCTATCCGACAACGACAACAACAATAATAACTATAACAATAAAACAACAAGGGCAACAAAAGGGAATAAATAAATAAAATAAATATTAAAAAAATGTTTGCAATGCCACCCAATCGATGTCAACTGTTAGAAATATTGTTCTGTCTCTATTCAATAAATAAATATTTAAAACAGAAATACACATAAAAAAAGAAATATTGTTACTTATAGTTACCAATAATCAAACAAGGGAAACTAAACAAGCAGATTCTATTCTTTAAGATAGAAATAGTTTTAGTGTACAGCAAGAGTCCTTAGAGTCCTGTGTTAAGAAAGGCTCATGTATGTACTAGGTGATAACAGTGTCAAAGCAGGCTAAAATATTTCACATGGTGAGCTCTGAAAGTGCCAAGAACCCCAATGAGCTCTAAATATAAATCATGAGCCTGTGTAGCATTCATCTTGGGCTAATTTATGGATCAGGAATTTAATCACCCCATAGCGAGGCTTTTAGAGGATGAGTAAAATTGGATGAGACAAGCATATTTACTTTAAGGGCTATGATGCTTCAGCTCCTATCAAATCTAAACTGTTTGAAATTTTGATACATTATTTCTAGTCAGGAAACAAAGAAGCCAACACTTTCCTTCACAGGAATTATAGGATGCTGATAAACTAACCAAGTTTTCATAAAAGCAGGATGAGAAAGAAGTTCTCAGTATCCCACTAAGTGGATGAAATAATTGAGATAACAGTGTTCAACATCAGATGACTGCTAAAAATACAAGAACAAACACAGAAACAAAAGCCAGACAGAATTTTCAGGGCATAGGGCTACTACCATTAATTTCTGGCACTGAAAATTATGGAGGTCCTGGGCACATAGCTACAACTGTTCATACTATATAGAGTGGTGCAGTTAGAGTGAAATACCTCTGATAATTGTTTCTATTATGATAATCAGGGAAACAATAAACTTTCCTCCCTTCTCTGACAAATTTGTTAACTCAGTCCTCAAGCCTTGATTATCCAATTATTCCTAGTTAAAGTATTTGAACATTGCTGGTAAATACATAACTTTCTCACATAGTATTTATTATTATTATTATTATTATTATTATTATTATTATTGTTACTAGGGCTTCACAGTTCTTAGTTGACATTTACTTATTTATTTATTGTCACCAGTGTTAGCTGGGGCTTAGTGCCAGCACAAAGAATCCGCCACTCCTGGTGGCCATTTTTTTTCTTTCTCTCTTTCTCTTCTTTTTTTTTCCCCCTCCTTCCTATTTTATTTGATAGAACAAAGAGAAATTGAGGCAGGTTAAGATATAGAGAGGAAGAGAAAAAGACACCTATAGACCTGAATGATGCATAACTGCATATCAATATGACCCCTTTCTTCTCCCTTCTCGTATTCAATCCATCACTAGGTACTGCCAAGCACTCTTTCTTTCTTTCATTTCTGAATGATTTTGTGCAAACAAATGATATGTCCTCCTTAAAAGTTTGATAGATTTAACCTGTGAAAACCAAGTCCCAGAATTTTCACTGGTCATTTATTTTTAGAACTTCTCCTAAATTTTTGGTTTCAGGCCTCTTAAAAATTATGAAGTCCCTCATCCCAAAGTGTTCTTACTTTGTGGGATCAATAACCAATACTGACCACAAATAAGCCTAGGCTGGTCAGTACTCTGGTGAAAGAAAAATAACAGTGAAAAGGTCATAGAGATAGTTCACTAAGCCGTACATATGGTTAGAGGCCAGGAACCAGACGGGTGTACCGTGACAGCAGGATAAGGCACCACTAACATGGTGTCCCTCCTTTCCTCTCTGGATGGAAAAGGCAGTCAGGGAATGGTGAAGTTACACATGCTCAAGGTCCCCACTCTGAAGAAAATATATAAATAAGTAAAAATAATGATAAGCACATTAAATTTTAGCTTAGTAAGTACATTCAATAAAATGACTTAAGAATTTTAAAAGATGAAGTTTTATAGATGCAAGTTCCTTTAAGTTTGAAAATTGCTATTTTTTCCACCTAGCTAATTCTTACTCCACAATAGATGTTTCAAATCACACAGTAATCCCAACTGAAGGATCTTTAAAACTAAGCTTCAAACATTTTCTTTATGGTGCTATATACATTTGCCAGAGCTAGGGAAAAATGCCATTAAAATTGCCTTGACTTGTTAAATTCTTAAGGTTTTATAGGAAAAATACTCAATAAATTCAAATAAAAATAAGATTTTTTAATCCCAAAATAACTAAAAACCCTCTAGGAATTTATTACTTTTGTTTGCTTTTCTACTTTTCCATATGGCAGATAAAGCCACTGTAACAAATATTTTCTTTGTTTCTTTCCTCTGATCCAAGTCCAAGACAATTACCAAGATGTACTCTTTCCCTGAAAATAGAGGAACACAATTCTCAAAGAAAAAGAAAAAATCCTGAAAACCTGATATATCTATACCTCCCAACAGGCTGAAATTATTTGGAATAAATATGGGACTGTTACTAAAAATTCAAACTGTTAAGCTAGTAACACTTCAGTATTCTATAATGTCTAACTGTACTATTTTGTAGGAATTTAAGAACTCATCATTTTAATAAAAAATTAATTTCCAGGGCAGTCGGGCAGTAGCACAGCGGGTTAAGTGCACATGGCGCAAAGCACAGGACTGGCCTAAAGATCCTGGTTCAAGCCCCCGGCTCCCCACCTGCAGGGGAGTCGCTTCACAGGCGGTGTCTCTCTTTCTCTCCCCCTCTCTGTCTTCCCCTCCTCTCTCCATTTCTCTCTGTCCTATCCAACAACAACGACATCAATAATAACCACAACAATAAAACAACAAGGACAACAAAAGGGAATAAATAAATAAATTTAAAAAAGAAAAAGAAAGGAAGAAGTAAAATTTAAAAAAAAATTAATGTCCTTGTCTGAGATTGCACAAAAACTTAAGATTTAAGTATATGTCATGTATATCTTCTTTTTTCAGTTCTTGCATTATTGATTTAATATTGATTTACAAAATTATAAGATAATAAGGTAATAAATTCATCATGTTCCCACCACCAGAGTTCTGTGTCCTCATCCCCCCACTGGAAACTGTAGTTCTCCCATGGTCATAGATATGGGTTAACTTTATACTTATATCTATATCTATCTGTCTATATATATAATTCTTTTGCCCATTTTTTATACTTAACTCTAATTTTATTTATTTTATATTTTTTAAATTTATTTAAGAAAGGATAAATTAACAAATCCATAGGGTAGGAGGGGTACAACTCCACACAATTCCCACCACCCAATCTCCATATCCCACCCCCTCTCCTGATAGCTTTCCCATTCTCTATCCCTCTGGGAGCATGGACCCAGGGTCATTGTGGGTTGCAGAAGGTGGAAGGTCTGGCTTCTGTAATTGCTTCTCCGCTGAACATGGGCGTTGACTGGTCGGTCCATACTCCCAATCTGCCTCTCTCTTTCCCTAGTAGGGTGGGTCTCTGGGGAAGCTTTTGCCCATTTTTTAATGTTTCTGACTTCACTTTTTTTCTAAGTCACACCTACACCTGTTACTACTTCTGAGTGTCCTTCCTTTTTCCCCTTATTTTCTCTTATAAGGAAAACAGTGCCTGACTTCTTCTGGTATTTACCAGATTTGTTTTTCCTTTCTTCCTTTCTGTGATCATATAAAAAATATGATTCCTAGAGACAAATACTTTGAGTCCTGTGAAAGCGGAATTCAGAGCCCTTTGGTCTTTCCCCCTACCCTTTACCTTCCTGGCACTATGGACCAAAATTGTTTTGGGGTGAAGAAGGTAGGAATTCTGGCATCTGTAATTGCTTCTCCACTGGATATGAACATTGTCAGATAATACCCACAGCCTGTTCCTATCTTTCCCTGGAAAGGTAGGGCTCTGGAAAGGTGCGGTTCTAGGACACATTGGTGAGGTCATCTGTCTTGAGAGTACAGGATGAAATCATAGTAGCATCTGAAACTTGGTAGTTGAAATGCAATAATATATTAAGCAGAACAAACTGTTTAATAAACAGGGACCAGAAATTAACACTACGGCAGATGAGTTTAGGGACCTTCCGGTGGAGAGAAGCTATTAAGTCTATTTTAGGTATGTTCCGAGGGACCCATGTCTTTACCAACTATTGCTTGAACTAGATAGTAAACATGGAGGTAGACTAGAAATGTTGCTTAGAAAGATGTATCAGAGTTCAGAATACAACTAGAAAGTCAGGTGTTTTTTAAAGTGATTTAATAATGATTGACAAGATAGTGGTATAAGATGGATACAATTCCAGACAATTCCCACTACCAGAGTTCCATATCTTATCCCCTCCATTGGAAGATTCCCTGTTCTTTTTCTTTTCTTTCTTTTTTACCTCTATCTTTTTATTTTTATCTTTACTGAGGGGATTGATGGTTTATAGTCAACAGTAACCTACAATAGTTTGTACATGTGTAACATTTCTTAGTTTTCTACATAACAATTCACCCCCCTCCAGTCTTCTGCCATTATGTTCCAGGACTCGAACCCACTCCTGAGTCTTTTACTGTGATGCAATACATCAAAACCAGTATAAGTTCTGCTTTGTGCTTTCTTATTTTTCCATTTCTTTTTTATTTTTAGTGATTTAATAATGTTTGACAAGATTATAGGATTAGAGAGGTACGAGTCCATGCAACTCCGACCACCAGAGTACCATATCCCATCCCCTCCATTGGAAACTTAGCTATTCTTTATCCTTCTGGGAGTATAAACCAAATATTTTTATGGGGTTCCGAAGGTCTGGCTTCTGTAATTGCTTCTCCACTGGACATGGGCATTGGCAGGTTGATCCATACCCCCAGCGTGTTTCTATCTTTTCCTAGTGGAGTAGGGTTCTGGGGAGGTGGGGCGAAGGGGGTTTCCAAGACACATTGTGAGGTCACCTGCCCAGGGATGTCAGGTTGGTGTCATGGTATTGTCTGCAACTTGGTGGCTGAAAAGCATTAAGATATAAAGCAGAGCAAATTGTTGACTAATCATGAACCTAAAGGCAAGAATGTAGCAGATGAGATTTGGGGTCTCCATGTTGGAAGATGCCAGAAAGTATATTTTAGGTTTATTTTAAGGGGCTCATGACTTTACTAATTTTTCCTGAGCCCAATAGCTAATATGCAGTGGGCTGAAGGTATTGTCTGGGAAGATGGAGTCAGAGCTGGGAATGGGATTAGAAAGCTGGATCAGGGTAGAGAGTAGCTCCCAAACACAAGAAAAGACTTTAGGAGCAGTGTTGCAAGTTTCTCTTTCTCTCTGCTTCTCTACTTTCACCTTCTCCCCTCTTTATTTATCTCTGTCTATCCAATAAATAAAAATATGATAAAAATAAAATTTAAGAGGAGTCGTGCGGTAGCGCAGTGGGTTAAGCACACGTGTGAAGTGTAAGGATCCCAGTTCCAGCCCACAAGTGGTGAAGCAAGTCTATAGGTGTCTATCTTACTCTACCCCTCTCTGTCTTCCCCTCCTCTCTCCATTTATCTTTGTCCTATCTAACAATTACAACATTAATAACAAGAATAAAAAAACAAGGGCAACAAAAGAGAAAATAAATAAATATAATAAAGAAATTTAAAAAATGAATTAGAAAGTTGAATTAGGGCAGACAGTAGCTCCCAATTTTGAAGAAAATATAAAAATTCTATTAACTTTACCCCATCAATCTGACCCAGTGCCCACATCCATTCATATGTAGCATAGAAGCCTGTGAAACCCTGTCAGACTGAGATCATAGTCGCTGATGACAGCTGGGAACATTCTAGGCTGCACTCAGCTCAGGAAAAGTCTTCTGTGAGTGGTAAAGTAGACTGAACCAGCTTCCCTTCAGAGAGTGAGGCAGTCCTCACTGCTGCTAGTCCACAGTGAAGGAAAGATCCTGGAGAAACTCACAAAAGGACCCATGATGATGTTCTTGATGGAAGTGACCAGTGATAGTAGAAAAAAGGGCCTGATGGAGGTCTAGGCCTAGCTTATCCATGTGGAAATCCAAGGATTCCAAAAATAGGACTCTAGGTGATAAGGTGGCCTAACACTGACCTAGAAGGACATCCTTAATTGATCCAATCTCTTGGCTTTTTCTAATTTTAGTAGTCCCTTCTTTATGTGATGACTTAGACTTTCTCCCAGTTGTTAGAGTGTTGTGTATCATTTGTTGTATTCAAACCAGTGTTAGGTTTATGGGGTGTGGCCTCAAGTTAGGGAGAAAATAGACCTAGGATTTTCGTGAGTTTTTGGTTAACCTTAAGTGAGTTAAGCGCATATGGCACGAAGCATAAAGACCAGAGTAAGAATCCCAGTTCCAGCTCCCTGCTCCCCACCTGCAGGGGGTGTTGCCTCACAAATGGTGAAGCAGGTTTGCAGGTGTCTATCTTTCTCTCCCCCTCTCTGTCTTCCCATCCTCTCTTGATTTCTCTCTGTCCTATTGAATAACAACAACATCAATGGCAACAATAACAAGAATGGCAATAACAAGGGCAACAACATGGGGAAAAAAGGCCTCCAGAAGCTGTAGATTTGTAGTGCGGCATCAATCCCCAGCAATAACCTTGAAGGCAAAAATAAATAAATAAATAAAAATAAGTTTTTTCTGCATTTACTTGTTTGATGACTGTTCATTACTTGATATTCAATTTTTGCCAATATATCTCTTGGCCAATTGTATACAATGTTTTTTCTAGTGATTATCAAGCAGTGACTGTTATGCTGATGCTATGTCAGAAGAGATTAAAAGATGAAAGAGTATAACTTTCTTATTGTCTTTTGTATAGTTAGTTGAGTATATCAATAGAGTGAGGGAAGTGAAGTAGGGGGTAGGAGAAGTGAGTGTCTAGACCCAAGTAGTGAATATTTGATTAGAGAATGTATGGTGCCTTCTTTAGGACATTCTACTAGGTTGTCATGCTTATTAAGTCTAAGTCTAATCGTGGAAGGCTATTAGGTACTTTTACTTTGAGGTATATACAATGACCCTTACTTACGAACACATCTACACATGTACCCTGTACCCAAGACCCTAGCTTATATCAAGTATCTATAACTTTTTTTTAGAAAATACATCATCTGAAATGAAATTAGGTAGTCCCTTGATTTAGGGACAATCTTACCAGGTTAAAAGGAAGGGAAGGTTGAAATCTCAGGCATGTAGTCTCTGGAGACAGACAGTCTGCTGCTAAAAGGCTTTATAGCAGCATGACTTGGCATGGTGGCGCTGGAAACATTTCTTCAGTAGTGAGACGGACAGAGGCAGTAAAACAGGGTAAGGGATCAGGACAAGATATATCATGAAATACAAGCAAAGTCCCAGATATTCCAGGATTAGGAGAAACACAAGATTTTAAAGAGAATGGGAAAGATCCCTTGCTGTCTCATAAAGAGTTTAAAATGATAGTAATTATAATTTTAACCAAGTTATTTGGGAGCTTGTATTTCTCTGAAAACTCAATGGTTGGAATTTACTGTAATATACTTGGCCTCACCATGTTTTATTCCATTTAAGGATATCTGCTTATAACAATATTTTAGACACTGACAAGACTGGATAATTTTGATCTTTTTGACCTGAAGCTGTAGGTAACTTAGGAAAAATTTAAAAAATCTATTGTTTCAGTAATTCAAACCCAATGTCAGAATTCAACCGACTTACAAATTTGGAACATTACATATTTAGACATATATATATATTCAGAACTAAAACGTTGGCAGTTAAAGAACTTGAAATATTAAGTCTATTTCCCCTCTGGCATATTGGTTTAATAGTGATTTATAGGATTATATGGTAGTAGGAGTATATTTTTACACTGCTTCTACCAGCAAAGGTCTGTGTTCCCAACTTCACCCTCCTACAATAACCACTACAGTTCTTCCATAGTCTTAGATACGGGTTGACTTTTTTATTTCATGTTCATGTATTTGATTCTCCATATTCCACATGAATAGAACAGTTGTGTAGTTGTTCTTTATCTACTTACTTCACTGAACATAATCTCGAATTTTATTCATTTTACCCCAAAGACCACAATATCACCTTTTAAAAGAATTTCCTCTATATGTTCTTTCTGCAGTATTTAACAAACCAATACTCCAGTTCATTCCTAGGAAATAAACTAGGAAGAAGCTACACAAAAGGTGTTTGAAGTCTGAAAGGTGTGGTACTTTTGCTCCCATCTTTGGATGGGACAATTTTTACTGCCACAAGAAAACTTCTGATAGTTTGTCTGATTTTAGTTTTTTGGCTTCTGTGCATGTGTATACATGCATATGTGTGTGTTATTAGTGGAGTTTTGCCTCTTCAAGATGAATTTCTCAAAAAGATAGGGAGAGTGAAAAAGGCAACACAGAACTGAAGTTTCACTCTTCCAAATGAACTATCTTGTCAAGCCTACTTTTAGCCATTTTTCCCTATTGTCTGTTAAAGATCTATTTATTAGAGACAGAAAAAGAATGACTTGCAGGAGTCTGGTGGTAGCGTAGCAGGTTCAGCACACAAGCGCAAGGACCCGCTGGAGGATCCTGTTGGAGCCTCAGGCTCCTCACCTGCAGGGGGGTGGCTTCACAAGCGGTGAAGCAGGTCTCCAGGTTTCTATCTTTCTCTCCCCTTCTCTGTCTTCCCCTCCTCTCTCCATTTCTCACTGTCCTGTCTAACAACATCAACATCAATAACAAAAACAATAATAACTACAACAATAATAAAAAAAGGGCAACAAAAGGGAAAATAAATAAATAAATAAATAAATATTAAGAAAAAGAAAAGGAAAGGAAAGACTTGCTCTGACACATAAGATGCTAGGGCTTAAACTCAGACTGTATGCATGAGATTCAATACCTTATCTACTGCACCATCTCTTTCACCACATCTTTGTTGTTTAAGATATTGGGCTGGGTCTTTACATGCCATACATCAGATAAGAGTTTAATAACCAACATATATAAAGAGCTTGCCAAACTCAACAACAAGACAAAAAATAACCCCATCCAAAAATGGGGGGAGGACATGGACAGAATATTCACCACTGAAGAGATCCAAAAGGCCGAGAAACACATGAAAAAATGCTCCAAGTCTTTGATTGTCAGAGAAATGCAAATAAAGACAACAATGAGATACCACTTCACTCCTGTGAGAATGTCATATATCAGAAAAGGTAACAGCAGCAAATGCTGGAGAGGGTGTGGGCTCAAAGGAACCCTCCTACACTACTGGTGGGAATGTCAATTGGCCCAGCTTCTGTGGAGAACAGTCTGGAGAATACTCAAAAGGCTAGAAATGGACCTACCCTATGATCCTGCAATTCCTCTCCAGGGGATATATCCTAAGGAACCCAACACACCCATCCAAAAAGATCTGCATACACACATATTCTTAGCAGCACAATATGTAATAGCCAAAACCTGGAAGCAGCCCAGGTGTCCAACAACAGATGAGTGGCTGAGCAAGTTGTGGTATATATACACAATGGAATACTACTCAGCTGTAAAAAATGGTGACTTCACTGTTTTCAGCCGATCTTGGATGGACCTTGAACAAATCATGTTGAGTGAAATAAGTCAGAAACAGAATGATGAATATGGGATGATCTCACTCTCAGGCACAAGTTGAAAAACAAGATCAGAAAAGAAAACACAAGTAGAACCTGAAATGGATTTGACATATCGCACCAAAGTAAAAGACTCTGGGGTGGGTGGGTGGGGAGAATACAGGTCCATGAAGGATGATAGAGGACCTAGTGGGGGTTGTATTGTTATATGGGAAACTAGGGAATGTTATGCATGTGCAAACTATTGTATTTACTGTTGAATGTGAAACATTAATTCCCCAATAAAGAAATTAAAAAAAAATTCTATCCTAGTGGTTTGAGAGGTGGTGCAGTGGATAAAGCATTGGACTTTCAATTCCTGACAGCATATGTACCAGAATGATATCTGGTTCTTTCTCTCTCCTCCTATCTTTCTCATTAACAAATAAAATCTTAAAAAAAAAAAAACTACCAAAAAAAAAAATTGTAAGCCGGGAGTGGGGCAGTAGCACAGTGGGTTAAGTGAACGTGGCGCAAAGCACAAGGACCGGCATAAGGATCCCGGTTCGATCCCCCAGGCTCCCCAAATGCAGGGGAGTTGATTCACAATCAGTGAAGCAGGTCTGCAGGTATCTTTTTCTCCCCCTCTCTGTCTTCCCCTCCTCTCTCCATTTCTCTCTGTCTTATCTAACAACATCAATAACTACAACAATAAAGCAACAAGGGCAACAAAAGGGGAAAAAAAAAGATATTGGGCTGGGGAGATAGCATATTGGTTATGCAAAAGACTTTCATGCCAAAGGCTCTGATGTCCCACTACTAGCCAGAGCTGAGAAGTGCTCTGGTATCTCTAACTCTGTATCTTCGTCTCTAATTCACTCTCTCATTAAAATAGAATAAAATACAATAAAATAAATAAAATAAAATTAATGTATATAAGAAGATATTTTCCTACCAGAGTAAAGATCCCGGTTTAAGCCACTGGCTCCCCACCTATAGGGGGTTTGCTTCACAGGCAGTGAAGCAGGTCTGCAGATGTCTTTCTCTCTTCCTCTCTGTCTTCCTTTCCTCTCTCATTTTCTCTCTGTCCTATCCAACAACAATGACAGCAATAACAATGACAGTAATAGCAATAACAGCAACAACAATGACGACGATGATAAGCAACAAAAGGGAAATTAAAAAAAAAGGGCAACAAAAGGGAAATAAAATAATAAAAAAAGAAGATATTTTCCTTAACTCTTCTGGAAGAGGTTACTACAGATTAATACAATGTTATTATTTTTCATCTTTTAAGAATCCATTTTGGAGATCTTCAGAACGTTAAGCATCACACTGATAATGATGATATTTTTAAGATGTTTTTCAATATAAAAATGTTTCATTTATATAATTGAATTTCAGGAATCTGACCTCCTATGAGATAGATAAGGCAAACAAACAAAAAACCAAGGTGCTGATTTCCTGATTAAGAAAAAAAAAAGACGCGGAGGCGGTAGTATTGAACCAGGTTAAGCAGGTATATTACCATGTTAGACTGGGGTTGGAGCTCTTGCTTCCCACCTGCAGGGCGGTCACTTAGCAAGCTGTGAAGCAGGTCTGCAGGTGTCTATCTTTCTCTCCCTCTCTCTAGCTTCCCTTCTCCTCTCAATTTCTCTCTGTCCTCTCTAAAAAATTGAAAAATGGCCACAGGATCAGTGGATTTGTAGTGCAGGCACAGAGCTTCCGCAATAACACTGGAAACAAAAACAAAACAAAAAAATTTGAAAGGAAAGGAAAAAAAAGGAAAAATGGCCACAGAAGCACTAGATTCAGAATGCTGGCTCCAAGCTCCAGCAGTAACCCTGGTGGCAATGAAAAAAAGAAAAGAAAAGAAAAGAAAAGAAAACCCAAGATGTGAAGCAAAAATGTGGCTCACAGTTCCTAAAGAATGCTGAAACTCAGGCAAATATCAAGTCTCCAGATTCCCTATCCAGCCCATATATCTGTCTTAAGCAAGTTGATTTTTCTAATGTCTTCAAACTTATGGTCTCTTTCAACTTGCCACTGAAAACTTCAAGATGAACTTTATAATAGTTACCATAAAAATAATGTCCTAAGAGCTAAATATATGAAAAACTGAAAAAAAAAATCAACTACACAAAAGCTCCCATTACAGTAAGATACCTATCAGCCAAGAAACCGGAGTTGTGGCCTTTTTACTCTACAGATTAGTTTTGTGTCTTAGATCAAACAACCTGTCTGGCATTCATCTTCCCTATTTACTAGATGAAAGATTTGTATGAGGTCCTAGCTACACATAAATTTCTAAAATATTAGTAAAAGAATCTGCATTCCTTAAAAAATAACCTTTTGTGTTGTTCTCCCTCATAATTGCTGGAATGAGCTTCAGACTGCGATATTAAGGGTTGCCAAATCTTTAACAATTTGGACTGTGGAACACTAACTTAAATCCACCTGTGGGAATAGATTTGGAGGCAATACACCATCTCAGCTTGCTCTGTTTGTGTTTTCAAAACCACTAAGGGAAGTCAGCTAGAAATTGGCTTTGGAAAAATACAGAAACCCCATATCAGACTTGACAAGAAAGATAATTCTATGCCATATTAATAACTTTCATATTAGTAATTTCCTATTGCATTGTTTTTGGATATAGTTATGTTGGCACAAAATACGAGCAATATGGATATAATTGAATGTGATCTATTGAAATGCTCTAACATGGCACAGGTGCATGTTATTTGAATGAATAACTCGTGTGACTTAAAATTTACATACTTGATAAATTGCAAACTTATCTAGTGTGACATCAAGAGGAGTGTCTAACTAATCTGCATTCTCTGAGTCTCTCCTGGGAATCATCTTGAATTTCTTATCACCATTCATCATTAAGTCACAATTTTATCTTGAAGATTTTCCAAAAAATGAAATGGTCACTTTCATAATCAACAACAACTACTCCATACTTTTCACTTTCTTTTTAAAAAATATCTTTATTTATTTTAACGAGAGAGAGAGAGAGAGAGAGAGAGAGGGGGGGGGGGAGAAAGGCCAGAGCACTGCTCAGCTCTGGTTTATGGTGATGCTGGGGATTGAACCTGGGACTTCAGAGCCTCAGGCATGAGAACCTTTTTACATAACCTTTATGCTGTCTCCCCAGCCCACTTTTAACTTTCTTTCTCCTCTTCTTCTACATTCTGACCTTTAGAAAGATAAATATAAAGAGGAATACATACTTCTCACCATTGTTCAGCATTACTGCCCACAAACATATCTTTAGGTCCAGCAGACAGGCCTGTGGTTAGTGACTTTTTAGTCATTCCTTTATAAGGTAAGGTCATCCAGTTCAACTCCAAAGGCTCAATGCTGATCTGCTACTTCTCTAATTCCAGAAAGTAGCTTGCTATCCGAGCACATAATTAAAGAGACCAGCAGCATATTTTCCAGAATGGTGATGTAATATTTCGGGGAAGTGTCTGTTGGTAAAGTCAGTAGCATATTCACCTAGCCATTACCATATTTGGCTAGGAGAAGGCTATTTTCTTTCCTTGTCAACTATTAAAGTCAAATCCATTAGTTGTTTCTGGAAGTATTGTTTGAATCCAAGCTTTGTTCATATCACAATTAACTGTAAATAACCTGATGCATATGAAACTATGCAGAATTTGAGGAAGCTCTTCTGCTGATTTCTAAGGTGTGACATTCATGTCAAATTAGTAAAATTCTCTTTGCTTTAGAATTCCGTGCTAAAATTAGTAAAATATGAATTCACATCACTTAGTTGCGTTACAGGAAACCATGAAAGTGTCTTTATGAAAACATGGTATGGGACCTGGTGGTGGCTCACCTGGTTGAGTTTTCCCCCTACAGGTTGAGCACACAGGGCATAAGAACCTGGGTTTGAGCCTCTGGTCCCCACCTGTAGGGGGAAAACTTTTTGAATGGTGAAGCAGTGTTGCAGTTGTCTCTATGTTTCTTTCCCTCTCTATCACTTCCTTCCTTCTTGATTTCTGACTGTATCTATCCAATAAATAAATAAAACCGATATTTTTTTATCTTAAAAAATAAATAAAAGCATTGTATTTTCCAATTAAGTAATAGGAATTAACCCTTTAGAATAGTTAATCCTCCATATTTACAATGGAGGTGAAGTTCTGAAGTACAGTTACATTAGCAAAAAATACAAACAAAATGGTTTACATAAGAGACTCTAATGCCTGAGACACCGTAAGTCAGACCTGAGAACTGTTCTAGGAAAGAAAAAGAAAGAGAAAGAAAAAAGATGTGTAATTTCCCCAATGTTTAACTGAACTCTTTAGGAATGTAAGTTGCCTAAGTGCTTTAAAATATTTTAACAATTCCCACTTCTTTTTAAAATTTTTTATATTTATTTATTTATTTTCCCTTTTGTTGCCCTTTTTTTTTTTTTTACTGTTGTTGTAGTAGTTATTATGTTGTTACTGATGTTGTCGTTGTTGTATAGGACAGAGAGAAATGGAGAGAGGAGGGGAAGACAGGGGAGGGGAGAGAAAGACACCTGCAGCCCTGCTTCACTGCCTGTGAAGTGACTCCTCTGCAGGTGGGGAGCCAGGGGCTCGAACCAGGATCTTTATGCTGGTCCTTGTGCTTTGCACCACCTGTGCTTAACCCCCTGTGCTATTGCCTGACTCCCTACAATTCCCACTTCTTAAAGTGTATCTTTTAAACAACAGAGATTGCCCCTCAAAAAATTGCAATTTTTGTCTACTTTTTATCTTAATAGGGGGTGTATTTTATTATTTTAGCATACTTTTATTCCTTGTTAAAGGAATAAATATTTTTGTTTACTAAGGAAATTCCAAAAGCAATTAGAGTTGCACAAATTGTGCTCCTTTTGTCCTCACTTGCAAAATCATGATTTTTTCCTGGAAAGTGCAATATAAATAGGCAAAATGGAAATATAACTCCTTTCATGCTCTACTAATTACAAGGCTACATTAGCACTGGAAAATTTTGTTTACAATTATGATTCCAAAGGAAAGCAAACCCAGGAGCAGATGAGTAACAATCCAGGCCCAGTTGGAATATATTATGTGTATTACTTTTTAAGAAAAATGAAAATACTTTTTTTGTACTAATCCTTCTGGTAAAGAAGACAAAAATGTGATGTCCTGACATTTTCTACAATCTGTAGATGAGTATCCTTTACTCTTTGAAAATACAAGTCTACTTTGAGTTTACCTTTCTGTTCTTCTTTCTTAGCTTCTATTTATGAGTGAGATCCTTCCATACTCATCTTTGTCTTTCTAACTTAGCTCACTTAGCATAATTCCTTCTAACTCCATCCAAGATGGGTCAGAGAAGGTGGGTTCATTGTTCTTCATAGTTGTGTAGTATTCCATTTTGTATATACACCACAGCGTTCTCAGCCTTTCATCTGTTGTTGGGCACCTGGGTTGCTTCTAGGCTTTAGCTATTACAAATTGTGCTGCTATGAACATAGGTGTACAAATATATTTTTGGTTGGGCCTTATGGAGTCCTTGGGGAATATCTCTAGGAGAGGACTTATTGGTTCATATGGAACGTCCATGTTTAGCCTTGTGAGAGTTCTCCAGACTGCTCTCCACAGAGGCTGGACCAATTTACATTCCCACCAGCAGTACAGAAGGGTTCTTTTGTCCCCACAGCCTCTCCAGCATTCATTGGAGCTGTTCATTTTGATGTATGCCGTTCTCACAGGGGTGAGGTACTATCTCAGTGATATAGCATCTGCTGATCCTAACTTAATCAATGCAACGATTACCACCTCGACATGCTTCACTTCAGACTGTGTCTAGAGATGTCAGGTGTGGAATGTCAATCCTTCAGCCTCATTACTTGGGTCAGACCTTTCCTTTCATAGGATTTCTCTAATTCCATTTCAGGTGGTTCACTTCCTAACAAAGTCCCAAAACATAGATATAGACCAGGTCCCATGAGATAGAGCACATGTTCACATGTATCCATAAATTAGGGCAAAATAGTCTGCAGTGAGTCAGTATGAAGTTCATAATGAAATAGTGTCTACTTAGACTTAGATACCCTCCTTACCTACTTCCTATTACACTTCCCTCACTCACTCCAAAGCTAACCTTATCAAAGCAAGGACTGCAAAAGCTGAATAAGGGCAAGAGACTGACATACTTTAACGATGACTCTTTAGTCACTGTCAGGCCACCCCATCAGCTAGGGCCCTAGTTGGGGAGTCCTGAGATTCCCAAACAGACATGATGGGCGTAGATCTTGAATAAATCCCTCTCCCTAATATTACCAGCCATCTCTATCAGGAACAAAAGAATAGACCCCTTTGTGGACCCCCCATAGGACCTTGCCCTTAACTTGGATCAACAACAATAGAAAATGTTCCATCCTCTGAAGGGAGGATAGATAACATACTCTATGCTAAGTATGATGAGTCATACTCACTTGAGGAAGAAGAGTCCTGAAATCGGAGTGGCTTGGAATGTTTCTACTCAGGACCACAGAATGTGAGCTCAGATCTACAGGGATGCAGAGGTCACATAGGCTCTTAAGCTGAATATGGGCCCCAGATCAGATCAAATCGATGGGGTTTACTGTCAACAATATTTATACACCTTTCCCATATTTGGGAACAACTCCTTCCCCTTATCCAGCTTTCTGGTCTTTTTCCCAGCTATGATACCATTTCCCCAGACAATAACTTGGATCATCCTGCATATCAGATTTCAGGCTCAAGGGAAAAATAAAAACAAAAACAAAAAAACTAGTATAGCCACAGGCCCTTTGGAATAGAGCAAAAATAGGCCTACTAACTATCTATCAGACCTAGGTAAATGGAGACCTCCCCCCAACTCTTCATTTGCACTATTCCAGCCTTTAGGTTCATAATTAGTCAACAACTTGTTTGGCTTTACATGTTAACTCTCTTTTCAGCCACCAGGTTCCAGATGCTACCATGATGCCAACCAGCCTTCCCTGGACAGACAACCCCAGCAATGTGTCCCCAGAAACCACCCCACTAGGAAAAGAGAGAGACCTGTTAATGCCCATGTTCAGCGGGGAAGCAATTAAAGAAGCCAGACCTTCCACCTTCTACATCCCATAATGACTCTCAGTCCATATCCCAGAGGGATAAAGAATAGGAAAGCTATCAGGGGAGGAGATGAGATACAGAGTTCTGATGGTGGGAATTGTGTGGAGTTGTACCCCTCTTGTATTTGTCAATATTTCCTTTTTTATAAATAAAAAAAGAAAGTACAAGTCTAGCATGATTACTTTGATTCATCTTCCTTACTAACAGTGCTTCAAGAAGTTGCAGTGCTTACAAAAATCTCAGGGGAATTAAAACTATCCAATCTTATTTTTTAAAGAGTTTTTTGCACATTTACTAGTGTGAACTTTCCCTTAATTATTCTTTTCTACAAAAGAAAAATTGTCCACTGCTGATAGGAGAAGTACAGGCACAATACCCTTTCTCAGAGTGGAGACACAGAAATGCTAGGGAATTAATAAAATTCACACACTACACAATGTTATAGCCATTTTGATTTTGAAATTGTAAAATTTTGGGTTAGGATGTTTTTCATCAAATTCATTTTTGACATGTCACTGAAGTGAGATGACTAGAAAAGTAAAAAGGACAGAAGACTTGAAAGGGAAGGGGAGGCAATGCAAGACTGAAATGCCATTTCATACCCATTTCTAGTTTTCCCAGGAAGAATCTTATTATTATACTTTATTTTGATATTATAAATAATGACTCAGAAAGTTTTTCCGCATGTCTTTTCTCTTCCTTCTTAGAAGAAAATATTATTTTTCTGTAGTTATCCCTCCAATAAAGAAATAAAAATAAAAGTAATCCCACATCTCTGTGGGAGAAGACTGACTTCACAGCTGACAGAAAAGAGAAAAAAAAAACAATGCCAAAAAAAATGGTAAAGTTATCTCTTTTGTGTCCTCTTGGATAGAACTTGAAGACATCATGTTAAGTAAGATGAGCCAAAATAGAAAGACAAATACGGAATGATCTCACTGATAAGTGGGACTTAACAAACAGGGAGAGAGAGGGAGAGAACACAAGTGAAACATGGACTAGACACAGTGTATTATAGGAAAGCAAAGGACTCTATGGAAGAAGGGGAGAAGGGAAAAAGAAAACTGTGAGTCTGGTGCACAATTAAATTGTATGCATGTGTCAGTGACAGCACTGTAAAATATTAACCCACTCAATAAAAAAAAAAAAAGAAACAGGGTTTAATGTGTCCTATATCATTTCTAGAAACGTTTTGACATTGAAATTCATAGGGAAAAACAGTCTAACTCCTTTAAAGATTAATTGTGAATGCTTTTAATTTAGCCACACATGAAAGTTCTGTGAGGTACCTCTACTGTTTAAAATACCTGTTTACTGAAATGCTTTTTTACCTCATTGTAGAAAGTAGTAAAGTATAATTAGATTATCACAGTTGAAGTCTCCATTCCCAGATATCCTCAAGGTTTCTCTCCCACTGTTTTCAGATTTTATCAGGTATATCAGCTTCTCCATTAAACTTTTGACGAATGATACTTTCCCTCATTTGAAGATGTAAAGAAGCAGAGAGATTTATTGAGTGAAGTTTCAGAAGGGGCATTTGGGATCAGGCAGTGGCAGACGGTAGAGAACATACATTCCAGTGCATGAGGACCCACCTGTAGGCAGGGGAGAAACTTTACAGGCAGTGAAAATAATACTGCAGTGGGCTGGGCGGCAGTGCAGGAGGTTAAGCGCACATAATGCGAAGCTCAAGGACCCACACAAATACCGGCTTAAGTTCAAGCCCCCAGCTCCCCACCTTCAAGGGGATCACTTCACAAGCGGAGAAGTAGGTCTCCAGGCGCGTATCTTTCTCTCCCCTTCTCTGTCTTCCCTTCCTGTCTTGATTGCTTTCTGTCCTATGCAACAATAACAACAACAACAAGGGCAACAAAATGGGAACAAAAAAATGGCCGCCAGGAGCAGCAGCTTCATAGTGCAGGTACAGAGACCCTGTAAAAATCTTAGAGGCCAAAAAAGAAAAAAGGAAACAGTGCTGCAGGTGTGTTTATCTCTCCTTCTCTAAACCACTCTTCCCTCTCAATACATATGGGATGGAGGGGAAGGGGCATTTAACATGTTAAACTTTCATTGTTCTCCTGTTAATCTTTTTCATTTCAAAATACAGTCTTTGATTTTCTGCCAGAATATTTCTATTTTTATTTTACTACTAAGTTACCTGATGGATAATTACATTGCCCATACCTTGACTAGTTATCCATCTTGACATTGTTTAGGTGGACTCTATACAAATAATTTTACAAATATTCATTTTGTTTCTCCCCTTGTTCCCATTGGGGTTTGGCAGTCTTCTCTTAGTGATTGTCATATTCAACTTGAGTTAAATCCAAACACAAGCTTCATTGTATTTTTTTTTTTTTTAATTCCATGTGTGGGACCTCAGCAGAAGTTTTAGGAGGGCATGGTAATAACATTTAAGGAAAGGTGAGAGATTTTGAATTCTTTAGTTATGTAAATGTACAGAATTTGATGAGATTTCAAAATGTAGTTTAGGGATCAATATTGCTTTATGTATTTTTTTAGAAGGGAATTTGATATTGGTCTTTCTTTCTGGATTGTCTCACTCAACATGATGCCTTCAGATTCTGACCATCATATTGCAAAGGAAGTGGCATCATCATTTTAAACAGGTGTGTACTCCATTGTGTATCTGTACTACAACTTTCTTAGGCATTC
Source organism: Erinaceus europaeus (assembly GCF_950295315.1). Classification (NCBI taxonomy): domain Eukaryota; kingdom Metazoa; phylum Chordata; class Mammalia; order Eulipotyphla; family Erinaceidae; genus Erinaceus; species Erinaceus europaeus. The sequence continues at coordinate 129,828,745 of NC_080165.1, forward strand.
ATTCTCATTGAGGATCTGAGATGCTTCCAAGTTTGCCCTTTCCAATTCACAAAATGACAAATTATTTTAGCTTTACTTTTCTCAAAGTAATTAATTATATATCATCTTTAGTTTCCAGAATGTAAATAGACACAGGCCCTAGTTCAGGTCGATGGGATTTATAGTTAATAATATTTATATACTTTTTCCATATTTGAGAGCTACCTTATGCCCTGATCCAGTTTTCTAATTTTTTTTTTTCCTCCAGGGCTATTGCTGGGGCTCTGTGCCTACACTACAAATCCAGTGCTCCTGGAAGTTATTTTTTCCACTTTGGTTGCCCTTGTTGTTTTATTGTTGTTGTGGTTAACATTGTTGTTGTTATTGATGTTGTTGTTGGATAGGACAGACAGAAATTGGGAGAGGAGGGAAAGACAGAGAAGGGGAGAGCAAGACACTTGCAGACCTATTTCACCGCTTGTGAAGTGACCTCCCAAGCCTGCAGGGAGCTTGAACTGGGGGCTTGAACTGGGATCCTTACCTTGGTCCTTGAGCTTGGCTCCATGTGTGCTTAACCCGCTGCATTACCTCTTGACTCCCACTCCACCAAGCTTTCTAATCTTATCCTCAACTCTGATACCATCTTCCCAGACAATACCTTCAGTCCACCTCCATGTTAGCTGTCAGGCTCAAGCAAAAATTAGTAAAGTCACGGGACCCTTGAAATATACCTAAAATAGACTTCTTAGCTCATTCCAACATGAATACTCCAAATTTCATCTGCTATACTTTTACCTTTAGGTTCCTGATTATTAAACAATTGTTCTGCTTTGTATCATAATGCTTTTCAGCCATGAAGTTGCAGGTGCTACCATGACACCAACCTGACATCCCTGGACAGGTGACCTCACCAATGTGTCCTAGAATGTCACCTCTTCAGAGTCTTCCCCCACTAGGGAAAGATGGAAACAGGCTGAAGTTATGGATCGACCTGTTTAGCACAGAAGCAATTATAGAAGCAAGACTTTCACCTTCTGTACTCCATAAAGATCTTTGGTCCATAGTCCCAGTGGGATAAAGAATAGGGAAACTTACAATGGAGGAAAAGGGTTATGGAACTCTGGTGGTAGGAGTTGTAAGGAATTGTACCCACCTTATACCATCATTTTTTTTTCAATCATTATTAAATCACTAATAAAAAAATTTGAAAACCCAGAGACACCCTTTCTAACTTGCGAAGTCACAAGATAAGTACATGCTTCTGTTTGCTGGTGATACTCAGCTCCCCATGTTTCTTTCTCTCTACTCATTTATCTAATTTATCAGCAAAGTTTCTCATTGGAATTGGGTCTTACAGCAAAAGTTGATACAGAAATCCACTACTCTTTACATGTTTATTGCCATTGTGTCGATTAAAACCAAAATCATCTTACCTGATTGATTATCACAGTCTGCTCTGCAGCCCTATTTTGCCTTCTCACACTGAACTTGATCCAGAGTTTCTATACTTGGCATCCACAGTCAGTTGTACCTACCAGTTTCTTTTATTTCTTCACCATATTATGGTCAGTAAGACTTGAAATTATTAATAATTCCCAGTATATACATTTTTGTTTGTATTTTTATGCTTTAAATAACCAGACCAGATTCATTTTGTTTCTTTTTTTAATTTATAAAAAGGAAACACTGACAAAAACCATAGGATAATAGGGGTACAACTCCACACAATTCCCACCACAAGAATTCCATATCCCATCCCCTCCCCTTATAGCTTTCCTATTCTTTAACCCTCTGGGAGTATGAACCCAAGGTCATTGTGGGTTGCAGAAGGTGGAAAGTCTGGCTTCTGTAATTGCTTCCCTGCTGAACATGGGCATCGACAAGTCGATCCATACTCCCATCCATACTGCCTCTCTCTTTCTCTAGTGGGGTGGGGCTCTGGGGAATCGGAGCTCCAGGACACACTGGTAGAGTTTTCTTCCAGGGAAGTCTGGTTGGCATCATCTGGAACCTGGTGGCTGAAAAGAGAGTTAAAATATAAAGGCAAACAAATTGTTGACTAATCATGAACCTAAGGCTGAAATAGTGTAGATGAAGAGTGGGGCTGTGGGTGGTCTCCTTTTTGTAGATAGCTAGTAGGAATATTTTAGTTATATTCCAAAGGGTCTGTGGCTATACTACTTTTTTTTTTTTTCCCCTGAGCCTGAAATCTGATATGTAGGTGGATCCACGTTATTGTCTGGGGAGATGGTGTCATGGCTGGGAAAAGGGCCAGAAAGCTGGATAAGGGAAGGGAGTAGCTCCCAAATATGGGGAAGGTGTACAAATATTGTTCACTGTAAACCCATCGATTTGATGTGGCCTGGGGCCCATATTCATCTTAGGAGCCTATGTGACATCTGCCTCCCTGTAGATCTGAGCTCACATACTGTGGTCATGAGTAGGAACATTCCACACTTCCCCAATTTCAGGTTCCATTTTCCGCAGGTGTAGCATAGAGTATGTTATCTATCCTCCCTTCGGAGGATGGAACAATCTCTGCCATTGTTGATCCAAGTTGAGGGCAAGGTCCTATGGGGGTCCACAAAGGGGTCTATTGTGTTGTTCCTGATAAGAGATGACCGGTAACAATAGAGAAAGGGATTTATTTGAGATCTAGGCCCATCATGTCTGTTTGGTAATCTCAGGACTCCCTGACTAGGACCCCAGCTGATGGGGTGGCCTGATGGTGACTAAAGCGTCATAATTAAAATATGCCAGTCTCATTTTGTTTCTTAATGAATAATGCCCACATGGAAAAGTTCATAATATTTTGTCCGAATGTATCTACTGCCAAATTGTTTTTATTTTGAATTTATTTTTAAAAATATGTCTAGATTGAAGATGTACAATTTACAGTATAATTTTATGTTGTTAAACATGAGGAATTACTTTTAGGTAAATATTTTTGGGTGATAGATTTCTATAAAGATTAAACAAATTCAAGAAAATGTAAACTTGTAAGAAAATCCATAAAAACTTCATCAGGTTGATTAGTCAAAATTATATTCCTTTAAAGATAATAATGGGAAGTCTAGTAGCACCTGAATTGTTTATTTAACTCTCCTCTTCCATTAAATAATTTATGATGGCTTTTATATTTGCTATTATTTGACGTATCTTTCTTACTAACTATGTTAATTGTGGATGCGATATTAGCAGTTAAATTTCATGAAGAATTTTTTGCTATGTTCAGGTTTGTGACTGGTAGTAGGTGCATTTTTCCTTGAGGTTTTTGTTGTAAGTATTTAAAATAATTGAGTTATTAATGATTAAATTAGTTACTTAAGTTAACTGTACACAATCCACTTATGTCTCGATAGGCTATTTGTTTACCTTTGTGGTGCTGGGGCCTCACAAATGTGCAGTTTCACACCTGTGGGCTACTTTATTTTACCTAGAAAGAGAGAATTTACTATAATTAAAATTTCTTATTTAAAATATATGTATATGACAAGTCATCTCTATTAAACTGTGTATTTTAAGAATTGGTTTATTATAAACTATGCCATAACATACTGCAAAGAATGAAAATTATTGACAATTTCAATAAAGATTCTAGCTGAAGTTTACCATTGACCCTTTTATAAATTCATCATAAAATTATTCATAATTTATGACTGAATTTATTGCTCCAAAACTTGGTTGGAAGTGTATCATATGTGTATGTGGTTTTCTGTATGTGGTTTAGTAACTGATTTTTGAGACATACTCTTCCCTACATTTAGTAAAATATTTTTGGAGATTCCTGACAAATACCTATGTGGCAAATCAAAATGTCCTACCTGGATGTTGCCCTTTTAGTTGGTAGGGTCTGATGAACTATGTAATTAGATAAGTGTACCTATGAATACCAAGGCGGCAGTAATTTTTTTCATCTTTTCCATTATTGCACACTTAACTATGAAGCATACTCTCATTTGACAGCCTAAGCACATTTGATTGATTTGGAATGTCAGTAAAATTTACAGATTATGCATTCCAAAAGATAAGAGGGATTTAATGTCTTGAGAAAAATTTTTAGTATAGGATTTCTTGCCAATATTATTTATTTATTTATTTATTTTTTTAGCATTAGTAGGTCTAAGTATAGAAACAAGTAAACTTGAATAAATTAAATTGCTAAGGGTATTATTTTCCACATGATTTGGTCTTGGTTTGTAAATAATTGGTCTTGATGTATACTTTGAAGCATGTGACAATGTCAAAATAATGTCCAATATGTTATACCATATGATATTATACATCTCTTTGGACATAATATTCTTGTTGTTTTCCTATAAACACATATAGATTTAAATCAAATAGAAATCAGTAAAAATGAAAGAAGTATATGTAAGTTCTAAAGATGGCATACCAGAATATCTTTTGGAAATTCAAATACTTTACACTGCTTAATAACACATAACATGAAATTTTCCACTTTTTATTTTAGCTTTATTTACAAATTTTACTTAAAATTAATGTTATTCCTTATTCCTACAAATGAGAAAATGGAATCTTAAAATCTGGTCAATCAAGATATTTCAAAGTAGAGAAAATGTCTTTTACTATTAAATCACACCATAGGTTTATCTTTTAAGAATCAATATTTTTGTAATATTTACATGTTATTTAAAAATCAATATTTTAAAGTGTGTGTTTATGTAAGCTTGACAGGAATTTGTTTTATAAAAATGTACTGAGATATTGTTATTATTTTTTATAATGTTGATTTTCTTAAACTTCTTTATTGGATAGAGACCGAGAGAAATTGAGAGAAAATGGGGAAGTAGAGAGGGAGAGAGACAGAGATACAGGGAGACACCTGTAACACTGTTTCACCACTTGTGAAGCCTTCCCCTTGCAGGTGGGGACCAGGGGCTTGAACATAGGTCCCTTTGCACACTGCACTCAACCAGATGCACCACCACCCTGCCCCAATATCAAGTTATTCTTTAATTCTTGTTTTATAAAAGCCATATCTGCTACTTGGCCTAGGTAAAAATTTAAGTCAACACAAAGAATCTCAGATAAGTTATTTTAGTTATTAGAGAAGAAAATGGATTTTTAGTCGATAGAAGAGTCTATTTGTAATTGTGGCTTAAGTAGTCTTTCATTCAAGTTGCATTTGGAATAAAGGTAGATGTAGCTACAGCATGAAAATTTAGCATGTTCAATGCAAAGACTGATATATTTAATTTCCAGAGAAAATAAATATCTATGTGGGAATAGGACCTAGATTTTCTCAACTATGGAGTGAATGAACAAGTATAATTATTACATAGCATGCTGTAATTGTACTCAAGTATAACCAGAGGAGATCTTTTTTTCCGGTGGTATAGTTTTCTATGTATCTGACTTGAGAAATTTTATGTACTAAAAGAAAAATATTTCTTAGTTTTATTTGTTACTTACATTCTGATTCATCATGAGTTATACAGAGTTTATGTTTCATAGGATTCTGAGGGTTATTTTTTGTTAGGCCATTGCATGTCTTCTTATTTTAGAATCTCAATATTGTTATGATTTTTCTTAATAAAATTCTAAGGAGAAAAGCCATGAAGGCACTGGTTAATCAAGAGGAAACAACTATATTAACTTATAAGGAATTAAATATATTACAGAACATAGTAATCTTATTGTGATAAAAATAAAACTATAAACTTATTCTAGAGAAATACTGGAGGTGTGACTATGGAATAGCAGAGGACACAGAGTCATTCTACAGTGCAACAAGAAAAGACAGCAATGCGCACACACACACACACACACACACACACACACACACACACACACACAGTCTCATCAAGCTATAGTTGAGACTTAAAAAGAAGAAAAAAAAACTTGCGTAGCCTCAGATGACTGCTCATGCATGTGATCAAGATTCAAGAAAGGATGAGAGAAAGGGTCTCAGTATGAAAGAAGCCATGCACATCACTGTATCATTCTGTCTAGGTATTGTATCTTATAGAAGGTCTCTAGAGCATATTTATCTTACAGAACAAATACTTTCTATCCATTTCCCCATGGTGTCTAAATACCATCATGATAGTAACTTATTTCACTTAGTGTTCCCTAGGTTTGCCTATTTTGCCACTAAGGCAGGATTTTCAACCTCATTTTTACTAATATTCATATATGTGTGTTATACGATATGTATATATGTATTATATTATGAATTTATCTCTATAAAATGTTGGGATTCTGATAGAGTTGCATTGAATTTCTAAGTTGCTTTGGATAATATTAAGATATTAATTATATTAAGCTTTCTATGAACGTGTCTTTTTATTAATACCTTCATTAGTTTTTATCAGTGGTTTTTTTTTTTTTTTAGTTTTTGGTGTGTGTGAGTCCTCCACCTTTCAGGTTTTATGTATTTATTTTTTTTCTATGGCATTTAAAATGAAATAAAAAAAATTTCATTCCATTGTGTTGGTTTTATTATATATAAATCCAGTAGATTATTTATTGTTTTCTTTGTATCTTTTGACTTTGCCCTGAATTTATTTATTGGTTCAAACATTTCTTTTTTTTAGGTTTTATTTATTTATTAATAAGAAACATAGGAGGAGAGAGAAAGAGCCAGACATCACTCTGGTACATGTGCTGCTGGGGATTGAACTCAGGACCTCATGCTTGAGAGTCTGATGCTTTATCCATTGAGGCACCTCCTGGACCACTCAAACATTTCTAATATACTATTTTCCTTTCCTCTTTAATACTCTGCTCTCTAAGGTCATTGTTTCTATAAACCACCAGGACCACCTACACTTTTCTCTCTGCATTGCTGATTCTCTTTACTTGCTAGACCAACTAATGTATTTGCATCTCACACCCTTTTACTATCTTCCACACATTCCCATTTATCATCTTTTAAATTTAAATTAATTTTTTATTATTTATTTTCCCTTTTGTTGCTCCTGTTATTTTATTGTTATTGTAGTTACTGTTGTTATTGCTGTTGATGTCATCATTGTTGGAGAGGACAGAGAGGAATTGAGAGAGATGGAAAAGACATGGAGAGAGAAAAAGAGACACCTGTAGACCTGCTTCACTGCTTGGGAAGCGACTCCTCTGTTGGTGGGGAGCCAGGGCTCGAAGTGGGATCCTTAACCGGTCCTTGCACTTCGCACCACCTGCGCTTAACCCTCTGCACTACTGCCCAAAACCCTAAATTTAAATTTCTAAATGAAGTGGTCCATATACTTTGTCTCCATGTTTTTACTTCCCAGTTATTCTTTATATGATAAAAAATATAATATGCTCTATTACTGAAATTGTTCTTTCATAGGGTAATAAAACACCCTAGATATAGCATGAATTCAATATATCTGGTAGGTACATTAATTTCTTTGGTCAAATTGTGAACTACTTGAAATCCGTAACATTTTTATTTATTTTTGCAACCCAGGGAATTAGAACAGAACCTCACACATAGTAAACACAGAATAAATATCTATTATATTAAGTATTAAAACTGCTTGATAAATAAAAATTTCTGATAGTCTAATAAGGGGAAAAACAAAATCAAAATATCTTCTTAATCCTCAACAAATTCTGTGGAATAATTACTGTTATCACTATTAGAAAGTATGGAAACTTTTTGAGTAAATTAATAATTAATGTATTTCTCAGCCTTCTGGTTAAGATCAAGCATAACATAAATCTTGAGTGAATTTTTCCAGGTACTACAATATGGCATTTCTACATATTGTTTCAATTATCGTCTCAACAGTATCGGGTATTCAGAATTACAATTTTCATGTTTATACATTAGAAACCTGAGACTCAAAGTTTAATATGTTCAATACCACAACATTGTGAGCTACAAACAGTTAAGATTCAAGTCCATGGATGTCTGATGTTAAAGTTAGCTGTTTTTATACTCTTGCAACATGTTTAACATCATATTTCAGTGGTATCATATATATTAGATATTCCCCTTCCTATGAAATTGTGTTTTCTCTGGAATTTTCTTCATTGGCATGACGTTTAGACCAATTTATGTTCATGAGTGCCATATTTCTACTTCCCAATTTTCTCAACATTCATTCATTCTCTTTGAAAAGAAGGCTACACTAAATTCCACTTTTTTACTTTTAAATACCATCAAAAATGTTATTCTTAAATTTACAGTAACAACTTGTTGTTCCTTACTGAGGGCAAGATCCTTTAAAGGACCACAAGAGAGTTTATAATATTGTTCCTGATAGAGATGACCAGTGATGGTGAAGAGAGGGATCTGTTAGAGGTCTCGGCCCATCATGTCTGTGTGGGAATCCCAGGACTCCCTGACTAGGATGATGGGGTGGCCTGGTAGTGATAAAATGATCATCATAAAAGTGTGCTTGTCTCTTGCCCTTACCCATTTTTTGTAGTCTTTACTTTATCTGACAGGGATAGACTTAGAGGGATTAAGGGAAGTGAAATAGGAAGTAGGTGAAGCAAATATATATGTCTCTAAGTAGAAACTATTTGATTAAGTACTTTATGGGGGTCTTCTTTAGGTTTTTCTACTTTCTTGCTGCACTTATTGAGACACTGTAGACTGTTGCACTGATCAGTATATGACATAGTTGTTTGTAAATAGCATTAAATGACATAAATCATGGTAACGTCTTCTTGCATGTTACAGCAAATCCTAAATATGGGATTTTCAAAGTAAACCAAGTTCTCAAATAATTTGGTTATAGTAATAATTAACTACTGTCTTCTTAAACTTTAAGACAGCAAAAAACATTCTTCATTCTCTATAAAACCCACATTTCTCCCAGTCTGGGAACATAATGACAGAGGAGGACCTAGTGAGGGTTGTATTATTATGTGGAAATGCTATGCATGTAAAAATGATTGTATTTTACTATCAACTGTAAACCCCAATAAAGAAATTTTAAAAAATTGTTTTGACCTCTCTGGTGCTCTTTCTTTCCCTCTGTACCCACTGGTCCTCAGCCCATCAAAGGGTTCATTCATGTTTTCACTTCTGACTAGGCTTTCTGGTTTCAGCAAAACATTCTCCATATTGTTGACTTCTTTCATCTGTTCTCAAACCTATTCCAGCACAGTTTAATCTTCTAACAACTTTTTCCCTATGGTCAATAAAATGTCATTCCCTCCTGTATAAATTTTAATTCAATTGCTGAGACTCTATGTAATATTACTTTGGAATAAAATTTTTTGCATAATTTACACTTATTTGATAAGACTAAAGCTGAGACCGGCATTACAACCAACTTACCTAAGAAGGTCCCTGGTCTGTCATTATTGTGGCCCAACTTGAAGTTTCTGTGTAGTGATGCCCTCTCTTTATCCCCCCTCCCCATACCTTTCCTCTTTCTATTTGAAAAGGTAGACCAAAATTGGTAAAGGCTAGATGATAAATAAATAAACTGACAAAAGGAAATGTTGATAAGCAGGATGAGCTATAATAAATTTTCTCAGCAAAAATTCATTATGTGAGTCAAGCAACACATTCTGTATATGTAAGTTTTGAAACACTAATAATGAAATGAAAATAGAAGCTAAAACCTCTTTAGAGAAGGTAAATTATTCCTTGGTGGGCTAGCGTTGCGAGAGGGAGAGGTGACCCAGGAACTAAGGTCATGGTGGCAAAGCAATACAAATTTTTATTCATTTGAGAGCCCCAGAGTTGAGTGCTAGCATACCTGGTTAAGGCACGTGGTGCCAACTGCAATGGCCAGCGTCAGCCTCTCAGTCTGCAAGCCCGCCCTCCTCTGGTCGGGACACTGAAGAGACAAAACAGAAAGCAGAAGTGGCTTGACAATACCATACATGGTTAGGAAAGGGGTGGAGAAAGGGGCTGGGAATGGTATGGACCACCCCAGCAACTGTTGCTAGGGGTTCAACTGGCAGGATTAGCAATACCCTGTGGGGATTTTGGAAGGAGACCTTTAGTCATTTGTAAGACAAAGCAGAAGATTGATATGTAGATAATGAAAGGATGGGCCATAGTAGCAGGGAATGTAGGGTGGAGCAGGCTTAACAAGACTGTTGGGCTCCGGCGGGAAGATGCAGGATGTTTTTGTGAAGGAGGGAAGACTTACATGGCCGCCAACCTTTTGAGGTTTATGTGTCTCCTTTTTTGCTCAACCACTCTGTAGAAAGGGAGACTTACCAGGTGAACTCACCTCTCAGGTCAAACCCTGCCAGGCTCCACCACATCCCCACAACCTCCCTGCAATTCCCAATTAGCATCTTGTTCCCTACACAACTTTCCATATATTTTCCACATTACTTCCTGCCCCTATCTAATTTTTTGAGTCACAAATGATGTATGTAGTCTAATTCAAATTAATCTATTTATCTTATTTTTTGTATCTTTCTAGTTCTCTATTTGTTCATATTTATCCCATTCATCAAAAGGCATTATAACATCCCATAATATAGTTTCAGAATAATCCTTCTGTTTAGTGTATTTAATGCTAAAATTATTCACCTGTCATTTTTCTTTCTAGAATAGTAACTTAGCTCCTTGTATGTTGCTTTCTGCTTATTTGTCTGTCAGCTTTTAAGCATCCAACAAGAGTTGCCATTAGTCTATGTTGTGAGGCAAAAGCTATATCATGTTCTTCACAGGCACTTTCACACTAGCAAATACTGGTATTATCTCCAGTTTACATATGATGACATTGTGGCTTGGTGAGGCTAAGCAACATACTTGAGGTCATGCAGTGAGTAATCAAGTGTGGAAGCTGAGATTGGTTTCAAATTCTAAGTCTTCCTAATGCTACTTTTCCCTTGCCAGACTCTTCACTGTCTAGTGACCTGAAGGGCTGAAGAGAGAGTCATATGCTTAGTACACACTGGTTTAAAGATAATTGTTAAGCCTCCAAGGTACAATCTGTTCTCAGAGATCTTTTGAATCCTTACTTTCTCTATGCAAGCAGTGCTTTCCCTCCTACTTGTCTAGTTTTAGTCATCTGTTCAATGACACTTTTTAAAAACTCTCACATTTTCTTTGATTTCTTTGTTCTGAATGGCTGCATTTTACAGATGCTGGGACACTGAGTGTCTGTTAAAGAAAAAGTGAATAATAACCTTCCAAGCCTGAATGCTTCTTATTATTTACAGATTCCAGTTACTAGACAGAAATAGATGGCCTTTATTTAATTATGAAAAAAAGGAGTAATGTGACATTTATCCAACAATTTATTTTGCCTGTTTTAATTCTCTACTTCCCAGCTGTTTGTTTTTTTGTTTTTTTTTTGTTTTTTCTCTTCTGTTAACATTATATACCACACTTACTAGTTTTGGCAAAGGAAGGCTATCTGTCTGAATAAGAAAATTAAATTCCTTCTTGTCATTAGTTAAAAATTCACTTAGGTTAGGCTTCGTTTCCAAGTCTTTTCAGAATGAGATGATGTGATGTAGTGTTAGAGGATTAATGCACTTTTCTGTTGAGATACATCAGTACACTTAACATTTGTTATATCTATATTGTATTCTAAATATAAGGATAATACATATTAGCTAAGGAAGTTCTAGAAAATCCAGGAAGTTTAATTTTCTTCCTTTTCCCCTTCATTTGTTTACTATTATTATTATGATTGTATTGGTTGTTATTATTATTAAAATCAGGATATCTTGTTTAAAGTATTGACTTTTCAACATTTTCTACTTAATGTTTTCAGTAATACTGTTGAAATAATATTAATGGAAGAATTCTAAAGGAAAATAGTAATAAATTTCAGCTTTCACAATTAAAATTTTCTAAATAAAAAATCTTAACGGCTTTTTTAAAAGGCATGTAATCACCAGAAGCACTTATAAGAATGCAAATAGCTATAAATATATAAGAGCTACCACAAAACTGAGAAGACGAAAAACTTGATTATAAACAATAAAAAAATATGATCAACTCATAATAACTCTACACTCTCACAACACACAATTTCATTGTTTTAAATCAGCTTTGACTATGTTTAAAAACATTAATTTTGGGAGTTGGGCGGTAGCACAGCGGGTTAAGCGCATGTGGCACAAAGCACAAGGACCAGAGGAAGGATCCGGGTTCAAGCCCCCGGCTCCCCACCTGCAGGGAAGTCGCTCCACAGGCGGTGAAGCAGGTCTGCAGGTATTTATCTTTCTCTCCTCCTCTCTGTCTTCCCCTCTTCTCTCCGTTTCTCTCTGTCCTATCTGACAACGACAGTATCAATAACAACAGTAATAACTACAGCAACAATAAGACAACAAGGGCAACAAAAAGGGAAAATAAATCAATAAAATTTAAAAAAATAGAAAAAACATTAATTTTCTACATTTTCATGGCAACATAGTTGAGTACCATGTTACTGTGCAAAAGGACCTGGGTTCAAGTCCCGAGTCCCCACTACATGGGGAGGCTTTGTGAAGCACGACTGCAGCTGTTTCTGTCTCTCTCTCTCTCACACCACTTCCTTCTGGATTTCTTTCTGTCTCTATCCAAGAAATAAATTAAAAAATTAAGAAAAAAGTTTCAGTAATAATTGAAATGCTAAAACAAATGCACAAAAATGTAGTCCTACTTTTAATAACAGTATTCATTTCCTTTGTCTTCAGCTTATGGTAAAGAATGTGAGGTGGTTGTGGCCCAGGAAGTATCACAGTGAATAAAGTGTTGGATTTAGAAACATGAGGTCCCTGGTTCCATCCTTGGCACCACATATCCCAGAGAGACACTTCGGTTCTTGCTCCTTCTTTCTTACTAAGTAAACTTTCAAAAATTGAAAGAATGGAAAAAAAAATCACAGAAATGGTGTATGTTCAGTAAATTTTATGGCCACATGTAATATATAAATGAATAGTTTAAGTACAATGAAGTCTTTTTTTTTTTTTAGTCTCTATCAGGAAAATAAAAGAAAGAAAGGGGTATGGGGGGGAGGGAAATGGCCGCAGGGAACCCCAGTGATGAACTTGGTTGCAAAAAAAATCTCCACCTTTTTACCAAATTTTTCTACAAAATGTTCTGTGGATACCCATTTTGTTAACAGTAGCTTATTTTTCCTATATCAAATAATATAATAAATTATATTTATTAAATATAAATAGGGAAATATGCATAAATAGATCACTTTGTACTAATATAAAATTTTTTTCAGGATAATATGCCATACTGTTTGTGCTTTGACTGGTTTTTCATAAATTACAAAATGGATAATTCTGTGCATGCATGTTTAATATGTGTGGGAATATATACCACTGAATCCAGGGCAATTGTGTTTAACAAGCCATTGTTAAAATTGTAAATTCCCTTTTAAAGGTATAATGCCCAGTACGCATATTTGAAAGAAAATTGGTTTCATATAGGCTTTTGGAGTAGCTCTTATCATTAATATCACATAAAGTGTGCATTTTCTAAATTTATTTTGTATTGATGTCACTTTGGAAATTGTTACTTTTTTGTAGTGGATGATGAATAAAATAGTGCTTAAGGTTTATCTCGTCAGATTTTTTTCTTGCTACACCATTATAGGTTGTCTGCAAAAGGAGACTTGAAAACCTGGCAATCATGAAATAAAGACAGAATCAGTAAAGGACAGTGGGAAGAGAGTGACCAGGAATTAATTTAAAGTTGGGAGAAATTGAACAAGCCAAGAAAATGGGAAAAGATAAAGATGAGAGAGCATTAACAGTTGAGTTGTATAGTTTTTGGTATCTATTCTGCTTAAGAAACTTATTCGGCAAGATTATGTCTCTTTGGGCCTGGATCTTGAGATCACAGTTGTTCTTAGTAGTCTTGTGTGTGGTATCTGGAAGAAAACCCTAATATGATAGCATTGACTGACATATTTCTATCTCTCTGGTCAATGTCTGAGGTACTACCATTCTGTTGCTATGATTTTCTTAGGAAGTTTCCATTAGATTTGAGGGTAAGTTGAAAAACAAAGTGTAAGTCCTGACTCCTTTAAGCATGGGATTGCTCAGAGTGATTTCTTTTCATAACTGAGGATAAGGGAGATATATAATTACACATAAGAAAAACTAGACAAACTCTATTTTAGTTGCCTGTCAAGGATAACACCAAAGGTGGTTTATCATGTTGATAGTATGTGCCCTTGTTGTGACATGATTAAAAAGGTACATAAAATAACCTCATAACCTCAGTTAAAGTATAGAAAAAAATATCAGACAACTGAGGGACCTTCCAAAAAATTACCTAGCCAGTACTTGTCCAAATGGTCAAAAGTATCAAAAACAATGAAACAGGGGCTGGGTGGTTGAGCACACATATTACAATGCCCAAGGACCAGGTTATTAGCCATGTTCCCCCCTGCAGGGGAAAGCTTTGTGAGTGGTGGGGAAGCAGTTCTGCAGGTGTCTCTCTATCCCTCTTCCTCTCTATGCCCCCATTCTCTCGGTTTCTGTCAAATAAATAACACTAATTAAAAAATTAAAAATAAATAAATCTTGAAAAAAAGAGTTTGACGGCTCAACATTCTTTAAAAAAATTTTTTTTTATTTATTTCCTTTTGTTGCCCTTGTTGTTTTATTGTTGTAGTCATTATTATTGATGTCGTCATTGTTGTTGGACAGGACAGAGAGAAATAGAGAGAGTAGGGGAAGAGAAAGATAGACACCTGCAGACCTCCCCTACAGGTGGGGAGCCGGGGGCTCGAACAGGGATCCTTAAACCATACACTAATCCTTGCGCTTTGTGCCACCTGTGCTTAACCTGCTGTGCTACCGCGGACTCCCATGGCTTAACATTCTTGACCAAAGGTCCTGTTGCTGAGAAAAAGGGATAATTAAAACGCTATTTTAAAAATGAAGTTTAAAAATTTTCAGCGTTGTCTTTACCTTTTTTTTTTTTTTTACTATCTAACCTTTGATCCTAATTTCTAACGGCTAGTAAAAAAATGTTTTAAAATGTGACAAATGCTGTCAGCTGCACTGATTTTTTTTCTAGCAAAATTATATTTTTCTGTCCCTGTATTAATTTGGAAGGTAGCACAAATTTTACTTAAACTGGCAATTGTACTTTATTGTACTTCATTATAAATAATTTATAAGAAAAGTCTAATTTTAAGATAAGCTTTCTGTTACTAAATATTAAATGGAATATAATTAACACATTTTTTTAAACACAGAAACTTCTCATACACATTCTTCCTCTCACTGTGCCTCTCAATGTTTGGGTGTACCAAAACATTCTCTAATGAAAACTTGCAAAGTTTTCTTTCTCATTCTGCAATGGTGTGTGGAGGAGCCATTCATCTGCTCACTGCTGATTTAGTCACATGTACTGGCTGTAGGGTCATTTAGCACTAGCTGCCTGTTCTGTGTCCTCTTTCCTGTTGTTTCCAGATTATTTCCATGTCCTTGACAGTATGGTGACTGATTTTTGCTTTCTCTTGTGTAAAAGTGGTAGTTAAATATTTTAGTTGCTTATGCAATGATATTTTAAGAATAATGTTAAGAAAAAGCATATAATGAACAATAATTAAAAAAAAAGATGTTGGTAAAATGTTCAAAAATAATAATAATCCTTTGTTATCTAAACTAAATACATTTCATTACTGTCCTTGAAATTAAGCTCTTCAATTGCATGGCTGTTTCACCAGTTCTCTATTTCTACTGTTATGAGTCTGTTTGGTGTAGAATGACATAAATATTAATCCGATTGGCTATATTAGCAGATGATTTATATAATTTTTGTCTCATGGATTTATATTTTAAACTAGAAATTATGGATAAATTTTATAAAATAAACAATAATGAATAATAAAAATCAGAGCTATTTGAAAAAATATATAATGAATAATGAATTAAAAAAATGTGTCAGAAAAGGTTAATATTACCCCCATACCTATGGATATCTAATTTTTGATAAAGGAGCCCAAATTATTAAATGGGGGAAGGAGGCTTTCTTCAATAAATGGTGCTGGGAAAACTGGGTTGAAACATGCGGAAGAATGAAACTGAACCACTTTATCTCACCAGATTGGGGGTGGGGACACAGACCTTTGGTGGTGGGAATGGTGTTAATATACACTCCTATTAACTTATAGTCTCACAAATCAATATTTAATTAATATGAAAGAAGAAAATGGATTGAATGTCTTAAATGTTTTGCTGCATAGACTATAGACTGAGTATATATTCCTTCAGTCTAAGCACTTAAAACTTCAAATTGGTAATCAGATTGAATTTTAACAGTGGGCTAAAACTGTTAATATATTTCTTTTCTTTTTTTAAATTTTTTTAAAGATTTTAAAAAATATTTATTTATTTCCTTTTCTTGCCTTTGTTGTTTTATTGTTGTTGTAGTTATTGTTGTTGATGTCGTCATTGTTGTTGGATAGGACAGAGAGAAATGGAGAGAGGAGGAGAAGACAGGGAGGGGGAGAGAAAGATAGAAACCTGCAAACCTGCTTCACCGCCTGTGAAGCGACTCACCTGCAGCTGGGGAACCAGGGCCTCGAACTGATATCCTCATGCTGGTCCTTGAGCTTTGCAGTATATGCGCGTAACCCACTGCGCTACCACCTAACTCCCTATATATTTCTAATAATGACATGTTCATTGGAATATTAAATCTTCTAAAAGCTTAGACCAGGGAGAACAGAAACAACTGGTGGTATTACTTTATAAGATACAGCTATATAAATATCACAAAAGGGCATACATTATGGCAAGGTCTTGTATGATACAGCAAATGCTAACAAAGGGATTTTCACAGTTAACTTAATTGCTAAACACTTTGGTATAGCAATAGCTATATATTGCCTTCTTTAACCATTAGACAGCAGGAACCTTCCTCTTTCTCTATATAAAGCCTGTATTTCTCCCAGGCCTGGAACCACTAGGGTGGAGCTCACTTTCCTGCATGCTTCTCTCAATTCATACTAACTGATACTGCATCTGCTGATTCCAACCTAAGCAATGCAACCAATACCACCTTGGCATGTTAGATTTCGGAATGTGTTCAGAGACATAAGACATGAAATGTCAACCCTTCAGCTTTGTTACTCTGGTTAGAACTTTCCTAGCTCATAGGACACCTTACCTCCACTTTGAGTGGTGCACTTGTTAACAAAACCTAGATATAAACCAGGACCCTTGAGATAGGGCATATGTATATGTATTCATAAGTTAGGGGAAAATACATACTTTAAAGCAAAAGTGCACAATAGTTTGTAATGAGTCAATAAATAAAGCAAGGAAGTAGAAAGACCTAAAAAGATACCTTAAAGTACCTAATGAAACAGTTTCTACTTAGGTCTAGATACCACCCCAGCCCCATCTTTTATTACATATCCCTTAATCACTCCAGAGCTAACCTTGTCAGACAAAGTAAGGTCTACAAAAGCTGAATAAGGGCAAGAGACTCGCATAATGACAACTCTTTAGTTAGTACCAGGACAATCCAGCACCTGGGGCCCTAGTCAGGGAGTCCTGTGATTCCCACAAAGACATGACAGACCTTGACCTCTAACAGATCCCTCTCACCACTGTCACTGGTCATCTTCAGCAAGAACAACATAATGGATCCCTTTGTGGGCCCCTATAGGACCTTGCTCTCGATGTGGATCTACAATGGTAAAATGGTAAGGAATGTTCCATTCTCCAAAGGGAGGTTGGACAACATACTCTACCTACTACCTGAGGAAGATGGATCCTGAAATTAGTGCAGCCTGGTATGTTCCTAGCCATGACCACAGAATGTGAGCTCAGACCTACAGGAATGCAGAGGTTACATAGGCTTCTATGCTGAATATGGGTCCCAGGTCAAATCAATGGGATTTACAGTTAACAATACTTACATACTTTCCCCATATTTGGGAGCTACTCTCTGCCCTGATCCAGCTTTCTAGTCCTTTTTCCAACTATGAGACTATCTCCCTAGACCATAACCCGGGTCCACCTGCATATTAGATGTCAGGCTCAGGCAAAATCTGGTAAAGTGATGGACCACTTGGAATATAAAATAGACCTACTAGCTTTTTCCAAATCGGAGACACCAAATCTTCATCTGCAATATTCTTGCCTTTAGGTGCATGATTAGTCAAGAATTTGTTCTGCTTTACACCTTAACTCTTTTTCAGCCACCAGGTTCCAGATGCTACCATGATGACAACCTGACTTCCCTGGGAATATGACCCCACCTGTGTGTCCTGGAATCCCACTTCCCCAGCTTCCTGCCCCACTACCGTAAGAATCTTATAGTAGGGAAAGAGAGAGACAGGCTGGGTGTATGGATCAACCTGCCAACACCCATGTTCAGCAGAAAAGCAATTACAGAAGCCAGACATTCTACCTTCTGCACCCCATAATGACCCTGGGTCCATATTCCAAGAGGGATAAAGAATAGGAAAGCTATCAGGGGAGGGGATGGGATACTGAGTTCTGGGGGGGGGGGTGAGGATTGTGTGGAAACGTACCACTCTTATCCTATAGTCTTGTCAATATTTCCATCTTATAAATAAAAATTAAAAAAATATATAGAGGAAAAATAGGAGGTGGAACATGGGCTGGTTGTGTTCTACCAGATCAAAGGATTCTGAGGGGAGGAAGGTGTAGGAAGGATGCTGAGAGGGTATTGGGGTTTCAGAGCACAGTGGTAGAAAAGGAACTGAGTTAGGGGTGAGAGTGATCTACAGAAACTTATTATGGGGACATGAGAAAATTCACCCATGTATCAACACCTTTACTGTAAGTCATTGTCACTTTCCCAACAAAATTATTTGGAAAAAAAAAAGAAAGGAAATTCTTTACATTAATTCAGAAGCCATTCCCCTGAAACTTCCATCTGTGTTTCCTAATTCTGCCTCAATTGACAACTGTCACAATCACAAATAGTAGGGATCATATAAATTAATCATAAATAGCTGTTTCTCTTTTTCATTCTCAAATATCAGCTTTGCTTACAGGACACTCCTAAAATACACATTTTAAATGAACATGTCATTGCCCAATAAGCAAGGTTCAACTTTCTTAATTTTCTCACTAGTTGTGACCAACATCTATCCATAGTATCTGCATTTATTTACTGGTAAATTCCCTGAGATATATCATTTTACCACTTAGATGTTATTTACATATATGTTTCCTTTTTCTCTACTGTAATGTACTTGAGAATAGGATTTCTGATTTTACTTTGTATTTTAACAGCATCAATCTTATAAGACATATTGTAACTACTCATTAATGAAAGGATTAACCATGATCTCAAAGAAAATGGTCATGTTTCAAATGCTTTTGATCTCAATGCAAAACAACTGAACATCCCTTCTCTTGTCCTTGACACTAGACTTCTATTATAGCAACTTCAAATATCTTTACTATGTTAGTAGTAAGTCATGCTGCAAGCTCATTCTGACCTTAATTTCAACTTTAACTACCAAATTCTTTCACATGAAATACTGTTAATTCTGTATGTGTTAATTTTAAAAACAAAAACATAGGACTTGATATTTTTAGTTCTTAAATTTCTCCTCATTTTCTGGACTCATGCTATCAGCCTGCTGAGATTATTTTGAGTTATGATTCCAGCTTCTTTCTTATTAGTTCTATCTTCTAGTCTTGTGTCATCTAAACACTCCTGTATTTTCTTTCTTCATCCAAATGTTAACCAAATATTGAACCCTTGATTGGCCAAGGGTAGAGGTACAGTCATGATAGTAGAGAAGGAGTCATCCTTCTAGATGTCAACAGTCCAATTATCATATTTTTAAATAATTTCCTTAAGGTAATTATGACTCACAAGGCAATTGTTGCATGAGTACAATTTGTCATTTCTCCATGGTAAGTGCCTGCACACCGCTCAATTTATATCCTGCTCAACCAACATGCACGGGATCTCCAGCGCTTTCTCAAGCTCCCCCATCTCCTCTCCCCACCCCTACCTCTGGAGTCCTTGGTTTTATGATCACAGTTCATTATTTACAGTCAATTAGTTATATATTCATATAATTACTATCACCAGGTTCAGGAAATTTTTATATTTTTACCAAATATCAGTAGAAATCTTAATATATGTTTTGCATAAGTCATAATGTACATCATAATAAATCATCATAACACCTATTAAATTTATTGAAGGCATCAGACTTATAAGCAGCTATTGAGTATGAAGAACTCTAATTGACCTGGCAAATTTTTACTTTTTGGAATACTATTACTTCTATATATTATTATTCTAATTTTAAAGATGAGAAAACAGAATCTTATAGTAGTGAAATAATGCAAATGTCATAGCTAGAAAATATCATATGCAGTTTCTAGGTTATCCTTGACTTTTCTCTTTGTCTAAAACTATATCCAGTTTATCAGCAGCATATCATACCCACACCACCTAGAAAAATTATATGCCAAATTCAATCATTGCTTTTATCTCTTCAACAATGTTCTGATTCTATTCTGCCTCAACAATTTCTCCTGGGACCCTGTCTTTATATATAATTTCCCTTTTTTGTGTGGCAGGTAATTCTCCACAGAGAAGTCAAAATAATAATAACCAATACTAATTATCAAAATGATAATAATCTTTAATCCCAACCAAATTATAAAATCCTGTATTGCAATAGAAAAACATCAGTATATGGCATGTAAAGATCTCCCATTTTATAGGGAATCATTGTTTTGCTGTGGTTTCTTTTGCTGTGAAGACTGATGTGGCTTATTTGGTTTATTTTTGTTTTTGCTTTCTTTGATGTTAGACTTGAATCCTCTAAGGTGTTTTTAAAATTCACATCAAAACGAGTCCTAACAATGTATTCCTCACAATATTTGATAATATCTGGGGTAATGTGCAAATCTTTTATCTATTTTGGGGCTTACTTTTGTATGTAGTGAAATGAGGTAGTCCAGTTTCATTCTTTGGCACATTTCAACCCAAGACTGCAACAACATTTATTGAAGAGAATCGTCTTTTTTATTTATTGGTTTGAGCACCTTCTCAAAAATCAGATGTTTGTGGGTGTGGGGAATTATCTTTGGGTTCTCAATTCTATTCCACTGGTCTGTATGTCTATTTTTGTTTTAGTACCAACCAGTTTAGATTATAATACTTTTTAATATGCTTTGAGTTTGGGAAATGTGATACTTCCAGTCTTGCTCTTATTTATTCATGATTGCTGTGGCAATCCTAGATATTTTCTGGTTCTATGTAAGCTTTTATCTTACATTCTTAGGGAATTTTTGTGGGACCATGATAGGAATGACATTAAATTTATATATGGCTCTGGGTAGACTAGACATTTTGATGAAATTAATTATTATTCGTTAACATGTCTATATTTCCAATTCTATGTATCTTTTTATTTCCTTAAGTAGAACTCATAGTTTTCAGTATACAGATCTTTCATTTCTTTTGACATATTTATTCCTAAGTATTTGATTTTAAGAGATCAGTGCTGTCACACAAATTCAAGGAGGCAGTGAGTATTTGAATGAGAAATGCAGACAGAATGGTTGGTTGGTGGTGACTTATGCATTGCAAAAAAAAAAAATCTAAATTCTTCAGTAAACTACACTAATTAATGAATAAAACTAAGGTTGTATAATAACATGTTGGGTTAATTTTAAGTTGATTTAAGAAATAACTACATTTTACAAAAGTATATGCACCTATAACATTTAAATCTGTATGTATGCATACAGCTTAGGTATAACTTTACAGCAAATTTTTCTTTTAATTTTTATATATTACCCAATCTACTATTCTTATTTAAATTGTGTATTAATAAAACAATACTTTTATCTGAAAAAGTTTAGGGGAAAATGGTAGCATCATATATATGACCATAGATTTGACAAATTAAATAAATTTTCCTAAAATATAACCTACAAGACTGTTCTATTCTCTGAAGGGAGGCTGGGTCAACCTATTCTGCTACTCAAGGAAGACTAGTTCTGAAATGAGTACAGCCTGGAATCTTCCTAGCTGCGACCATGGACTGCAAACTCAGACTGACAGGACTCAGCATCACACAGGCTCCTGAGCTAAAATAGAAATATATAGGAGCCCTGGGTCAGACTAATGGGATCAACAGTTAATGGTATTTATATACTTTCCTCATGTTCGGGAACTCCTCATTGCACTAATCCAGCCTTTTAAGCCTATTATAAACTCTGACACCACCTTCCCAGATAATATTTTTAGTCCACCTGCATGTTAGTTGTCAGGCTTGGGCCAAAATCACTAAAGTCATGGGTCCCTTGGAACATCCTAAAATAGACTTCCTAGCTTCTTCCCATATTAAGACGCTAATTTCATCTGTTCTATTCTTCCTTTGAGTTCCTGTTTAGTATATCATTTGTCCTGCTTTCTATCTTTCCACTTTTTAGCCACTAAATTGTAGATGCTATTATAATGCCATCCTGACTTCCCTGGATGTCTGCATTCTCACCAATGTGTCCCGGAATCTCACCTCTCCAGAGCCCTATCCCACTAGAGACAGATAGAAACGGGGTATGGATCCACCTGCTAACATCCATGTCTGCAGAGAAGCAATTACAGAAGCCAGACAGACATTCCACATTCCATAAAGAGGTTTGTTCCATACTCCCAGAGGGATAAAGATTAGGAAATCCTCCAATGGAGGATTTGGAACTCTGATGGTGGGAACTGTATGGAATTGTGCCCCTGCTATCTTACAATTTTGTTAATCATTATTAATTCACAAGTAAAAAATATAAAAAATACAAGTGGAAATACCTTGTAATCCAGCAATCCCACTTGTAGGCATTTATTCCAAAGAGACAATACTAATTCAAAGGAATATATGCATCTCACGTTCATAGCTGCATTGTTCACAAAAGCCCAAATATGTAAGCAACCAATATGCCCTTCAACTGACAGTCATTGAATAAAAATGTTATGGGACATATTCAATGGAGTAACACATTCAGCAAATAAATAAATAAATAAATAAAAAATAATATTGTGTCCTTTGGGATAAAATGGATGGAATTGAAGAAGATTATGCTGAGTGAAGTAAGTAAGGTGGCAAAGGACAACTACAGAATAGTTTTACTCATATGTGGAACATAGATAATTGAGAGCAGGAACATGAAAACAAATATACAACAGAAAGTCAGCCATGTCCAAGACTGAGGGAAGACTGTAGTGGTTACTTGGTGGTGATGGAGGGTACAGACATTTGGTGGTGGGAACGGTGTGAAGTTATACTCCTATTAACTTATTTTATTTACTTATTTATTTCCTCCAGGCTATTTGCTGAGGCTTGGTGCCAGCACTATGAATTCACAGTTTCTGGTGGCCTTTTTTTTTTCTTCCCCATTTCATTGGATAAGGTAGAGAGAACTTGAGAGAGGCAGGAAGATAGAGAGGGAGGGAGAAAGATAGATGCCTGAAGATCTGCTTCGATGCTTGTGAAGCTTTCCTCGTGTGTGGAGATGCTTGTGAAGCTTTCCCCGTGTGTGGAGAGCAAGATATCCACCAGATCCTTGCACTTAGTACTGTGTGCACTTATGCTGGTGTGCCAAGACCTGGACCCTCCTATTAATGTATGATCTTAAAATCACTACTGATTCAATATGTCAGCGGTGAAAAATAGGTCTAATACTTTCATTTCTCTAACTGCCTAGATCACACAGCTCTGAGTATACATATTTTCCTTAGCGTAAGTATTTAATGCCTCAGATTTTAAAGATTATCAAATTTTGATTTTGGGCTGAAAAGCTATATGCAGCTCTAAAAATACAGTTTACATATATATTTAAACTGCTTAAGTTAACTACAACCTTGGACTATATAGATCAAAACCATTTTGGTCCATAATCCCAGAGTTAGGTTCAATGTCAAATGTCTTCTGGTGTAGCGAATTATACCAAGTTAAAAATTTTTTTTTGTTAGAAGCTAATAGAGCAATGATCAAGAACAATCTTTCAGCTACTAGAAGGAATTGAGTTAAATGCCCCCAAATTATAAATTTCATGTACTTAAACATATATATATGCTGAAAGCTATGACACTGTATTACAAAGCTGATACTCAATAATGTTACTAAATTTCTAGATTCTAAGTGTGTGCACATTAACTAAATAAGTAATGGACATGCATCTTTAAAACTTTTATTTAAAGCCTTGTATATTCAATTAAATTATGTTAGATTCTCCTCAAAAATTAAAAAATCCTCTCCATAGTAAAATAGAAAAAGAAAGAATAAATCCTTGGAGAAAATGCAGTGACCAGACCACTCTACCAAACCCAAATAAACACTTTTATTTCTTCTCTTACTAAAGCAAACACATATCAACCAAAAGTTTATCTTTTCTTCATTCAGAATTCTATTGTGGTATTCACATCACACAGAAAAAAGTGAAATGTTAGTGAACAAGTGTGCTTCAGTAAGAGGCCATAAGGCATTTATTACTAATGAATTCCAAATAATTAGTGGAGAAGATCATGAAATGTTTTAGAGAGAGGGAAAAAGGGGGCTGAATTTCAAACAGGAGGGGGTCTGAGCCATTAGTGGGTACTCTGCACTACTTTTGTTAATCCCCAGGGGCTCCTGTTACAGGTGGTTTATATTTCTAAGCAGTGAAGTATGTACAGTGAATGGAAAATTTCTCCTTAACATTTTCCACTACCCTGCCTTAGCATGAAAAACTCCGTACCAGATTGGGTAGTTAGGTTATTATAGCTTCTAGTTCAGAGATGTATCACCATTCAGTATTCCTACTCTTACTATTCACTAGCTAGATTTTTCTTTCTACACTTCCCTTGTGTGGAATTTTTTTTAGGAAAAATATATACTTAGTTCTTAATACAGACTAGGAAGTGTTATTTAGGTTCTAAAGTACTAAAAGACCTGTGTCAATGTTTCTATTTATTAGGCATGAGAAGGAGATTTTTTTATCTTAAAAGAAGTCACATATATTTCATATAAGAAATGGTTCTGACCTCTGCCAATAGTTACAGTAGAGAATTAGAAAAATATGAATGACTTCTCCTATAAATATCACCTGGCTTAAAAAAAAAAAGGAGAAGAAGAAGGTTGCAGTGAAGTAAGTCCTTAATTGGACCCCAAAATTGTAAAATATAATTTAGATGAGGTAGATTGAAAATGCAAAAATACACCCAACACCAAAAGTCAAATAAACAAAAATAAATCACAATTTGTATTTTTGCCTGTCCCTGAGCTAGGAGAAAAAAAACATTACCCTGGCATTTTTAATTTTATCTTTTAATTATATTCATTCTTATGAACCTCTAACTCTCTAATTCTTTTGTTTTCTTTTGTTTTTTTAATTTTTTAAAATTTCTTTATTGGGGAATTAATGTTTCACATTTGACAGTAAATACAATAGTTTGTACACGCATAACACTTCCTAGTTTTCCATATGCCAATACAACCCCATGAGGTCCTCTGTCATCCTTTTTGGACCTGTATTCTCCCACCATCACCACCCCCACCCACCCCAGAGTCTTTTACTTTGGTGCAATACACCAACTCCAGTTCAGGTTCTACTTTTGTTTTCTCTTCTGATCTCGTTTTTCAACTTCTGCCTGAGAGTGAGATCACCCCATATTTATTCATTCTGTTTCTGACTTATTTCACTTAAAATAATTTTTTCAAAGCTCAACCAAGATCGGCTGAAAATGGTGAAGTTACCATTTGTAATAGCTGCGTAGTATTCCATTGTGTATATAGACCACAACTTGCTCAGCCACTCATCTGTTGTTGGACACCTGGGCTGCTTCCAGGTTTTGACTACTACATATTGTGCTGCTAAGAATATATGTGTACACAGATCTTTTTGGATGGGTGTGTTGGGTTCCTTAGGATATATCCCCAGGAGAGGAATTACAGGATCATAGAGTAGGTCCATTTCTAGCCTTTTGAGTATTCTCCAGACTGTTCTCCACAGAAGTTGGGCCAATTGACATTCCCACCAGCAGTGTAGGAGGGTTCTTTTGACCCCCACAACCTCTCCAGCATTTGCTGCTGTTACCTTTTCTGATGTATGACATTCTCACAGGAGTGAAGTGGTATCTCATTGTTGTCTTTATTTGCATTTCTCTGACAATCAAAGACTTGGAGCATTTTTTCATGTGTTTCTCGGCCTTTTGGATCTCTTCTGTGGTGAATATTATGTCCATGTCCTCTCCCCATTTATACTCTGTAATTCTAATAAAGCTGGTCTCCCAGTTTCATTAAAATTCCAGGTTTGTTTTCTCCTTGTGTCTTTTTTCTTATTGTCCCTCCTTCCCAGGAAGTGTTCCACTTTCCCTTAAGTGCAACTATTCTTATATAACTTTCCTGATGCCAAATTAATTAATACCTACTTCTGTCAGTTTCTAAATATATTTGGACCTATAGCTTTGTTCCGTTCTCTGGAGATTTAAATGAGTTACAGCCCTGGTCCAAAGCCTAGAATTAGTTTAGCAAATGACAAACTCCTTGAATAAAGGAGTCCTCAAGGATGTGAGACACAAATAGAATTTTAAAAATAGTCACAGTACTTTATATGAAAAGAAGAATAAAAGTGGCATTGAGGTGTAATTAATTTGTGCTCCTCACCCCCCTTTTTGGAACATCAATTCTGAACTTTTTAAGCTTTTCTTTAGATATCTGGAAAATGTAGTCAGGTTTCCTTAGTACTGATAATAAATGAATACTATGACAATCTATGGACTATTACTCTCACCTCTTTCCCTCTAGTGATTTATTTCAACCATTTTCTTTGAAACTCGTTTGCTATAGAGAAAGGAATTGAAGGAATATATTTTGGACTAGAAGTCAAAAGGTCACTATTTGCAAATGATATGATAGTATACATAAAAATCTAAAAGATCCCAGCAGGCAATTCCTAGAAATTCTTAAACAGTATAGTAAAGTTTCAGGCTACAAAATTAATATAACAAATCTGTGACATTCCTCTCACTAAGCACCAAACTTGAAGAAGAAATTTGGTAGGCAATTTCTTTTACTATAGTAGCAAGAGCAGTTAAATCTCTAAGAATAAACTTAACATAGAAGGTGAAAGATTTGTAAACAGAAAATCATGAATCAAAATTCACAGAAACTGATAGAAATATAAAGAAATGGAAAGATAAACCAGCTTACAAATTGGGAGAATTAACTGGTCAAAATGACATTCCTATCCAGACTAAATTACAGATTTAATATATCCTTATCAAAAGCTTCCACCACATTTATTCAAGCAGATAGAACAAAAACTCCTAAAGTTTGTCTGGGACCAGAAGTATCTAGTATGACCAAAACTATTTTGAGATTGAAAGAATCATACTTCCTGACCTCAGATTATATTAGAGACCATTACAATAAAAACTTCCCTGTACTAGAACCACAGAAGACACACAGAGCAGTGGAATAGAACTAAAAGCCCAGAAATAAGCCAGCAAACATATGGTCAACTAATTTTTGATAAAGAGGCCCTAAATATTAAATGGAGAAGGAAGAATCTCTTCAACAAATGGTGTTGGGGAAATTGGATTGAAAAGTACAATGAGTAACACATTTATCACACATAATCAGTCCCAGTTAAAGAAAGGTAGAAAACATTTTTCTTTTTCAGTCTCCCACCAAAAAGAATAAAATAAAAGAAAAGCTTCTAGGAAGACAATAAACAAGAAAACATAGACGCTCTTAAATTTTGGTATTTTTCCAATGAATGATATTCCTAATGAATGGCAATCTGTTCATGTTTGGCATTTTACTTTTACCTTGGCAAATATTTTTTGACTGCTAGGACATCACTATAAAGCTAGGAAAAGTGTTACTAGAGTTACTGAGACCAAAGGTCGCCTTCTCTGCTTATTAATTCAGACCCTGATAAGTCATTGTTCTATTATTATTTCCTCTGGGACTCCTAAGAGGTGTCATATTGTCAGCTGCAGGAAGTCAAACATCACAGAGAAGCAAACACAAATATTATTGTGCATTTTTCAAAGATAAGTGTTTGTTCAATCATCGAGGGAGACTAAAAAGAACTTAGACTACTACAGATTAATTGCCTTTATTTTTTAAACACAGTTCTTACATTCTTACATAAAAATTTATTTGTATGTTGTTGGTAGTTGCTGTTTTTCTGCACACAACTTTTGTACCATGAGTTGAAGCTTTTCTTTTTGAGCAATGTGCTCAAAAAGCCTACTTCACTGTCATTTTGTGTGTGAGGGGGGAAAAGCACAGGAGCTTCAAGATCAAAGTCAGTGAGAATACAAGTAAATTTTTACTTTTCAAATTTTTTTGTATGTTTATTAATTTGTTTCTGAGACAGAAGGGAAGAAAAACCAATGCACCAGTCTGGATATGTGATAGTGGAACTTGAACTCAGGAACTCATACTTCAGAGTTCAGAGCTTTATCTACTGCGCCACCTTGCAGGTCAGAAGTTCCGTTTTGAAAATAACTGTAGTAAACCGATACTATCTTCCATAAACAATAAAATCTTTAAGTAGACTTAGCAAATTAAAGAGTCTTGGTGCCTGTACAACTACACTGTCCCAGATGACCATTATTTCCTTTCATCCTGTCTTTCTCTCTCTCTCTTTCCCTCTCTTCTTTATTTTGGTGGAGAGTGATAGATGGGGGGGGGGGGGAGAAAGGGAAAGGTTGATAACGGCAGTACTGCTCCACCACTCATGAAACTTTCCCTCTACAGGTTCTTTTGTGTGATATAGTTTGCTGGGCTAGCGTGCTTCTTCTAGGGTGTGTACTCTCTGTGTTGGAGAGAATGTGACCGGAGCCAGCCTGGGCTGCTACTCACTCAGTGACGCAAGAGAGATGACCCAGGAACAGAGCTGGTGGTGGCAAGGCGATTCAATTCTTTTTGATAAGAGAGCCAAGGCTTTTAAAAAGTTGGACCCAGGCGCAGGTGGCGCAAAGCACAAGGACTGGCATAAGGATCCCGGTTCGAAACCCGGCTCCCCACCTGCAGGGGAGTTGCTTCACAGGCAGTGAAGCAGGTCTGCAGGAGTCTATCTTTCTCTCCTCCTCTCTGTCTTCCCCTCCTCTCTCCATTTCTCTCTGTCCTATCCAACAACGACAATAACAATAATAACTACAACAATAAAACAACAAGGGCAACAAAAGGGAATAAATAAATAAAATAAATATTAAAAAAAAAAAAAGTTGGACCCAGAAGTGGCAAGTTGGAAATGGAAATGGCTTGACAATACCATACATGGTTAGGAAAGGGGTGGAGAAAAGCAAAAGGGCGCTGGGAAAGGTAGGAACTTCCTTAACAACTGTTGTGAGGGTTTTAACTGGTAGTATTAATAATACCCTGCAGGCAGGGAGAGTCTTGAAGGTAGAAAGAAGATAGATCAAAGGAAAGGAATGCCCCCCATAGGCAGGGAGGGTCTTGAGGGTAGAAAGGAGATAGATCAAAGGAAAGGAATGGCCCCTGTAGGCAGGGAGGGTCTTGAGGGTAGAAAGAAGATAGATCAAAGGAATGGATGGGTGGGGAAATAGAGGGGGGATCTTTCAGGCAAAACAATAATTATGTTGATAATAAGGGAGCAGGCCATAGTATCAGGAATGCAGGGTGCTTTGTGAGGCAGGGAGTCTGATAAGACGATGCAAACCTTGGGGGGGTCATGTCCCTCCTCGCTTGACCTCTCAGTAGAGAGAGAAAGACTGACAAGATGGATGTGTCCCTCAGGTCAAGCCCTGCCAAGCTCAACCACATCCTCACAATTTTCCTACATCAGTGAGCCACCCTCTCATCTCTGTCTCTGATTCAGATAATAATAATTTAAAAAATGCTGATGATACTTTGGGATCTATGAGAAATTTTCCTCTGTGGAGCGACCTGCCAATGTCCATGTCCAGGGGAGAAGAAACTACAGAAGCCGGACATCTCACCTTATGCACCCCAGAAAGAATTTTGGTCCATACTCCCTGAGGGATAAAGAATAGGAAAATTTTTGGAGCTGGGTGATGGCACACCTGGTTAAGTGCACATAGTATGAAGAGCATGGATCCCAGTTTGAGCCCCTGGGTCCCCCACCTATAGGGGAATTGCTTCACAAACAGTAAACAGGTATGCAGATGTCTCTCCCTATCTCCCCTACCCCTCTCAATTTCTCTCTGTCCTAACACACACACACACACACACACACACACACACACACACACACACACATCCACTGCTCTTGGTGACCATTAAAAAAAAAGAACAGAGAAGTTTTCATTGGGGGAGTATTAGAATGCAGAAGGTATTCTGGTGATGGGAACTGTATAGACTTGTACCCTGGTTATCTTACAGTCTTACTAATCATTATTAAATCACTAATAAAAATTAAAATACAGACAAATATTTTTTTACTTTGTGAAAAAATATTTATTCAAATACAAATACAACCTGTGGAGACTGGCTCACATAATAATGGCCTTTTTGGTCAATATTATACAACCCTATCATCTGGGGCCTTAGTAAAAGAATCTGTGTATTCCCACACACAAATGATGGGCCTAGAACTCTTATGAATCCCTCTCTCCATTATCAACGGTCACTTCCAACAGGAACATTCTCATAAGCCTTTCCAGGACTTTGCCCTCATCATAAAGCAGCAATAGGAGGGATTGCCTCAGTCTCTGGAAGAAAGCTGGGGCATTCTGCCCTGTCACTCAAGGAAAACTGGTCCTGAAATGAGTGCAGCATGGAATGTTCCTAGCTGTGGCCATGAACTTCAAGCTCAGACCGGTAGGGACTCAGAGGTTACACATAGGCTCTTGTATGCATATATCCTGGGTCAATATATATATATATATATATATGTCTGGGGTCAGGTGGATAGGGTAAACAATTATTATTATTTTGCCTCCAGAGTTATTGTTGGGACCTGGTGACTGCACCATGAATCCACTGCTCCTGGAGGCCATTTTTTTCCTTTTGTTGCTCTTGTTGTTTGCCGGGATAGCCTGAGGGTACTTCTTCCCGAGCTAGTGCTCTCTGGGTTGGAGAGAACTCAACTGGAGCCGATCTAGGCTGCTGCGTGGGAGAGGGATCAGGAACTTGTGCCGCACTAACTTCGCAGGAGATACACTCTGGAACTCTCGGAGCCGGAAAACAATTTCCAAGTGTCTTTAATCAGAAGAGCAGCTGTTTTTATACTCTCCAAGTAGGGTGGAAACAGGATTTGATATAGAGAGGGTGGAGCAAAAAGTGACTGGTGAAAATCAGAGTGTGACAAAGAGAGGATCAGGGTGTGACAAGGAGAGGGGGTGGAGCAGGTGAGAATTCTACCACTAAACCACCAATGCCCTGGAGGGAGTGTGGTGCTTTATGTAAATGTAAAAGTGATTTATGTAAATAGACCAAAGCTTTGAATGGGATTAAATCTATCCCTATATAGGCATATGGTTAAGCAGAAGCCAGGGGGAGCTGGCATACTATCCAACAGTTGTTTATCGTTATTGTTGTCATTATTATTGGTGTTATTGCTGTCATTGTTGTTTGATAGGACAGAGAGAAATCGAGACAGATGGGGAAGACAGAGAAGGGGAGAGAAAAATAGACACTGCAGACCTGCTTCACCATTTGTGAAGCGATCCACCCTACAGATGGGGAACCTGGGGCTCCAACGGGATCCTTAAGGGTCCTTGCGTGTGGCGCCATGTGCGCTTAACCTACTGCACAATTAATTTTATTCATAAATTTTTATTTTAAGAGTGGGAGCTACTCTCTGCACTAATACAACTCTTAATACCCCCCCCTTTTTTTTTGTTTTGACACCATTTTCTCAGACAATATTTTTGTACAACTCCTTGTTAGCTATTAAACTCAAGCAAAAGACTATGATAGTCATGAGCTTCTGGGAAAATGCCTAAAATGGACATCCTAGCTTCTTTCCACCCTGAGATTCCTGTTCTCATCTGCTCTACCCTACTTTTTTGGTTCCTATCAACTAATAATTTTGTCCTGCTTAATATCTTACTGCCTTTCAGCCACCAAGTTTCAGATACTGTCATGGTTCCATCTTGACTTACCTGGGAAGATGACCTCACCAATGTGTCTTGGAACCTCACCACTCCAAAGTCCTACCCCACTAGGGAAAGACAGAAACACAATGGGGGTATGAATCGACCTACCAATGCCCATGTCCAGCAGATAAACAATTATAGAAGCTAGAACTCCCACCTTCTGCACCCCAAAAATAATTTAGATCCATACTCCCAGTGGGGGAGAAATGGTAAGAAGACGAACAGAGAGCTCTGAACTCCAACTCCATCAGAAACCAGAGAGGAAGAAAAAGGGAGGGACATTTGAATGTAGTAGTAGGTCTATTTATGACTTTGGAAGGAAGAGAAAATGGTGTTCTAGAAAAAGGGGGCAAATCTATACAAATGTAAACAGATAGTTGTAGATATCTGCCAGCTTGGGAGAGCTGCTGTAATTTACTAGAGAGACTGCTACAATATAATAGAGAGACTGGGGATCCAGAACTCTGGTGGTGGGAATGGTGTACAGTTGTACCCCTGTTATCTTGTAATTTTGTAAATCAATATTAAATCACTAATAAAAAACACAATTTGTGAATATTTAAAATAAAATAGAAAGGATCCATTGAAATATGGCTTGTGGAGTTACCTAACACTTCAAGTGAGTGCATATATGTAAAACAAAGTTTTCAGTTTGAAAAGTATATAAAGCAATACAATAAGTTCTAAGTCCCAAAATTTAATTGCATTGCTGTTGACTGCTTCATTGCACTGAGTTAAGGAGCAGTATCAAGTCATATGAAAAAGATTTTCATCTTTAACTGTTAATGAGTGGTTCTTAACCATGACAAAGTAATCTTGCTCATGTTTAATTGGCTCAAGTCTTGCTTGATAGATGAAGGTATAATGAGTCTCTAATCTTATTCCTTATCCCTAGCCTACTATTAAATACTCAACCTCAATATTCTCTTGCTGGCTTCTAAATTCTTGACCACCTCCCACCATCTCCACTAATTGAAATACTCTGTATTCTTGAAAAGATTCCTCCATGAAGTCCTCTCGTCCTCTTAAATTGGGCTGGGTCTCTTTGACTTTTGAATCACTGAACTTTGTCAAGTGTGATGTAGTCTGTTTTGTTCAGTAACAATACAGATGACTGCTGTATTGTGAGCTTTCTGGGAAATCTTATGTTGGCATCAATTGCAGTCTAGAAAAGAGCCTAGCTCATAACCTGCTACATGTAAGAGTGTATTAAACTGTTCAAGTGGAACTGGGAGGTAGGTGCTGTGAGCAGTATAACATGGGTTGGGATAATCCTTAGATCAAGAGCCAGATTCATCTTACATGTTTCACTGAGTAAGGCATTTTGGCTATGAAGATAAAACCACATATGCAAACAATTTACTTCATCACAGATCTGTTTCATTCGTCCCATATATATTTATGCAAAACCTACGCATTTCCTCTCCTACTTTTTTTGTTTTAAGCCAGGGAAAAATGTACACTGGACTGGCAAGTGCATGTTCTGTGTGATGATTTCTCTCTTCTGTGGTAGATATATGGACAGTGACGCACTGCAAAAAAAGGAATTAATAAGATGGAGATGGTGAAACAGCAATTTTTAAAAGCTGAACCAGCATGAGGCACTTAAAACTGTGTGGCCTTATCACAATTTTAGCTTTTTTTAATTCTTTTTTTTAGAATTTATTTATTAATGAGAAAGATAGGAGGAGAGAGAAAGAACCAGACATCACTCTGGTACATGTGCTGCCGGGGATCAAACTTGGGACCTCATGCTTCAGGATCCAATACTTTACCACTGCACCACCTCCTGGACCACAGTTTTTTGTTTTGTTTTAATTCTTATTCTTTGACCAATAATGGATTTCAACATATTAGGTTAGCATAGGATTTGCATGCCTGAGTGCCTAGATTCTATCTCTAGTACCATCACATGCAATAACTGAATAGTTGTATACTGTTCTCTCTCCCCCCCTCTCTCTCTTTATCTATCTATTTATCTATCTATCTTTCTCTTGGTTTTTTTGACCTCATTAAAATAAATAGATCAAATTAAATTTAAAATTATTATTGTTGTGAAAAAAACCTAAAACATACTGTTTAATTAATATGATAAACTATGAAGTTTCATAATACATACAAAGCATACAAAGTTATTTCACTATAACACAAACTACTGTAAAGAATTATGAAATTTTTATAGCAGATTATTGAATTCAATATATTTCAATTTATTATCTGAATATTTTAGTTGCATTAAACAATGGAAGTGTGAATAAAATTCTCAGTCAATGAGTATAATTTCCTCAAAAACATCATAAGAGAATATTTCAAATTTACTGCTAGTGTGTAGTTGAATAATTGATATTATTTAAGCATTTGTGAATGCAACAAAAATGAAAATGTGCCAAAAATTCTTATTTTCTACCTAGATCATAATTCAATGTCATATATCAATATTTATTTGATCCAAAGTAATTAGAATATGAACAAAGATAAATATCAACATGATTTGTGGTATATTACCCTTCCTCAAGTACTTGCTTTGCTGATCATATCTCAATGTTTCTGGAGATAGTTTGATGAGGATGAGAGCCTTGTTTTTCTGATCTAAATGTATTTATTCATGTTTTGATTCTAAGTATTTATTTATACTATACTAGTTCTTATACTCATCTCTTGAAAGAATAAAAGACATAAGGGAGTTGGGCAGTAGTGCAGCGGGTTAAGTGCAAGTGGTGCAAACCGCAAGGACTGACATAAGGATCTGGATTCAAGCTCCCTGCTCCCCACCTGCAGGGGAGTCGCTTCACGGGAGGTAAAGCAGGTCTGCAGGTGTCTATCTTTCTCTCCCCCTCTCTGTCTTCCCCTCCTCTCTCCATTTCTCTATGTCCTATCCAACAATGACAATATCAATAACAACAACAACAAAAGAATAAGGCAACAAAAGGGAGTAAATAAATAGACATTTTTAAAAAAGAATAAAAGACATAGTTTCACATAGAAGTAAATATACTATTTTGTGTCTAAGAAGAAGATAATGAAAGGCAACAGAAACAGTATTGGGAAAAAATCAGTATTAAAGAACACTTGGTTATGTCCCCAGCACTGTATAACATTTCAAACTTTAAGCATTGCCTATTTATTTCAAATTCTTAAACATTGTACAGCCATGGAAGCCTAATCCCAATGAGAGGAACTTTATAATATTTCTTCCCCTTCTTCTTCTTCTCCTTCTCCCTCTCCTTCTTCCTCTCCCTCTTCTTCTTCCTCTTCCTCTTCTGCTCCTCCTCCTCCTTTTTACAGCTGACATTAAATACCATAGTTTGTACATGTCCCAGTTTTCCACATAACAACACACCCCCCAGTAGGTCCAGATGAGCACTTTTATCATGTATTGTATAATATAAAGGAAAATTATTGAGTAAAGTCACCCAAAGGACAATAAGGTTGGAAAAAGAAAGTGAAGTACAGTAACTCACATTTTATACCACTTTATTTTCATACACATTTAGAGTAAAGGTCATCCCTAATAAGCAAACATTTATTCCTTTTATTACTTATTTATTTACTTGCTGAGCAGGGACTTTGTAACTATAGCAATTCCACTGCTCGATGGTGCTTTTTAATTGAGAGAGAAAGACATAAAGATAGATATTGAGAGAAAGAAAGAGGGGAGGGGAGCAAGAAAGTTAGAGGAGGTAGAAGAGAGTAAGAGAGACATAGATACACTTTGTAGCACCAGAACTTGTGGTGTCACATCAGTCCCATGAAGTGCTGGG
This sequence comes from Erinaceus europaeus, assembly GCF_950295315.1. Lineage (NCBI taxonomy): Eukaryota > Metazoa > Chordata > Mammalia > Eulipotyphla > Erinaceidae > Erinaceus > Erinaceus europaeus. The sequence continues at coordinate 129,864,430 of NC_080165.1, forward strand.
ACGTTAAACTGGGCCAAATGTGTGGCAAAGCTCTCTACTAATGAGCTACTTCTCTGGTCATTCTTTTGATATTGGTGGGAAGATAATTCTTTTTGAAATAGCTATCCTTTCAAAATGTCATTACTTTTTAAATCTGGCATGGGATGCAAACAAACATGGCATTCATTTGTACCCTGCATTCTTACAGCGTATTTCTCAAATGTTACCAGGAATGTGATTTAATTTGATTTGCTCAGTAGGTAAAAGTCCCAATGTTATTAATTTTCAAGGACCACAGTGAAAGTCAATTGCAGAGCTGAGATTAAAACTATGACATTTCTTGGTTTCAGGACTAGTCCTCATACCACGTTGTCTTCCAAATAAATTAATGGGGGAGGGGGGAAACAAGCTTCATGAAAGGTCAGACTGAAACCAACAAAAGCAATGAAATGTCAATTACACTAGTGGATAATATAACCCATGTGTCACAAAACACATATCTGTTCCAGGAGATACTTTTCACAGCATAAACTACAGACTTTACTTAGAATCTCAAACAGAAAAGATACGTTCAGAAAGAGAGTTTTGAATTAGCAGTAAAATATGAGAACTCAAAAGATGTGCTAAAGGTCCATGCTTGGAATAAGTAGCATCTGGATTTTAGTAATGTTTTATCTTGTTAATGAAATACTTATTTCTGAGGAAAATTTCTATCAACCCTGGCGATCAAAGGGGTAAAAGTATCTATCTATGGCCATGCTACACTGAACTTCCTTGGCCTCGTCTATAAAGATAATAACATCTCATAGTGAGGAGGCAATAATAAAATCCTGAAAAGATGGAGGAGATTTTCTCTATTAGCTGAGCTAATTAATATGCATTTTGTGAGCAAGAGAAAAAAGCTCATCAAGTCGGATATATGTCTTGCCATGTTCATGGGTGAGTCTCAAGTTGTGGTACCAAATGGCATCTGTTGCCTTCATATATCTCCCTCTTTCTCTCTGTTTTTTTTTTTATCTGAATAAAAAAATAGTCATGAGAATGAAATGTCACATATTGAAAGTGCTGGTTTGCAAAATGATAATAACAACGACAGCAACAATAGTGGATAGTGGTAGTACTTTGAAAATATTTTAGTAAGAGGGATAACCTTTGCTATTTATTGAGCAAATACCACATTGCTAGCACTGTGCTGTATTTAGAAAATTTTCTTATTCTTCCCTAAGTCATGATGAGGTAGCAATTACTGTTGCTATTTGAGAGCTGAACAAATTTAAATAATAAATCAGTTACGGTACTTGCCCAAAGTCAATCCCCACTAACATTTACATTCAACGTGTCATAGCAAGAGAAACAAGTGTTATTAAGGATATAGGGGAAAAGGAAGCAGACACTATTGATAGAGATTTGGTTTTTATCATTTTAAGAAAATTATTGATTAAAGTTGGCTCAACTATTATAACATTTTAGGAGCAAATTTTCATACCAGTCTGTTTATGTGTATAATATTCTCCAAACCCAACACCAAAGTTCCTTTGTCATCTCCAAAGGGACTATTTCACACATCTCCCCTTTATGTTCCTATTCTCTCCAATAATTACCATATTTTTAAACTACTTTTTCACAAAGGACTCATGATTATATACTGAAAAAAAAAGAAATTCTCTTTAAAATGTCATAGAAATTTAAATTAGCATGTCTATTATAGAAAATTATAGTTTTTCAAAAAAAAAATAAGGAAACATACAATCCATTATATTTCTTATAAGTAACTAATAAAAGCTCGTGGGAACCCTAATTTGAGCAACTATGTTCAGTGAAGCACCTGCATGATATGATGAATCTACTATTCCTGGTGGCTTTCTCTTTACTTTTTCTTCCAGGCCTTTCTTCCTTCCTTCCTTCCTTCCTTCCTTCCTTCCTTCCTTCCTTCCTTCCTTCCTTCCTTCCTTCCTTTTTTTATTTCTTTCCTTCTTTCTTTCTACTTACTAGGACACAGAGAAATTAAGGGGAAGGGAAAGAAAGATGAGAGGAAAAGGGAGACGTCTATAGCACTGCTTTACCACTTGTGAAACTTCACCACTTGAAGGTGGCAACTGGAGGCTTGAACCCAAGTCCACGAGCATGGTAACATGCCCTAAACAAGGTTCACCACCACCCATCCCCATAATGTTCACAATAGCCAAGGTGAGAAAACAATTGAAGTGTCCACAGATGAATGAAAGGCTAAAGAAAACTATAAGGAATGGGACAAGATCTTCACTAGCTATATATCAGACAAAGGGTAATAACCAAAGTACGTAAAGAACTCACCAAATTCAGTAATAAGTAAAACTAAATAATTCCATTGAGTAGTGGGCAGAAAAAAACAGAAAATCTTCACCAAAGAAGATATGTAAAGGGCCAACATTAGGGATGTGCTAATTAAAACCACAGTGAAGTACACTTTAAGCTAATGAACATGACCTACATTTAAAAAAATAGTAACAGAAGCTGAGCATGAGTAGATACCACAATGGTTATGTGAAGAGTCTTTCACGTCTGACACTCCAAAGTCCACGTTTCAATCCTCCACACCACCATAAACAAAGATGACCGTTGCTCGGTAAAAACAAACAAAAGCCTGAAATTAGCAAGTGCTGGTGAAGATGTGGAGAGAAGTCTGCCACACTGTTGGTGGAACTGCAAAATTGTGCAGTCTTTATGGAAAACAGTATTCCAAAAGTCACAAAACACTAACTTGAAAGGATATATTCACAGCTGCACTATTCATTATAACCAAAGTATGAACTCAATCTCCATGTTGTCAAGAGATAAAAGAATGAAGATATTCTGGGAGTATGGATTGACTTGTCAATCAATGCCCATGTTCACGGGGAAGCAATTACAGAAGCCAGACCTTCCATCTTCTGCATCCCACAATGACCTTGGGTCCATACTCCCAGAGGGTTAAAGAATAGGAAAGCTATCAGGGGAGGGGATGGGATACAGAGTTCTGGTGGGAATTATGTGGAGTTGTACCCCTCTTATCCTATGGTTTTGACAGTGTTTCCTTTTTATAAATAAAATAAAATAAAAAAGAATGAAGAAGCTGTGGGATGTAGAATGTTACTCTGCAATTAGAACTCAAGTTGATTATCCTATGTGAAACATATAATAAAGTGAAGGGGTTTAACTCATTTGTTAAGTATAAACAACTATAGTAAATGAACTTGCAAACAATAATAAAAACTTGTAGACTGAGGAAACTCTAGGGGTTATAGCAGAGCATGGAATGAGCAGTGTGAGGCAGGGGTTATGAGGCACTGAGCTTTTGTGGTGGGTGTCATGAGCCATATACACATGCATCCTCCAAAGTGTGTTCTACTGTAAATGAATAGCCAGTAAATCAGTAATAAAAGTGGATTTTCAAAGAAAGTGGAGGAGAAAATCTGAAAAGGAGGAAAAAGAGAATGAAGAGGAGGAAGGAGAAGGAGAATCTTTTGCTTAGAATCCCTTCCAAGTGACTTTAAGATTTCAGTTTCAGAAGAACTAAGAACACCTGCCTTGGCTTGCTGACACACTAAAGCAATTATTGACTCCCCTTTGACTATGGTAATATATTCTCTGTGATAGAGGTGCCAAATATTGAAATGAGAGACTTGGCCCTTGATCTCAAGAATTATGTTCTCTAATTGAGATTTGTGGTTATGAAGGCAACTATCCTTGTTGTGTTTACTAGTTTTTTTTTTAAACCTCTTTTCAAATAAATAATAGCAGAAAAATTTACAAATTTACAAATCTAGAATGAGGTAATGATATGAGGTAATGTTCAGGAAGCAGAAGGAAATCCCAAGTTTCTAAACCCTTATAGATCTACACCAAGATAGTTTCACAATGATGTGAAACTATCAAAAATCAAGGACAAAGAAGAAGAAATTTACAAGCTTCCAGGGAAAAGGGTACTTATAAAGGTAGTATAGTCACACTTGCATCAGATTTTTCTGCAGAAACCATGGATGCCAGAAGAGGATTAAGTTGTATAGTCACAATTTTAAGAGACAGTAATTGCCAGCCAAGCATACTTTACTCTACAAAACTATTATACAAATACCATCGAGCAATCAAAACAGTACAAGGCATACAAAAACTAAAGGAGTTTTCCATTACCATACCTGCTTTACAAGAGTTACTGAAAGGAATGGCACAGAGTAACAAATAATGTGCATTTAACTCTCAACAAGGTGATACACAGTAAAACAGACCCAGAAACACAAGCTATGGCAATATCAGATGACCTTAAAGTATGAAGGGAGAGAAAGAAATGGATAGAAGATGTTCAAGTAAGAACAGTTTAAAACTTTCTTAGATCTATTTACATATATATATAAATTATATGCATAATACTTTTAATTTTAATTATTTTTTATTTACTAGATAAAGACTGTCAGAAATTAAGAAGGTAGAGGGAGATAGAGAGAAAGAGAGACACCCAAGCACTACTTCACCACTCACACAGCTTTTCTCCTGCAGGTGGGGGCTGGGGGCTTGATCCTGTGTTCTTGTGCATTGTAACATGCTCTCAATCAGGTGAGTCACCACCCGGTCCCTGTAATACTTTTATATATAACATATTTACATGTATAAACCCTCTATGCCTTGTTGAATTCATTCATCACTAGTATTTTTCAATATTTATTACATTTTTCCTCATTATTCTTGACATATATGTAATATCTTGAAGTTCTTTGATTTGATATCTGTGTTCCTGTACTCTTGTTGCTATGCTTATATCTACTATCAAATGAGCTGCATTTCTCTGAAAGAGACGTACTGTATGGTCTTGTTAATAAGTACAATGCAAAGAACTCTAGAAGATGAACTCGTTTTAGAAAATGTTCAACTGTTGCTAAGACTTTGTGAATACTATGGTGGTTCTCCTTGCACAGGGGAGCCGGCATAGAACTGTGGTGGTGAGTGAGATGTAAAGCTACATCCTGTAATCTTATTACATTGCAGACCATTATTAAATCACTAATAAAGTAAATTTTTTAATATTTATTTATTTTCTCTTTTGTTGCCCTTGTTGTTTTATTGTTCTAGTTATTGATGTCCTTGTTGTTAGATAGGACAGAGAGAAATGGAGAGAGGAAGGGAAGACAGAGAGGGGAAGAGAAAGATAGACACCTACAGACCTGATTCACCACCTGTGAAGTGACTCCCCTGCAGGTGGGGAGCCAGGAGCTCAAACCGGGACCTTAGGCCTGGCCTTGTGCTTTGCGCCACACGCGGTTAACCTGCTGCACTACCGCCAGACTCCCAATGAAGTAAATTTTTATAATAATAATTTTTAAATATTTATGTTTTTCTTATGGATTGTAGTTTTACAGAGGTATCACACTAGGACAGCCAAATTATTAGCATGTTTTATTTGTAAGAACTGGAAAAGAGGGAGTCGGGCAGTAGCTCAGTGGGTTAAACGCATGTGCCGCAAAGCGCTAGGACCGGCATAAGGAACCCGGTTCGAGCCCCAGGATCCCCAACTGCAAGGGAGTCACTTCACAGGTGGTGAAGCAGGTCTGCAGGTGTCTATATTTCTTTCCCCCCTCTAGCTTCCGCTCCTCTCTCCATTTCTCTCTGTCCTATCTAACAACGACGGCATCAATAACAATAACAATAAAAAAGAACTGGAAAAGATTAAATTAAAACATCAAGCTGGGTTCAACATCATTTTTTAAAATAATATAAATTAAGTCTGACAAAGTCCTATGAGCCTTTATATAAGTAAGTAATGGACTAAGAAGGTTAATAAAAAGGAACATTTGACATGTTTGGGAAAGGGTGAAGTGACAGTATTTGAATTCCCTTGTGACTTTCATTGAGAAGCTTACAAATGCATCCCATGTGTCATCCATCTTTGAAGAGACTTGAAGATGAGCCCTCTTTCAACTACATTTGCAGTAATGGAAAGGGAAAAAAACCTGCTGATTCAGTTTTTATTTTTGCAATTAACCTCGTTAAAATACCAGGTTTTGTGTTATGAAACATGTTAGAAGAGAAAAATAGTTTGAGACTACATAATTAAAATGTTACCAGAGTAAATTTCCAGACTTTTCCATGACACAAAGTTATGCTCGATGTTTTCTTTCAAGAAATAGTAGAGAGATCATCTGTTATTTGCTTTTCTTCAAAGAGCTATGTGCCTAGGATTTACAGTAGTGCCTTGAGTTACAAACCTCTCTTGAAATTCTTGACATTTATGACTATGGATCTCTCTATGTTCCTCCTTCCCTATCCCACTTACCCACATCTACTTTACTGTTTTCTATCTGCTGTTATCATGAAGAAAAACACGGACACTGTCAGCTTCACATTCTCATACACCCATCTGATTTTGATCATCTCACTATTCCTTCTTTGGGTGTATGACTGAGCCTCTTCTCGTGATCTTGTTAGGTTGGCAATCATAGGACAGCTTCTCTCCACCTCACTTTTACTGCTTATTCCCCACCACTCATTCCTTCTCTGTATTGTCTGCACTTTATTCAGTATCAGGAAATCACACCTTCAATGTGGAGATTTACATTCTGAAGGGAGGCAAATGCAGACGGAAAGTGATTGAATCTGTCTTCTGATTACAGCACTGTAAAGGGTGTTTTCTCAACCTAAATCCAATGATTCAGATCCTTGTATTTTAAGTGTGTCATCTGTCTTCATGATTTTGTTTTATCTGCTTATATTGCTAATATATGTGATCTTGCCAAGTCTATTTCTGGGCCAGGGAGTTAGCCTAATGGCTATAGGAAATATTCTCATGACTAAGGATCTGAGGTCCCAGGTTCAGTCCTGGCACCACCAAAGGCCAGAATCGAACAGTACTCAGGCAAATGAATAAATAAGCAAATAAACAAATAAAATCAATTGTTTACAAATAATTTTGGCACATGACTTTTATTATTATTATTATCACTTCTCTCTCTGCCTTCCTCTTTCTTTCTTTCTTTCTTTCTTTCTTTCTTTCTTTCTTTCTTTCTTTCTTTCTTTTTTTTGCAGAACCAGGACATTGCACAAGCATTGTGCTTGGACTGAACCTGGTACCTCTGAACCTCAGGCATGATAGTATGGTGCACTATAGAAGTGGTATCTCACCAGCATGCCTTTCTGCTTTTTGACTTTACACTTGCCTCTGACTGCTAAATCTTCTCTTGCCTCTTGCTTCTGGTTTTCTTATGTTTAAAATATTCCAACAAAAAGAGGAAACACTGAGTTAAGAAGGTTTTTTTTTTTTTTTTTTTAGTTTATGGGGATGAAAGATGAAATGAATTAACAAATCAAAATGGAACAGATACACTAGTCGGAATGGGGGAACGATTAGGTGGTAAATATTGTAAATAGTTTCTTCTGAGCATCAGAGCTTGAATGGCATGATAAAAGAGGAAGAGGTTATAAAACAACTAGGAAGGATTGGAAAAATAGCTCACTTCGATAGCCTAGTCCTTTGCCATCTGTGTGACCCTGTTTTGAGCCTGCCTTCCCACACACTGAAGGAAATTTCATGCTGTGGTTTCTCTCTGTGTCTTTCTGTCTCTATCTAAAAAAAAAAAAAAGTCAACCTGGAACAGTGAAGTCCCAGAAGTGACAAAAATAAATAAATAAAAATAAAAAAGGAACTGTGGTATAGGAATAAACCAGGAGTAAAGAACCATAGTGTGAATGACTATTATCCTTTGTCATTCTGTATATTTTCTTCCATTTGTGACATGGTAGTAATAAAACTCCACAGACCAATCAATAAGTTCAGTTATTGTTTTCCTGCTCTGAGATGAGCTGAATTATTGTGTTAAAAGTTTTTCACAGAGATGGAGAGGAAATAAATACAAAACCTCTTACACCAATGATAAAATGTAAAACTAAGGGCTAAGAGATACCACACTCAGTAAAACATCTACCTTGCTATGTGCAAGGCCTGAACTTGAACCCTGTCACCACATGGGAGTACAATGACCATAGGGAAAGTTACAGCACTGTAATGTCTCTCCTCTGTCTTCTGTCTTTCTCTTGATCTCTTTGCCTCTGTATCTTCCTATCTGTATTTGAATGAAACAAATCAACACAGGACTGATGAACCAAAGCTGAACAGTGTTCTGGACTTTTTCATTAAAATAAATAAATAAAATTGAAACAATATAAAATTAAGTATTTTTCTTTGTAACATTTAATATTTTATAACTTAATATATGTGTTTATTGTTTATATTCCATTTCTAGAATGTTAACCACTTGAAGGTAAGGACTTGAACTTGAAGTTATTCCCAGAAGTTATTCATGTTTGCTAAATGAGTAACTATAAAATGGAAAACAAATGAGAAAATACAAAAATGAGTGATAAATTTAAAGATGTACTTCCCAGGGACCAGGAGCAGTGGTATACCCAGCACAGTGCAAAATCCCTAATCCTCACTTATAGAGGGGGAGCTTCACAGTGGTGGAGCAGAAAGGTGCCTCTTTCTCATTCCTTCTTTCCTTATTTCCTTCTCATTCCTTCTTTCCTTATTCCTTATTTCTCTCAAGAAGAGAAAAAAATTAAAAATGCCCAATAGGAGCAAAGGAGTCATCATTCAGGTACTAATACAATAACCCTGGTGGCAAAAATAAATAAACTCCCCAGACACCATTTTCAGATGAAGACCTTTCTTGGATCTCTTTATCTACAAGGACCACACTTGTCAAGGTCACAGACCTCTGTGTGTAGGTCATAGTTAAAGGCTGATGTGGAGGTATAAAGATAGAGTTTTTTTTTTTAATTAGTGATTTAATAATGATCAACAAGATTGTGGAATAAGAGGGGTAGGATTCCATACAATTCCCACCACCAGAGTTCGGTATCCCATGCCTCCCATTGGAAGGTTCCTTATTCTTTATACCTCTGGGAATATGAACCAAACATCTTTGTGGGGTTCATGGAGTGGAAGGTCTGGCTTCTGTAATTGCTTATCCACTGGACATGGGCACTGACAGGTTGATCCATACCCCCCTAGTCTGTTTCTCTCTTTCCCCAGTGGGGTAGGATTCTGGGGAGGTGAGGTTCCAGGACACACTGGTAAGGTCCTCTGCCTAAGGAAGTTAGGTTGGCAACTTGGTGCTGCTGCTGCTCCATTCTCCTTTGTCCTTTTTAGCACCCTTTTGCCAATTTATAGATGAGTTATAATGTCTCACCATGGTTCCTCTTTGTCACTTCCTCTATAGTTTCTCTTCTACTGTGCTGGAAATCCTGCTCTCACTTAGAATTCCCAGGTTTAAAATGTATTTTTCTTTCTTTCTCTCTCTTTCTTTCCTTTCCTTTTTTTTTTTAAATTTTTTATTTAAGAAAGGATTAATGAACAAAAACATAAGGTAGGAGGGGTACAACTCCACACAATTCCTACCACCCAATCCCCATAACCCACCCCCTCCCATGGTAGTTTTCCCATTCTCTAGCCCTCTGGGAGCATGGACCCAGGGTCGTTGAGGGTTGCAGAAGGTGGAAGGTCTGGCTTCTGTAATTGCTTCCCCGCTGAACATGGGCGTTGACTGGTCGGTCCATACTCCCAGTCTGCCTCTCTCTTTCCCTAGTAAGGTGTGTCTCTGGGGAAGCTGAGCTCCAGGACACATTGGTGGGGTCTTCAATCCAGGGAAGCCTAGCCAGCATCCTGGTGGCATCTGGAACCTGGTGATTGAAAAGAGAGTTAACATATGAAGCCAAACAATTTGTTGAGCAATCATGGATCCCAAGCTTGGAATAGTGGAGAGGAAGTGTTAGGGAGGTACTCACTGCAAACTCTAGTGTACTTCTGCTTTCAGGTATATATTTTGCAGTAGTTTATGGATACGTGTGCACATAAGCTCTCTCTCACAGAAACTGGTGTATATCTAGGTTATGGGACTTTGTTAGAAAGTGAACTACCTGAGATGAAATTAGAGTGTACTATAAAAGGAAAAGTCTCACCCGAGTAATGAAGTTAATTAATATGAGAGGGGGAAATCAATTGTATGTCTCAAAGTTTCTCAAAAGACAAACTGAATCTTTTTAATATATAGGCTATGTATTTGATATGCGGACTCTCTCAAAAGCCTAGACCAAGTAGATTAGAAGCTTCCAATAGCACAGCTATATACAAGATACTGGGTACTGTACAGCAAACCATAACAAAGGGACTTTTCAAAGTTAACCCAATTAACAAATAATGTGATGATAATATTAACTATCGATTGTCTTTTTGAACCCTAAGACAGCAGGAACCTCACATCTTCGCTATAGAGCCCCTACTTCCCCCAGTCCTGGAACCCTTGGATAGGGCCCACTTTCCCGTATGCATCTCCCAATCCAAACCAAATAATATTGCATCCGCCGATCACAACCTAACCAAAGCAACGATTGCCACCTCAACATGCTTCACCTCAGACTGTATCCAGAGACTTCACGTGTGGAATGACAACCCTTCAGCTTCATTACTCGGGTGAGACCTTTCCTTTCCTTTTTTTCTTTTCTTCCTTCCTTCCTTCCTTTCTTTCTTTCTTTTTTTTTTTTTTTTGTGGAGATGGCCATCTTGACTACACCCCCCCACAATATAGACTTTTAATCAAATTGTAGAAAATTCTAATGGGCAGTTTCAACTCCAGAACTTCTCTGAAGAGATTACTGAGGATGCTAATTTTCACCACAGCTTGCTTTCTCATTGAACAATCCTTTTCCCCTTCCTCATACATAAATATTGATCCCAGGGATCCACCTTAATAAACATTCCAATCACAAAGTCAACATCCCAGAAAACCCAAAGTATAACAAGATGGAAAAATGGAAAGCGTCTCCATTTACAATTTACTTTTTTATTTCACAAAATCATATTTCTATTAAGAAAAATAAATTTCCTCATTTGGCAGATCTTTTTGGAGAACTTGCATATTTCTAACATTTTCCTATGAAGACATAGCAAACAAAACAGAAGTAAGGGACAGTAAAATAGGTCAGCTGGATGGTGGGCTGCTTTGCCATTTGTATGACACAGGTTAGAGCCTGACCTCTAACACAATGAAGGAAATCAGTGCTGTGGTCTCTCTCACTGTTCCTCAGCCTCTCTGTGTCTCTTTTTTCTAAATAAAATAAAATAAAAATAAAACGTACACATGTTTTCTAAGCTCCATGAATCCTATATCCTAGCTCAAAAATTTTAAGTAAAATAAAAGTTAACTTATAGTGCTAATATAAGCTATGAGAAAAATAAAGTTGATAATCAAAGAATGATAGGGAAAAACTGCTTTTATCTGGACAGTCCAAACAGAGGTCTCTGGAGCAAGGACATGAAACTGAAATTGGATGTGAAGAGGAACTACGTTCCTAAGCTTGGGGGAAGATTGCCTCATTGTATTTATCAAGTGTGAACTGATCATAACCACTAATGTAGATGCCAAGGTTGCAAAGATTTATATGTTTTCATGTAAGAGATTCTGAGTATTCTTACTCTGCTTATTTGATGATTAAAAGAAAGTATTAACTGACAGTACATTTCTTTTATAAGTTTTTGGCTTTTATTAATTTTGGATAGAGGCAGAAATTGAGAAAGAATTGGAATAGATGGAGAGGGAGAGAGAGATGCATAGTGTTTTTTTTTTCCTTTATTGGGGGGATTAATGGTTTATATTCAACAGCAAAATACAGTAGTTTGTACATGTATAACATTTTCTCTTTTTCACGTAACACTTTAAACCACTACCTAGATCCTCCTCTGCCATAATTTTCTAGAACCTGAATACTCCCTCCTCCAGCCCGAGTCCTTGACTTTGGTGCAATACACCATGTAGTATTGTTTTATGACTCATTTCTGCTTCCCCGTTGCAGGTGGAGATTTGAACCAGGTCTTTTTGCAGTATAACATGTGTACTCTACCAGGTGTGCCACCACTAGGCTCCTACTGATAATATATTTATTAGATACTGACTACATACCAACTTTTCTTCTTTTAGACAAATTTTCACTTCCTTGAAAAAATCCTTTGAAGATGACATTTTGCTATCATTATTCATCATTATTAGACAGTTAATACAGCCCAGGCACACAAAGTAAATAATTTCTAAAAATCAAGGTTATCCTATAAAATAGACATAAATTAAAGCCAAATACCTTTAAGTCAGCTCTATAATATTTAAAAATATTATTGGTCTTATTTTTCTTTTAATATTCAATCTGAAGTTTCATAAGACACACATATAGACTTCTAATATATATAAAAATGTCTTAAAATGTACTTAGTCACTTGCCTTTCACATTATATTAAAACTTCTCTTTACTCAATTAGTACATATTCTTTCCTATATGGAGTTCAGGAAGTTTAAATAGAGTTTACCATTTAAATTTTGAACAATAGATATTTTTCTAATAAAACACTCAGCAGAATTTTTTCCACAATGAAAACTAATATAACTTTCAATATGATAACATAATTTTATTCATCTTGGGTTTTTTTGCACAGTTTCTACTAGTAATCTCAGAAACAAGAAAAACAATATAGTCCGTTACTCCTGAGACTAACATAGAGATTTTCATAGATTTCCTTTTAAAATTAAAACTTGTAAATTGAGAAAAACATTAACCAATACTTGATTAGATAAAACCAATGCATGAGAAAAAAAATTAAAGATTTATCAAAGTATATACAAGTAATGAAATATCTGTACACATATTCATTTAATCCACAGAGATTTATATACAAGTAATGAAATATCTGTACACATATTCATTTAATCCACAGAGATTTATATACAAGTAATGAAATATCTGTACACATATTCATTTAATCCACAGAGATTTAAAATGTGTTCATGGCCATGGTTCTTAATTCTCCTGGGTCAAAATGGCTGTTACTGTTCCACTGGATGTGATACTGGATCATTTGCAACTTAAAGAGTGTTCCATTCCATTTCTGGATCACACAATAACTGGACATTGAAGTTGCAATCTCATTAGCAGACATTTGTGCTTGCTTCCTTATGTTTGTCTGCAATCTATTGCCAGAGGAGAGATTCTTTGAGCTCTCACTGCCTGCATCTGATTTTGTCAAAAGGGGGAGTAATAAAAACAGCAGATTTAGTGTTTGTGCATGCCAAGAACATTGTTGTTTGTGATACAACAACTTATAAAGCACTTTACTTTTAGAGATGACGAATCTGAGACTGAAAGAACCATCTTGAGTCACAAATCTAGTCAGTTATAAAGATTTCCAATCCAGACTGCTTTAAATTTCATGTTTCACGCTGACAAAAACTGTCTTAATTGAGGAAAAATGAACTAGGCATTTGAGTGCTTGTCAGTCAATATGTTTTCAATCATTATTTTGTCTTTTGTCTTAATATGTCTCTGTTAGGAGATTATCTATAGAGTTTTTCCAGTCATGATAATCTGTCAGAGCTCTACTTTTTTTTTCTTTATAAAACTACTTGGTTTTTTTAATTCCAAAACTTCAAACTATTTTTCCATATGTGGTCCTTGTGGAAATCATAGCTTACTGAATTCTGTATTTCATGAGTTGACTAGTAATTGACATAAAAGCTCATGTACTTCTATTTTAATATTATGTCTTTTGTATCTACATAATACACAGGCTACCTGTGCCTGTCTCTGTCTGTCTCTCCCTTCCTCCCTGTATGTAGAGAAAACTGACCACTACAAGAAGTGGAGCCCTAGCAATAACCCTGATGACAAAAAGGAAAGAAAAGAAATTAGAGTAGAAAATTGAATAATACATTTACAGTAAAATAAGGAAATTTCAGGGGGCTGAGCTGGTTAAGTGTACAACTGGTTAAGTGTACATACCACCAAGGTCACGGTTTGAGCCCCACCCCCTACCTGCAGGGAAAATGCTTCACGGGTGGTAAAGCAGATCTGCAAGTGTCTATCTTTCCCTCCCTATTTCCCTTCTTCTGTCAATTTCTTTCTGTTTTGTCACTTAAAAACTAAAAAAGTAGTGGAAAACACGGTTGCCAGGAGCTGTGGATTCATAACCCTGGCACCAAGACCCAGAGATAATCCTGGAGGCAATAAAAATAAATGAATAAATAAGTAAGAATTCCACATGATAAATTGTATATGATTATGATGATAATTTTCTCATTGAAGAATGTGTTAATCATTCATTAGCCTGTATAAGACACATTGCTAAAGAGAACAATGACATGTTCAAATAAATTTTTATAATTAATTTCAACAAAATATTAGATAAGTTATTTCTGAAGAACTTATAACTCTGGAACATCAGCAGGACTACTTGATAGTTTATTCACTTCTACTATATTCTCCCACTGTTTATCCACATTTTAAATGTAAGGTTATATAATTAAGAAAGGAACAGGACAGGCGATTCTTTTTACAGGGGATAACTAAAATTAAAGACAAAAAGGAATCGCAGAGAATTGAGCATTGAGTAATGGTGAAGTGGCCATTAAGTAATTGAACCTAACACCAGTCTCATTTTCACTTCTTTCTTAAAATGCTAGCAGTTTATGATAATCTCCCAATGCCCTGATTTATTTGTGCAGATCTTATGTATGTAGTGATTTTGTCCTGATGACATCATTAGTATATTTACCTTTCACTTTCAAAAGTCATCGGGGAATATAATGAGATCAAGTGAAAACTAATGCTAATTGTCTAACATTATTTATAATTTAATATATTTATCTCCTTTGCTTAAAATATTTATTACAGTGATAAACATGTAGAGTAGACAAACTATGAGAATAAAAACTGTCAATAGTTAAGTCCTTAAACCAGGGTTCTGTTATAGACAGCAAGACTAAAAAAGCAGGGAGAAACTAAAATTGATATTCTGTCTAAAATGGCCTAAGTTTTCACTAAATGTATTTCCCTTTGTGCTCTAAACCTCTTTCCCAAGAATTGAAGAATGAGAATATAATGTTAGTTATTTGCTTTTTGGAGATTCGTTATCTGCTACTTAGAAAATTAACTAGATTCTAGGAGTCCAGCCACAACGCAGCAGGTTAAGCGCACGTGGCTTGGGGGAAGGGTCCCGGTTCTAACTCAGGCTCCCCACCTGCAGGGGAGCCACTTCACAGATGGTGAAGCAGGTCTGCAAGTGTCTTGTCTTTCTCTCCCCCTCTCTGTCTTCCCCTCCTCTCTCCATTTCTCTCTGACCAATCTAAGAATGACATCAATAACAACAATAACTACAACAATAAAAAACAACGGCAAAAAAAGGGAAAATAAATTTTAAAAAAAGTTAGCTAGATTTTATTGTATGCTACACATTTAGTCACCTACTACGAAAACAGGAAATAATAGTATATATTTTTACTTCCGTTTGAATTTATGAATTGCATTTGCTAATTTGAGACATAATTCTGGATGATCACCCCTAATTGTGTCATAGATAAATTATTCCATTAGGTTAAAAAATGTGTCAAAAATTATCTTACATAATTTAAATGGATTGCCTTACATGCTTGATTTAGCAAAAATAAATAAATAAAATAAATAAAAAATAAATAAGTGTTAGGGTTACTGAGAATGAAATGAAGGAAAGAAATATATTATTTATCTGGATCATTATGATTTTTAAAACCTTAGAAAATTGTGGTGTATGAAATGAACAGTTGGTATTGCTCCTTTAGAATGTCAAAGGGATATTCTTTAATAAGATTTTCACAAAGTGGTCAGTTTCATTTCATTCATATAGGAAATTTTCATCTCTTATTTAATTAGAAATTAAATATTGAACACATTTTTTTCTGCTTATGTAGTAGGTAGGTGTTTTTTTTTTAATTGGATTTATATGACCCTGGTGCCATGTCTTAGAAAATTCTCTACTTTAATGGAAAAATTTATGGTGAATTCTAAATTTACAAATCTCCTGGAAACCCACATGTACTTAAAAAATGATCTCATATATATATATTTTACTTTATGAAAGTGAGCATTTTTCATGAAATGCTATCATTGTTTTTATAACAACCACACATACATATACACACTGTCCTCATTAAAATTAGAATTGATAAAATCAAGTCTTTTATAATATCTCTGCCAAAATCCAAAGTTCCAGAGTAACTTAGAACTAGCATACTAAGTATTGGTTAATCAGTAAGTGTATTTTGATTTTAGATGCTGAGGACTGGACAAGTGTGTCATACTAGAGAGGAAATAGGAAGTCGGGACCATTTATACTGTCACCTGCAAATGGATATAATTTAAATGGGCCAGTATGAGGTCAAAGGGAAGAAAGAAAGAAAGAAAGAAAGAAAGAAAGAAAGAAAGAAAGAAAGAAAGAAGGAGAATGGAAGGAAGGAAGAAAGAAAGGAAGAAAGGAAGGAAGAAAGAGAAAGAGGGAAAGGGAGATGGAGACTAGATGCAACCGCATAATGGCAAATAGAACACAATATGTAATTCTGAATTGACTACGAAAATAAAGTTGAAGAAATTACACTTCCCAAATCTTTTGATAATTCAGTGAAAGAGAAGGGGTCATCAAATAAGATCTGGAAATAGAATCTTCTGGAAATAGAAGATGCTGAGTGTGAATTATGTTGAAATCCTATCCAAACCCCAATATACATGTACAAAGAAAAATTATCTGTGTGTTATGCAGAATGGTCATGTGGTTTCAGGACTGGCTCCAATAACTACAGTCAGCATTTCTGGGTTCTGTCCTAAATCTCTGCCAAGAGAACATCTCTGTGGAGATCTGCAATCTGTTCTCAGTCTGAGTCCTTGTTTTTAGTCTACAGACAGACGACTTTCAGTTTCATGAATGTTGTGCAGGGTAGCGCAGCCCTTATGAAAGCTGTTTTCTCTGATGTTTGGTTATGCTAATAATTTATTATCTTCTGGTGAACTCTTCATAAAATTGAGAAAGAATAGACACACACACCACACACACACACACACACACACACACAGAGAGAGAGAGAGAGAGAGAGAGCGAGCCCCAGTTTCACCACTTGAAAAAGCTTCTGTCCTGCAGGTGAGGATAAGGCCCTTGAACCTGGATCTTTGCACATGGTAATGTGTGCTATATTAGGTGCGCCATAAGTTGGTTCCAAACAAAAGATAATTCAGTTTTTCCCCTTTATTTTTTCACCTAAGCTTCATGTGAACCTTCTCCCAAAATTTTTGTCAGCAGTTTCCCACTTGCTTACTATATTGATTTCACTCTTTTGTCATTAGCCATTTCTGTCAGATTTTTCTCCCAATGGATAGACAGCTTTGCAGATTGATTTCCATCTCAAAAGTGTTAAATTTCCTTGTATTCCCAGGGTTCAGTTCACAATGGTGCTCACCAAAAAATACTACGTTAAAATGTTGGGCAAATCTATTGATCTTTTTTTCTGGATCTCAATCTTCTCATCTGTAACAAAATAAAAATAGTTAAGTACAAAACAGACAACAACTACATTTCTTTTAACTTTACGAAAGTATATATAACACATGACTCTTATAAATACATAGAAAACAATACAATTCAAAATTATATGAACTAATTCTGTGTGGGGGCTAAGTAATATAACATAGTCAGTAGATGGCACTGTTTATTGTAGTATGAGCATTAAGAAAACCGTTTCAAACACCTCACCAGATCAGGACGGCAGTAGAAAAGAAAAAGACATTTACAAGAAGACAAAGGTTCCTTAGAGGTTAAAATGACATTAACTTAATAGGAATGCCTATCCACATTCTAAGGTGGGAATTCTAATCTTAGATCACTCTATTGCATTTTGATACACAATTCCATAAGTTCTCATAGTAACAATGTAAAGTGAACAGTATTTCCAGAAGCCAGCTCTTTCATACAATACTGGTGAGACTGTAAACTAGAATAGTCACTCTGGAAAACAGTTCAATTTTTTAAAATCAAATGTCCATTTATCATATAACTTGACACTGACCTCCTACATATTGTTTTACTTATTTTTTTATTTTTATATTACAGAATTACATGTAGACAGGGGTTTGAAGCCACATCATTCCTACCACCAGAGTTCTGAGTCTTCACTCTCCCCACTGCAATCCACCACAGTTCCCCTACAGTTTTAGACATGGGCTGACCATCTTCTCTACAACTATCTGTCCACATTTATACATAGGTGCCCCTTCTTTTTCTGATTCAATCCTCTCTTTCCCTCTAAGTCGCCCATGACATCATAACTTCCTCCATATGTCCCTCTCCTTTTCCTTCACTCTCTCTGGGTGCTGATGGAGCTAGAGTGCAGAGTTCTCTTATCTTCATCCTATCACGTTTCCCCTGCTAAGAGTATAGATCAAGATTATTTATGGGGAGCAGAAGGTAGGAGTTCTGGCTTCTGTAGCTGCGAAGGGAAAGAACTGTCATAAGGATCTGGGTTTGAGCCCCCGGCTTCCCACCTGTGGGGGGGTTGCCGAAGCAGGTCTGCAGGTGTCTTTCTCACCCCCTCTGTCTTCCTCTCCTCTCTCAATTTCTCTCTGTCTATCCAACAACAACAACAACAACAACGGCAACAAATGGGGAAAAAATTACCTACAGAAGCTGTGGATTTGTAGTGCAGGCACCAAGCCCTGGTGAAAAACCTGGTGGATATATATATTTAACCATTTTATTAATAGAAGGAGTGGTTATCATCTCTATTGTTTAAAGTATACATTATTGGTTTTGGTATTTGTAACTGAAAAACTATAAAACTAAAAGTCTTCCCTTTTCACCTTATACACGTATAAACAGATAGAGATACAATTAGCAGCCAATCTTTCATTTGTTCCCCCAGTCCAATGATGCACTATAAAATAAAATGTTTTGCATTTTCATTTGGTGCACAGATGTGTTGGAGAGGACTTGTCTTGAAATTTGGAATGTCTAGTCATAAATTATTCTCTACTTTTTTTGTGCAATACGATGGATATGAATTTTAACTGTTGATGACTTCTAAAGGATTCTTAAAAACAATGAGAATACCTTTAAAATATTTTAAGATCTGTTTTATTTATTTCATAAGTGTGAGAGTTTCTTTAGGCAGGAAGAGATAGAGAAAGAGAGAGAAGAGGAGGGGAGGGGAGAAGAGGGGAGAGAATGGGAGAGAAGGGGAGACTTGCAGTCTATCATCTGAATTATTGCCCAACTGCACTCAAGAATTTTTGGAAGGCAGCTATGCTCACCACTATATCACCAACGCTTCCGCTATGAACTTTTGAAGTAAGGAAGTGAGTTACTTTTTTTTTTTGTCACTACTAGGTTAGGAAACCAATATTCGCTATATTTCATAAGACTTGGAATGGTTTATAATCATTCCTTACTGTTATCCTGCTTATCATTATTCTTGCATTAGCCACAAAAAGGTATGACCGTGACATCTCCATCCCAATTCTAACAAATGTTTATTTGTATAAACACGTTTGTCCATGAAGATATGATCTCAAATATTTCTATTTCACCTATAAATAACTGTGTAAGCTAAAATTTATTTAATAAAACTTTGTAATCATTTTTCAGAATCCATTAATGCTCTCTCATATATTAATGTAATCTTTTATATTTCAAATTTATCTGTATATAACATTCACATAGAAGTCCAGAAATAGGTATATAGGATGAGAAATATTGCTTCTTTTAGCCTCATGTTTATTATGTACTTTGCATGGGACAAAAATTGATATATTATACTTATAAAAATATGTTCTTAATTCCTTTTTAACATAGTAATTGGGCTACATAAGTGAAATTATACATTACAATATTTGGAAGAACCACACCATGCCAGTTTGAAAATGAAGCTGGTCCATGGGCTAGAAATAAAATATTTTAAACAATTTATTTTAAAAGATTGATTTGTTATTTTGAAGGAGAAAAATAAACATCACAACCAGACTCAGCTCTGGCTGATGGTGGTGTCAGTGATTGAATCTGGCACCTCTGGAGTTCAGACCATCAAATCATGTGCTTTTAAACATTCATCTATTTATTTCTCAGTCTCTAAACTGTGATTACTAGCACATATTCACAGCAAGAGATACCAAGGGTATCTCAATAATACAAGGTGTTATTGAAATTACCTAAAAATCGTACAGTGCTACATATATATGCACATACACAATCTTGTGTGCACACACAAACATATCCATTGTTAGGACAGTTATATGAACTCATGCATTGGTATTTAAAAACTCAATTTGAAAGTGAGTTTCTGGTGACTGGATATGACTATTGTATGAAAACTATCAATTACATATTTGTAAAAAATCAACAGCTTACAAAATGAAAAAAAAGAACTATGTATGCAGGAAGTGAGATAGTTCCTATGGATAGAACACCTGCTTTATTATGTGCATAACCCACGTCAGTACAATGGTAGAAGTTTTGGTGCAGTGGTATGTTTCTCCCCATATCTGTCTGTCTGTCTAATCTATCATCTTCTGAAAAAGTTAACCCAAAGCATCAAAGTTTCAGTGACGAGTAAAATAAAATGGAAATGCATACACACATTTGAAGAAAATGGAAATGGGAAAATAAGTCAATGGCATATAGGAATGAGATTATTTTTAAATGTTTTTCTAAAGTGTCAGTGAAAATTGTGAAAAATCACAGTTTTCCCCTGAAGGGAAGGGAGGATAATGTCAGATGAGAAGTCTTGAACTATAGGTGTCATCCATTAGCTTCTTCCCTGGCTCTTTGTTTTTTGTGGGCTTTTTTGGTAGACTTTTGATGTGCTGCACCATTTTGATGAATTCTAGTTTTATTGTATTTCTCCATTTCCACATACAAATTTTTCAAGTAGAGAAAAAAAAATTGGAAACTCACTACACCCTGCTCACTTTTGTTCAGTTCAGTGCTTTTTACTGCAAGCATGATACCCTCAATTTCCTACTGGAAACTTAAAGAAGAAATCTATTATTACTACAAGGATATGAAATACCCCCATTTTATTATTATTATTATTATTATTACCTCAAGGGTTATCACTGGGGCTCAGTGCTTGCACTACAAATCCACTGCTCCTAGTGGCCATTTTTTTTTTCATTTTGTTGTTATTGCTATTGCTGTTGTTGTTGTAATATTTGGGGAGATACTTATGAATAAGAATGAGATTTTCTTTTATTAGTTAAATACCTGGAGGCATGAAGTTTCTGACTTGAGTAATATAAATCAGTAACAGTCTCAAAGGACTCCCTGTTACCTGGCAGCAGTAGAAGATGACCTTGTCCTAACCTTCATCTTCTTTATCCTCAGAACATGCTGGTGACTCTCAGATGCGTTGCTCAAAAAGACTAAGGAACACAAGAATATTGTCTGTTGAACTTATGACCTCTCAGGTCCCCAGGAATGCAAGATGTTGCTCTGTCACACTGAGCTATCTCCTTGACATATTCCCTCAAAATCTTGCTAGTTACCCACTTACAGATCTCTAGTCTTTCATAAAGATATGTCAATTACTCTGTTGACGGAAACTTATTTCTCACCACTAGCTAGAATCTGGACATCTTGAGCTACATAAACAATTTTCAAGACAGGCAAAATATGCAATTTTTTTGCAATTTTTGTTTTTAATTTTATTGGGGAGATAATGAGTTACAAGCCAGTTGTCACAGGGGAAAATTTTCTTAAATCTCACAATCCTTTTGGCTCTTCTATTGATCAATATTACCTAAAAAAGTTTTGATGGTAATGCAAAGAGATTACAATAAAAAACTAATTTTGCATTTCTAAAGATCAACTTAATGTTGAAAACTAATAGTTTAATGTAGAAAAACTAATGGGAGGACCAAAAGATTTGGCTTATATCCCATTGTCCAAGAAGGGTCTAAGTAAATGTCACTATCCTGGTTTTTGAAGGTTAAGAGGGGGAAACATTGACTTTCGGCAAAGAACAATGTTATGTGAAAATAATCACGTATAAAGATTTTTAGTTTTCAATAATTTGTGCTGGGAACATCTCTTAGTCAGTTGGAGTCATAGGTGCAGAAGACTGGCTCAGTGGCCTGAAATGGGGTGTGGGGTGTCTGTGGTGGCTATTTTGGTCTGTTTAGGGCCATGTTCTTGGCAGAGGCAGAGGGGGTCAGTACTCTCGCTCAGGGGCCTGCCTTGCTATGTGCTTGTGCATCACCGGCTGCAAATGAAGGGATCACAGGCTGCTGTGCAGAGAGTGGTTGGGAGTGGCCGGATACGAGTAATCTGTGACATGCAATGGATGTGTAATGTGTGCGACTTTGTAACTGGGGACACGGATCCCTCAGAAGATTCTCTGCGGTACACACCAGGACACAACCTGTTGTCAGGTCTAAGCTCTTTGTCATACATCATCATATTCCATTCTTGACTCTTGTTCCTTCTTATCCTTGTGTCTCCACATGGACTCCTGTCTTATATACCTATGTCCAAATTTTCTCTTCTTACAATGACTCCAGTCATACTGGATTTGACAACATCCTCATATATATCATGGAGAACACCGCTCCACTTCTAGGAGGAGGGTTGGGAAAGACTATAAAGTTGAAGGGAGGAAAAATGTGGGATAAAGATAGTTGACAAGATCATTTTGTAAGACAATGAAAAAATGATTTGAAAAACATTTAAAATGCTAACAGAAAATTAGTTGAAATTATTGTATTTCCACTATAATGTCATAGGGTTTTATTCCCTGCTATTTATTGTATTAATTGAGTTAATTCTGTGAAAAGCCTGTAGGAAAAAAAACTTTCACAAAGTTGTTTTTTTTTAATTTGCTCCCTTTTCTTTTATTTTTTTTTCTTGTTATCATTTTACTGAGTGGTCAGTGGTTTACAGTACAGTTTTGAACAAGGGGTACAATTCCCTATCTTCCTGTAATAGATGTTTTAAAAAAACTCTTACTCCTATGTTAGGCTCGTTTTAAATTTATTTTTATTGATTCAATAATGATTGACAAGTTCATTAGATAAGAGGGGCACAATTCCTACCCTCAAAGCTCTGCATCCCATCCCATCCCATTTATTGGAAGCTTTCCTATTCCTTATCCTTCTGGGAGTATGGACCCAATATCACTATGGGGTGCAGAAGGTGGGAGGTCTGGTTTCTCCAATTGCTTCTCCTCCGGCCATGGACATTGGCAGGTTGATTCATACTCCCAGTCTTTTTCTATTCACCATGATGCAAAAAAAAAAAAATTGCTTAGTATTAGTCTTTAACTTCCTTATGCACTGTGGCACTCATTACCTTACCTTTATTTGAGATAATCATATATCTTTCTCTCTAACAATTATGAATTCCACAAAAAGGCAAAGGTAAGCTTTATTTTCTTTGCCAAGATACACTGTATCCACACAGTTCTTGATACCTAGGATAGCACAGCTTAGTGTTTAATATAACAGGAAAAATTAAAGCCCAAAGCAGGAATTTGTTCTATCTTTTTATTTTTTGTCACCACAGAGGCTTCACTGCTCTAATCTGTATTTTATACCAGACAGAAAGAGATACAGAGAAGGAGAGAAAAAGTCATATCACTGACCCTTCCTGTGCTGTGTTGGAGGCTAGACTGAAACCTAAGCTGAGAACAGGAAAGAGCAGATTCACTGTCCAAGTGAGCTCTCTTGTGGGCCCCAGTTTTCCATTTCTTAATTTTTTCCTTATAATCCTAGACTATAAAGATACTTTAAGACATGATGAATAAAATATAGGTAATATCTGTTTACATAAGGAAACAAAATTTCTTTTTCTAATATCTTTATTTATGTATTATTGGATAGGGACAGAGAAATTGAGAGAGGAGGGAGAGGTAGAGAAGGGAAAGAGACAGAGGGACACCTGCAGCCATGCTTCACCACTGGTGAACTTTCTCCCTGCTGCTGGGGACCAGGGATTTGAACTTGGATCCTTGAACACTGTAAGGAATGTGCATAACCAGGTGTGCTACTGCCTGAGCCTTAACATTTCTTTTTTCTTTTCTTTTCTCTTCTCTTCTTTTCTTTTCTCTTTTCTTCTCTTCTCTTTCCTTCCTTCTCTCTCTCTCTCTCTCTCTCTCTCTCTCTCTTTCTTTCTTTTTCTTTCTTTCATCGAGCAAAATGTTGGGGCCCAGCAGTGATGCACTTGGTTAAGTGAATATGGCAGCATTCCTAACGAACAGGTTGAAGCCCCTGCTCCCCACCTGCAGAGAACATGCTTCACAAGCAGTAGGTGTCTTTTGTTCTCCCTCTCTATCTTCCCCTATCAATTTTTCTCTGTCTTGTAAAAAAAAAAAAAAAGTGGAAGGCGGTAGCACAGCAGGTTAAGCGCATGTGGCCTGAAGCACAAGGACTGGAGTAAGGATCCCGGTTGGAGCCCCTGGCTCCCCACCTGAGGGGGTCGCTTCACAAGCGGTGAAGCAGGTCTACAGGTGTCTTTCTCTCCCCCTCTGTATTTTCCCCTTCTCTCTCCATTTCTCTCCTTCCTATCCAACAACGACGACATAAATAATAGCAACAATAATAACTACAACAACAATTTTAAAAATGGCAACAAAAGAGAAAATAAATAAATAAGTAAATAAATAAATGTAGAAGAAAAGATGGAATAAATGGCATCCAGGAGGAATAATTACTTGGGCTGGGCAGTGGCACATCCATTTGAGCTCACATATTACCATGATCAAGGGCTTGAGTTAGAGGTCCATCTGCAGGGGGGAAGCTTCACAAGTGGTGAGGCAGTGCTGCAAATGTCTCTTTCTTTTGCTCACTCTTCCTCTCTCTCTTCCCCCTATTCCCCTCTTACTTTCTCTCTGTTTTATCAAGTCTTTTGCTCACTCTTCCTCTCTCTCTTCTCCCTACTCCCCTCTCACTTTTTGTCTGTTTTATCAAGTCAAAGAGGAAAAAGTGTTCACTGGGTGTGGTAAATTCATTGTACAGGCACTGAGCCAGAGTGATAACAACAACAAAAAGAAGAAGAAGAAGAAGAAGAAGAAGAAGAAGAAGAAGAAGAAGAAGAAGAAGAAGAAGAAGAAGAAGAAGAAGGAGAAGAAGAAGAAAAGAAGAAGAGGAGGAGGAAGAAAAAGAAGAAGAAGAAAGACAAGGGAAAAAAAAGAAATCACTCTGTTACAAAACACTATTATTGGCACAGAGGTATAGTAATTTTTGATCCACATTTTTTCTGTACTATCACAAATTTTTTAAATAGTTTATAAAGAATATTTTATAAAGACACTGGGAGGGTCTGAACAGCTCTGAATTAGAATCCAGTTGTCATTAATATTTTGTTTACCTAGGCATTAGACTAGGAAAAAGGTCCAGTTATTTAATTTCCTGATATTCTGGGTTTTTTATTTAAAATGTCAGGAAGAGTCTTCTAGAGGTCTGGCCGTAGAACTGAACTGGAGGTGTCACACTTAACAGGGCCTAGGACACTAGGTATATGTGTGTATGCATCCACAAGCAAGGGTAAATTACATAACTTAATGTTAAAGTGCTAAATAGTCCTCCAAAATTATATTTAGACCTAACAAGCCTGGCATTCTAGTAGAATGGCCTAAAACAAAAGGCATTCTAATTATTCAGGCCTAAATACTCTCCTCTCCTATCGCTCACTTCACTTCCTTCAATCACTCTATCTACTCAATCAATTATGCAAAAGGAAGTAAGAAATATTCTTCCATCTTTTTAAATCTCTTCTGACAGAGTAACAGCCTTATTGTTACTGCTTAATAAGCATCAGAAGAAACTCTATACAACTGGCCAAGTGTTATAATGACAAAAACTATATATCAAGTAAAGAGCAATTATTATCACTCTGACAACTTTTGTTAGAATCATCAAACAAATAAATGCAGAAAAACTTGAGGCTAATTAAGACCCCATTAAAATCCTAGGTCTTTTTCCTCCCTAACTTGAGGCCAGACCGCATAAACCTAATACTGGTTTGGACATAATAAATGACACTTTATGCTTTAATAATTGGGAGAAAAACCCAAGCTTTTCAGATAAAAAAAAAAAAGGGGGGACTATAACTATAAAAGCTAGATAAGGGTGAGAGACTGGCTCACTTAGTAATGGTCTTTTTGGCCAACACCAGGCCACCCCATCACCCAGGGTTCTAGACAGGGAATTCTTGGATTCCCCCATCGATAATATGAACCTAGACCTTGATAGATTCCTCTCTACCATCACTGTCACACCCAGTGGGAACAGAATTATAAGCCTTTTTTTAAAATTTATTTATTTTTATTTAAGAAAGGATAAATTAACAAAACCATAGAGTAGGAGGGGTACAACTCCACACAATTCCCACCACCCAATCTCCATATCCCACCCCCTCCCCTGATAGCCTTTCCCACTCTCTATCCCTCTGGGAGCATGGACCCAGGGTCATTGTGGGTTGTAGAAGGTGGAAGGTCTGGCTTCTGTAATTGCTTCCCCGCTGAACATGGGTGTTGACTGGTCGGTCCATACTCCTAGTCTGCCTCTCTCTTTCCCTAGTAGGGTGGGTCTCTGGGGAAGCTGAGCTCCAGGACACATTGGTGGGGTCTTCAGTCCAGGGAAGCCTGTCCGGCATCCTGATGACATCTGGAACCTGGTGACTGAAAAGAGAGTTAACATACAAAGTCAAACAAATTGTTGAGCAATCATGGACCCAAAGCTTGGAATAGTGGAGAGGAAGTGTTAGGGGGATACTCACTGCAAACTCTAGTGTACTTCTGCTTTCAGGTATATATTCTGCTTCTTCAGGACCATACCCTTACTATGAAATAGTGATGGTAAGGACTGCCTCACTCTCTGAAGGGAGGCTGGGGCATCCTACTCTGCCACTCAAGGAAGACTAGTCCTGAAATTAGTGAAGCCTAGAATGTTCCCAACTGTGACTATAGACTGTGAGCTCAAGTCTGACAGGTAGTACAGTCTCCAGCACTAAATAAGAAGGGATATGGTTAGATCCTTGTGGTAAACAGTTAACTGTATTTATATATCTTCTTCAAGTATGAGAACAACTCTCTGCCTTAAACCTTCTTTCTAGTTCTACCCTCAACTCTGATACTATCTCCCCAGACAATATTTCTGGTTCACCCACATGTTCGCTACCAAGTCAAGCAAAGACAGGTTCCTAGGAACATTCCTAAAATAAACTTCCTAGCTTCCTTCTACCCTCATTTCTAATTCTGTGCAGATAGACTTTGTTAATATAGTCATTAGAATACTCTAGCTAGTTTTTATTTTTTTAAAAAAAGTTCTTTTAGCAGCCTGGGCAGTGAAACAGGTGTTGGACTCTCAAGACTGATGTCCTAATGTTCATGCCCCTAGTCACTATTTACAGGGAGGAGGCTTCATGAGCATTCGAGCAGAACTGCATGTGCTTCTTCTCCTTCTCTCTCCCTCTCTATCTCTTTCAGCCTCATCATCTATCAAAATAAATGAAAAAAAAAAAGACTCCTGGGAGTGGTGGAAAAGCCCCAGCTGATGTCAAGTGCTAGCACCAAGGTCCAGCAATAACTTGAATAACAAAAGAAGTTATATGTAGAAAAAATATATATACATTCCTGAGTTTCATCCTCTGAATCACATGTGATACATGGTTTTCTTTCTATCTCATTAATAATAATTTTTTTTAAAGAATATCTCAAAGCATGATGCTTAGTTTGGAAGAAAATGCAAATATTTCAGGATTTTATAAAGTGAAATGTAGAAGTAAAACTTTTCATTCATCTAGACTATTTGCTGTCATTTTAGAATCTAAAGAATTGCCTAGGACAAAGTAAAGGATCATCAAAAAAAAAAACAACATTTATCAAGGGAAAGAAGGAGGGAATTAGGAGGAATAAAGAAACAGGGCAGGCCATAGGCTGAAAGGTCAAATTGGAAATTCAAGGTGATAAATTCAAAATGATGAGAAAAAAAATAATAGTAAGTTTGTAAATCTTCACTTTGTTCTACAACTAGGTATCTGTTTCTGTTGTGGCCTCTCTGTGGGAATTCTGAACAATATAGTAGAACTTAGCTTTAAACATTATACTATCTTTTACATTAAATTTAATATTCGATACAGCCTATTTAAAAAGAGGGTTACATGATATGTGTGGTTCTGAGCTGCTACTTATATGCAAGAAAATAAACACCATAAATGTTAATTTCTTCAACAAAATTGGATTTTGTTTCCTTACAGTAACAAGCTTTAGCCATCAGGATATGCACACAGAATAAAGCTTCTGAGCAAAAAAATAAATAAATAAAATTGAAAGGACTGCTTTTCCTATAAAAAATGAATGCATCTGGAATATTGTCTATTTTGATTTTTCTAGATGATTGCAGAACAGAGTTTACCTAACAAAGACTTAATAGCACTGTGAAAGATTGTTCTCAATTTATTATGAATTACACATACTTCGGTCATCCTATTTTTATAGCAAGTAATTGTGAAACAGTGAACCTATGAATTCTCAAGAGAGGTGCGTCATGAGAAAGTAGCTATAGCATGTTTACCTACATTCTAATTATATGTCCATTTTTTTTTCTTCACTTTTGCCTACCTAGATAATTCTGTGCAAAGTTAGGCTCACAGTTTTAAGTTCATCTAGTTCACTATGTCTTCCTGGGTGGTGCTTTTCTCAAAGACCTCCTGTGAGTAGCAAAACCTTTCTTTCATTGTAATCTCATTACACAGCACTGCAGGCCTGTGGAATGAGTTTTTCCCTTCTCGCTGCAGTTTGTCAGGCCCACATAAAAAGGTGTGATACAGAATGGAACTGGCACAAGTCTTTGCATGTGATATTAACTTGGAACTGCTTTTTGGCTGTCACTGTTTACCATGTCACCACTTTGTCACCTGCCTCCTAGATTTTGTCAGCTGTAGCTGAGATTATTTTCATCCCTGTGGAATGTGTCTGCACAGTTTTCATGAGGGTCAGTCCACTAAGACTCCCTCACAAGGCTATCACTGCAGATGGAGTTATTTTACTTGCATTCCCTGAACTTATAATGTTGTTAGAATATTTCCTTTCTATTGGTGGATGGGGTGTTGGAGGGTGGCAGGGGAGAATAAAGAAAACTTCAAGTCTGTAGAAGGAGGAGGAGATTTGATTGTGAAGATGATTTTATAACATGAAGTGAGTATTGACTTCCTTACCCACAGCTTTTTATCTCATCCAGCTTTATGACTGAAATTTCCTCATCTTGTTTTTTCTTTCATTCAATACAAAAATAAAAATAAAATACACACACACACACACACACACACACACACACACACACACACACACTTTATCAAACCCCTTAACTCAATCTCCCAGCATCTGTTCACACTTCAGGGGATGACTGAGTATGTGTGAAAAGAAAATGGCAGAAATCAGGAGAATTAGCAAAGAATGACCCCATTCCTAAACTCCTTTGAGGATATTTGATTTCTTTCTTCCTCAATTACCCTCCTCCTCAGTCTTCCCTCAAACAACTTTTTGTGTGCAAAAGGTAGCCATTTGGTACTCAAGGTTAACTTTACTGCTTAAATGTCCCAGCTGCTAGTCCTTCAATAGTCTCCAGTATTCCCTCTGCACTTTGGGTTTCTATAACAGGCGCAGTGTTTGCCATCGGATGTAAGTCCATCTGTACTCAGGATCACAGACCACAGCATTTATTTTAAAGTAGTAACTCTCGAAATGGGAACTTTTATAACATTTTAATTTATTTGCTTACAACTATTGGGTCATATCACAAAATATACTTGGGTAGGGAG
The DNA here is from genome assembly GCF_950295315.1 of Erinaceus europaeus. Classification (NCBI taxonomy): domain Eukaryota; kingdom Metazoa; phylum Chordata; class Mammalia; order Eulipotyphla; family Erinaceidae; genus Erinaceus; species Erinaceus europaeus. The sequence continues at coordinate 129,894,056 of NC_080165.1, forward strand.
ATATTGAAAGTTAAAGGAGAATAAAGGACTGAGTGTTTTGATTGGGGGACCCATTGGGGAAATAAATACAACCATTTTAATATCTTATATACATTTCTTTTTCTATTTAAATGAAATCTGTGTAAGTGTACTCGCCTATAATATCATTCTGTCTGTAAGACCCCCACTGGGATAAGGAAAACATTCCCTTTGCTGGCAGGTGGTCTTTTTGCAAGCACTTTCCAATTGAAAACACATGTTCCTGGGTGTGAGGAGGCTTCTAGTAAGTAGAGCAGAGTTCATGCTGGCAATGATTGAATTATATAGGCAAATTTAAAATAAACAAGATAAGTACTCCCTTTCCAAAATAAAGGTGGAGGCTGTGGTTATCACACAGAAAGTCTTTACTTAACTTCACCTCTAAGCTGCATGTCTTAACTGTCCTAAGGCTTAATTAAACCGCTGAATTATCTTCTATGTTAAGAGTTAACTTAAGGCCTTTTAATTTCTCCCCCTTTTTCAAGTTCTTTGCCACTGATACCAACTATGCTAAGAGTGACAGGGAACAGTGCTTAGAAACAGGATGGCTTCCTCAGATCTCATATTTCTTTGTAGTTAATTATAAAAAGAATCAGCAAAATAAATATATGTTCGGTTGAAGACCTGAAGATTTCTTTTCCTATTCAAATAAGAAAGATCTTTGGTAGAGATTTTTCAAAATGAGAAATTTGAAACAAAGAACTATTTGAAGATAAATGTAATCTGTAAAATTAAAAAATAAGAAATATTAACATCTCTTTTATTAAAATTTAGACATCTACAATATGACTTCCGTATCTGAAAGGACCTTTATGTAGGCCCAAGTGTTTAATACTCTGACAACTTTTAGTTGTGTTGCCTAAAGAAAGAATTCATTTGCTTTGTGAAAATCATAATTGGATGAACTTTGTGATGTAAATACAGCAGAGCTATGTCCTTCAATATCTCAAAATCTAAACAAAAGTGTAGCTTGCACACACACACATGTGTACACACACACTCACACACGCGTGCATACACACACGCACACACACACACACACATACAACTACAGCATTATATGAGGAAATATTCTTTACTCCAATCCCAAAGCACTTTATAAATTATCTAGTTTCTCACAATGAAAAGAGGTCAGAGTGGTGCTATTTTAAGCTGCTGGTTATTCAGTTAAGATATCTTGCATCAGTATTAACGTGGTATTCCAAATATCAGCACTCTATAATGAAAGTTTCATTTCTTGAAAGTTCAAAGACTTTTAAACTCTTAAAACTATTTTGAGGGAGTCGGGTGGTGGCGCAGCTGGTTAAGCGCACATGGCTGGAAGCTCAAGGACCAGTATAAGGATCCCAGTTCCAGCCTCTGGCTCCCCACCTGCAGGGGAGTGGCTTCACAAGCGGTGAAGCAGGTCTGCAGGTGTCTATCTTTCTCTTCCCCCTCTGTCTTTCCCCCCTCTCTACATTCCTCTCTGTCCTATCAAACAACAACGACATCAATAACAACAACAATAACTACAACAATTAAAAAAGGGCAACAAAAAGGGAAAATAAATAAGTAAAATATAAAAAAAATAAAACAATGATTTTGAGATGCATGTATTTATGTGTTTGTATATGAGAGAAAGAGGCTGAGAGAGCTGGCTCTGGCAGATGTAGTACCAGAGATCAAACTCAGGGTTTCGTGAATGCAAGTCCCTCATTTTACTTAAAACCACATCTCTAGTTTTCACATTTTTTCTTTTAGTAACTTTTAAATCTTTTTTCTCTTATTATTTTTATTTTTCATCATGATAGACCTAGAGACAGAAGTTGATAGAGGGGGAGAAAGAAATAGAAAGACTCATAGCCTGTGGTCCCCACCTGCAGGGAGAAAGCTTTGCAAGTAGTAAAGTGGCGCTGGGGATGTCTCTCTTTCTCTCTCCCTCTCTATCTCTCCTTACTCTCTTCATTTCTGGCTGTTTATATCCAATAAATAAAGATAAATTTAAAAATTAAAAAAAAAATTTTAAAAAGGAAGAAAGAGTAGAAAGAAAGACATTCGCATCATTGTTCCACCACTTGAAAAGCTTCTCTGCGGGTGATAACCAGGGGATAGTACCTAATTCCTTGCACATGGTCGCTTTTGTGTTTTACCAGTTGATCTACTGCCTGGCCCCCGTATTTTCACATTTCCTTTTTAATAAAGTTGTTGAAGTAACATTAATTTGCTATAGAAATTTCAAATGTTCAATGTAAATAGTTATATGTCTGTCTATTCTATATCATGATCACCAACAAAAGTTTAGTTTCCAACTGTAACTGTGTAATTGACTCCCCTTACTTCCTTCATTGATACTCCAACATCCTTCCTCACTGGTAACCACCAACTTATTTTCCACATCTATAAACTTGCTTTCTTTGTTTACTTAAGTTATATGAGTTTTTTTTTTTTTTTTTTTTGGCTGGCCTCACTTAGAATAACACTCTCAAAGTTCACCTGTGTTGTAATAAATGAATATATTGCATAGTTTTTAAACTGCTGTTGTTTTAGGTGGAGGGTAGATAGCATAATGGTTATGCAAAGAGATTCTCATGCCTGAGGCTCCAAAGCCTCAGGTTCAATCCCCCGCACCACCATAAACTAGAGCTGAGCAGTGCTCTAGTAAAAAAAGAAAAAAAAGTTAAACTGCTGATGTTTTAATATATATACATATATATATATATACATATATATATATCACATTTTCATTCATCTGTTCATGGCTTCTTTAAGCTGTTTCTATATTTTGAGTATTATATTTAATGCTATAATTAATATGAAGGTACACATAATCTTTATGTATTAATGTTCTCATAATTTTTGGTTCGATATCCAGAAGTAGAATTGCTAAATTAAATAATGCTTACATTCTTAACTTCTGAGACACTTAACATGCTGTTTTCCACAGTGACTGCATATCTTACATTCCCACCAACAATTCTGAATTCTGAACTTCCTCCTCATCATTTGTTTTTTCTTGTCTATTCTATACTAGTCATCTTAACAGGTGTGGATTACCATCATGTTGTGGTTCTGATTTGCATGTTCCTCATACTAAGTGATGATGAAGCATTTTTAATATACCTGTTAGCAACACTTAAGTTATTTTTTTTTCCTTTGGACATTTGTCTATTCAGAGCCTCTGCCTACTTTTTAAGTAAGTTGTTCATTAACTTTTGTTGTTTAGTTTTATGAGTTGTGTGTGTGTCCCTGTGTTTTCACATTTCTTTTCTGGTTTCACAGAATAATTTTTCATTTTGATCATAGTTTCTGTCATTGTGTATGAGGTTTTTTTTTTTTAAGTCATTTTCTATTTTTATATGTGTTTTATTTTTTAATTAGAGATGCACAGAAAAAGATAGAGAGATGACAAGTAGATAGACTGACCAGAGCACTGCTTAGCTTTGGCTTATAGTGGTGCTGGGAATTGAACCTGGGACCTCAGAGCCTCAGACATGAAAATCTTTTTTGCATAGCCATTGTGATGTTCTCCCCAGTCAGTGCATGAGGTTTTTGCTTTGATGTAGTTCCTTCTGTTTATTGTTTGTGATAGTTGCCTTTGCTGCTTCAGTGGAATATATAAAAACACTACTAAGGTTGATGTCTTAATTTAATTTAAAGTTTTTAATCCACTTGAATTTATTTTTTGTGCGTGGTTTAAAGAGTAATGCATGGGCAACAAGATCTTAGCTTACCTAGATAGTGTGTTTGCTTTATCATGCACATGACCCAACTTTGAGCCAACTCCCACTACACTGGGAAAATCTTAAATACTATAGTACCATTCTTCCTGTCTGTCTCCCTCTAGCTCTCTGTTTCTGCCATAAGTTTATTTCCATATGAAGAAATTAATTCAGAGTGGTGAAACCACAGAGACAACTAATGATGATACTGCAGACTAAACTTAGGACCTCATGCTTGAGTGTCCAAGCCTTTATATATTGCACTGCCATCTCCTGCACTACTCTAATAACTGTTTTCAACCATTTACTAGAGAGAGAGTAAAACTAAGGACATTTTAGTGTCATGTTACAGTTTACTTTACAAATGACTGAAAATGAGACAAGATCTTTTCATTTTCTTTTTTTAATTGGAATGATATCACCAAGTTACGGTTCATTATTTTATGTGTGAACTAGAATAAAATCATTATCGAAAATTAATAAATAAATAAATAAAATCAGTATCATATGTGCATATAAACATTTCTAGGAGTTGCTTGAGCAACCTAGAGGAAGGGGCTATACTTTAATTATTACGTACAAAAAGCCAGAAAACAAACTAATTCTCATTAAAAAAAAAAATCATAATGACACTTTGTTTTTACATAGTGCTTTCAGACATGACTTCATTATTTACTAGAACATTCTTTTGAGAGTAGGTAGCAAGAGTTTCCCTTGGTTTATGGAGGCATAAACTTGGGCATGAAAAGATTAATTGATTTCTTTTGGAAAGAGCAAACTTTATTTTGAATGGGGAAGTTTCTATAAGAACTTCAAAGCCTATTATTTCATCACTAATTAGATATTCAGTATTATTAAGCTTTGCAACAAGTTTTAAGAGTCTTTGTCATTCAGATAGTGCCAATAGTAACCATCTTCATAGAACTGATGCAAGACTTTGGATTTTGTTTATTTGTTTCATTCTAACATATGCTATTTACACTGAATCTAGTCATTAGTTGAATAGCATAGTATACACATAGTAATAAAGAAAGAGGAAAATGGGTAAATAAATACATTTCCCATGAGTCTCCAAACACAGCTTTTGTATTACAGTTCTTAATTGTTTCACTGAATATATTATAATTTCATTTCTAACATCCAAGACCTTGATCCATTTAGAATGAAATTTGGTGTATGCTATTAAATGGTGGTCCAGTTTCATTTTTCTCCATGTGATTGTCCAGTTTTCTAAGTACCATTTGTTGAAAAGATATTTTCCCCACTAAACAGTTTTGGCAACTTTGTCATAAATTAGGTGTGATATATGTTTGGACTTATTTCTGAACTCTAAGTTCTGCTCCATTGATTCAAGTGGCCATTTTTATTACAGTACCACACTGTTTTAATCATTATAGCATTGTAATAGAACTGAAGTTGAGGAGTGTGATACTTCTATTTTTTCTCCTTATAAGCTTAGGAGTGCTTTGGTTATTCATGATTTTTTTTTTTCACACAAGTTTTTGGGTAAGTTGCTCAATTTCCTTGAAGAATCATATTGGGATTTTGATAGAGATTGCATTGCATCTGTGCATTGCTTTTATAAATATGGTCAAATGCTTCCAATCCATGAAAAAGAAATGTTCTTCCATTTTACTTGTATAAAATAAAAGAAAAAAGTGGGTAAAAGATCGGAATAGGCAGTTTTCTACAGAAGATAAACAGAATAAGATTGTCCTACATATACATAAATAAATAACCCACTTATCATTGAGAAATGCAAATTAAAATCACAATGAGATACCACCTCACACCTGTGAAGATGTCTTACAGTATTGAAACAGGAAATGACAAATGCTGGCAAGGGTGTGGAGAAGCAGGAAGTCTGTCACACTGTTGGTGAAAATGCAAATTGGTGCAGCACTTCTGGAAAACAGAATGTCCTTAAATAAATTAAAATAGGATTACCTTGTAATTCTACAATTCCACTACTAAGCATATGTCCAAAGGGCATGAAAACATTAATTCAGAGTTTCTTACGCACCCCTGTGTTCATATCTGCTTTATTCACAAATGCCTAGAAGTGAAATAGCCTAAATGCCTTAGGACAGATGACTGGATAAAGAAATTGCAGGACATATATTCAATGAAATACTACTTTGCAATTAAAAATGATATAGAGGAGTTGGGTGGTAGCGCAGCGGCTAAGCGCACGTGACTGTGGTGCAAAGCACAAGGACTGGATTAAGGATCCAGTTAAAATCCCAGGCTCCCCACCTGCAGGGGAGTCGCTTCACCAGCAGTGAAGCAGGTCTGCTGGTGTCCTACTTTCTCTACCCCTCTCTGTCTTCCCCTTCTTTCTCCATTTCTCTCTGTCCTATCCAACGACGACATCAATAACAAACGACATCAATAACAACAGCAATAATAACTACAACAATAAAACAAGGGCAACAAAAGGGAATAAGTAAATATTTTTTTAAATGATGAAATTCTTTTCCTTGAGACAAAATGAATGAAATTGATTGTTTAGTGAAGTAAGCAAAGAAGTAAAAGAAAACTACTGGATGGTTTCACTCGCGGATACAGGAAATAGAAACACACGAACATGCAAAAAAAAAGTAATCAAATTGTCAAAAATTTTATGAGAAATAGTGTCTGTGGTTTGAGGGTGTGACAGAACTTTGGTTGCAGGTGCAGTATGGAATTATGCCCCTGTAATCTTCTCCTTTTCTTATTAAATCACCATAAAAATAGAAAAAAATAACCTGGGACCTCTAGTGTTATAGCCATGAATGATTGTAAACCATTGTCCTATTTCCCAGACCCACAATCAAATCTTAATTCAAAAGTACAAAAAAGAAGCAACTAAAAATTGCTATTATTTACTCTCAGTAAGTACTGTTTATGGTCAGAAAATGTGTATGATCATTATTTTAGAAACAGGATTTCAAGGAAAATGACAACCTTAAGTACAATACCTTGTACAAAAAGTCTCAAAAAAATGCTTTTCCAGAATTTTCATGCTTACTCTGGTGGTGGGAATGGTATAAAACTATACCCTTATTACCTTATTATTGTGTACATCACTATTAAGTCACTAATAAAAACAAGAAAAAGGAACTGTGATCCCTACAATTATTTAAATATATTAGCTTATATATTAACACAAGATGGATAGACAATAAAACAGAATATAACTCTAGCCCATGTAGTGCAGAAGCTCACACCTGAGAACTATTATATTGAACCACTAGCCTCTGCATCATGTCTCAGGTTGTATCTCTCTAGTGCTTAGTATACAGCTTATGCTCAAAAGATTTATTTCAATTGTGAATATTTTCATGTGTTTGAAAATTAGCGGACTATCTGAAAGCTTGATTAATTTCATAGGGTTTTGCTTCACTGTGAATTCTTTCATGTCTACAAAGAGGACCACAATAATGGAGTGTTTTCAACACTGCTTACATTCACCGGTTGCTTCTTTTCTCCCTGGACTAAGCTTTTAGGAGAGTCAACATTTCAAAGACTCGGCCTATGGTGTGTGCATTAAAAAGTTTGAAACAGGGAGTCGGGCTGTAGTGCAGCAGGTTAAGCGCAGGTGGCACAAAGTGCAAGGACAGGCGTCAGGATCCCAGTTTGAGCCCCCCCCCCCTGCTCCCTACCTGCAGGGGAGTCGCTTCACAAGCAATGAAGCAGGTCTGCAGGTGTCTTATCTTTCTCTCCCCCTCTCTGTTCCCCTCCTCTCTCCATTTCTCTCTGACCTATCCAGCAGTGATGACAACAGTAAAACAACAAGGGCAACAAAAGTGAATAAATAAATAAAATAAATATTAAAAAAACTTTAAAAAAAATAAGAAAAAGATAAAATAAAGAATCTTCATGCTCTGAATGTGCTTTCTTCTTTTTCTCTAGTTTCTGTTCATCCAAGCATTCATATATTTATCTAGTGCCTACATTTTTCTTGTAAATACTGCTTGGTTTGGGAGACCTGGAGGTAAATTAGAAAGTTGTAATATTTAGACTCAAATAACTTATAAGCCGCAGTCACAAACAGTTGTTACCACAGTAATGATAGGAATGAGTTTTGTTAAGGAGAAAACAGAAAGCAGTGTGATAGAAAATATGAACTCCTCTGTAAATGGATCTCAAGTCTTTGATGTCTGCTTTCAGTGTTTTGCTTTATTATTTGTGAAGTTATTTGAAATTAAATAACTTTAAATATATACCTGCAGTGTTGTGTATAGTTTGAATTACAATACTTGACCTCAATATCTATTGTTATTTATTTATTTATTTATTTATTTATTTATTTTTAGCTTCCAGGGTTATTGCTGGGGCTTGGTGCCTGCACTACGAACCCACTGCTCCTGTGGTCATTTTTTAGAGTTTTTGGATAGGAAAGAGAGAAATTGAGAGAGATGGGGAAGACAGAGGGAGAGACAACGAAAGACAGACGCCTGGAGACCTGCTTCACTGTTTGTGAAGCTACCCTCCTGCCGATGGGGATCTGGGGGCTCAAACCAGAATCCTTGGGTGAGTCCTTGCACACTTAGCCCAGGGCTTCCCTACACCACCACTTTTATTCTGTCACTTAGATGACGTATGCCATTGCATAAGTCATTTTGCCACTCTATGCTTTAAATTTCTTAGTATAAAATTAGATATAGGAGGCTCAGTGGCACAGCGGGTTAAACGCACATGGAGGGGGGTCGGGTGGTGGCGCAGTGTGGTTAAGCGCATGTGGCGCAAAGCACAGGGACCGGCGTAAGGATCCCGGTTCGAGCCCCCGGTTCCCCACCTGTAGGGGAGTCCCTTCACAGGCGGTGGAGCAGGTCTGCAGGTGTCTGTCTTTCTCTCCCCGTCTGTCTTCCCCTCCTCTCTCCATTTCTCTCTGTCCTATCCAACAACAAACGACATCAACAATGGCAATAATAATAACCACAACTAGGCTACAACAACAAGGGCAACAAAAAGGGGAAAAAAAAAACGCACATGGAGTAAAGTCTAAGGACCTGGGTAAGGATCCCGGTTTGAGGCTCCGGCTCCCCACCTGCAGGGGAATCACTTCACAGGGGGTGAAGCAGATCTGCAGGTGTCTTTTTCTCCCCCTCTCTGTCTTCCCCTCCTCTCTCGATTTCTCTCTGTCCTATCCAACTGCAACGACAGAAAAATAACAACAACGATAAACAATAAGGGCAACAAGAGGGAAACAGTAGCCTCCAGAAGCAGTGGATTCAAAGTGTAGGCACTGAGTCCCAGCAGTAACCCTGGAGGCAAAAAAAAAAAAAAAAAAAAAAAAATCAGGAGAGTTGGGTGAAAGCAGTGGGTTAAGCACAAGTGGCTCAAAGCCAAGGATCAGCGTAAGACCCCACCTGCAGGGGAGTCCCTTCACAGGCAGTGAAGCAGGTCTGTAGGTGTCTATCTTTCTCTCCCCTTCTCTGTCTTCCCCTCCTCTCTCCATTTCTCTCGGTCCTATCTGACATCAATAACAACAGAAATATCTACAACAACAATGAAAAACAACAAGGGTAACAAAAGGGAAAATAAATAAATAAATAAATATTAAAAAATCAGATATATTAGTACCCCGTATCATTACATTTTGTGAGCGTTTAATAGATTAATTTTAAAATCAGAGCCTTGTATATAGTAATAATTATATTCATGTTTATTATTATTGTGTAGTCTTATGGGAAATATGTGATTAAAGGAGTAAAGTGTCCTCTGTCCTCTGAATTGCAAAAGACTGTGTAAATGAAAAGAAGCAGCATATGACTTCAGTTTAAGAAGCTGGTTGTGCTTATGGTTGTGCTGTAATATGGTAATTAGGATGTAGTTCCCTATGGAATTTATACTGAGATGATCAATAGAATTTAGACTTGGAATTGCTGTTGATGTACTCCCATCCAAAAAAAAAGGGGGGGGGGGGTAGTGGCAAGTATTGAGGCTGGAGAGATAATGGACAGATGAGGTTACATATGATATTCTAAGAATATTATATTAAGTTCTATTAAGTAGTTTGAATTTAAGGTTAATAACATGGAATCCTTGAAGTAGAAGAACTGCATAGTCAATTCAAACTTTTGAACATTTGCCTGACTGTGATATGAACAATGAGGTGAGTAAGGCAGAAAACACTCTGATTAATTAGGAAATTTCAGTGATTATCCTGGTAAAAAAATAATAATGGTAGCAATAAAATAGTGTTGGTGGCAATGCAAAAGCATAGGTGGATACACATCTAACTACTGTGTATAATTGATAAACATTCCAAAGCTGCTAGGCATCAGATCTGTTTTCCAGCTAAATAGATATTGATTGATACCTTTCAGTGAACTTGGAATTTGCACAAGGTTAGAGATTACATCTGGAAAAAGTTAAGCACCAGTTTTTGGCCTATGTACTTCTACCTAGAAAAATCAGCCTGGAGTAGTGAAACACTAGTGTTGATTAAAAAAAAGTAGATAAATAAATAAATTAATAAAAATGAAGAAAAGAAACAAATGGGAACATTTGACTATGGACTCCAGAGTTCAACCTGAGGAGTAACCTTCATGAAATCTTCCATGATTATTTCAGTAGGAAGTCATGCATAGATTGTGGATGTCTCTTTATACCAATAATAATAAACAATTTATTATTTATTTATTTGAATCAGTGGTGCTAATTTATCTCACAGTATATTGATTTACAACCTAACAGAAACACTAAGTTTGTATTATTCTTATCAGAAGTCTACATTCAGAAAGATAATTTAAAAGGGAAGAATTTTTATGAACTCATAAACTACTGTTAAATTTTTATGAGTAATTTAATAATGATTAACAAGATTGTAAGATAACAGGGGTACAATATCACACAATTCCCACCACCAGAGTTTCATATTCCATCCCCTCCACTGGAAGCTCTACTTCAGGTAGGTATTTGTTTTGACTTGACATATTGGAATTCAGCATGTCCTTGGTCTTATGAAATATGACTAGTTGTTATGCATAATAAGTATTTTACTGAAGAGATAATTCCTATGATTTTATTCCTACTAATAAATAATCTGGGTTTTCAATATGAATTTATAGGTGGTCTACTACTCTGAATCAGTACTCTTAGTACTGGAGGTTCAGCAAAGGGCAAAACAGAAAAACAGTGGAATGACAAGTTAATAGAAAAGACAGTAAGAAAAAAAGAGAGACATATATTGGAATAGTTACAATTTACTTGGAAGAAAAATTACAGCTAAAGAGCAAGACAGGAAACAATTGTAAAAATACGTTTTTAATTTTTAACTTTAAGGTGGTAAATGCTTTACTAGGAAGGTAGCTTTTGAAAGTATATCTAAAGTTGAGGAAGGGGAGTTAAGCCACAGTGTAAGAGAGAACATGTGAGTGAGTATGAAACACGGAAAGCACAAATATTCTGTGGATATGGCCTCCAGAGTAAGGAGACCTGTGTAACTAGAGCGATGGATGTTTGCAAGAGTGGAGTTGAGTGATTTGAAATGAAAAAGGGAGATTTTTAAAAATTTATTATTATTATTATTATTATTGCCTCCAGGGTTATTGCTGGGGCTCAGTGCTGCACTCGTACTGACGGCTCTATCTTAGCCAACTGGGCTTCAACGAATGACCTCTCCCTATTATACGATCCCAAACAGCCAGGCTCTTTTCACAGTGCTAGATGGAATAAAGACTCGTCACCCGACCTGTGCTGGATTAGCACAGTCAATGGCCAAGCCTTTCCCACTACGAGACAAGTTCTCAAGATCTTTCCGCACAGTCATCACCGCCCAGCTATCATCCACATTGGTCTCCAGCTCCCACTGATTCTGTGCTCGGAGAAACTAAGATGGAACTTTCAGAAAGCAAACTGGCGTCTGTTCAGTGATCTTACCAACAAATCTATTCCTGCAATTCCAATTAACTCTATCCCCTCTGAAGATTCCTACAGGCGCTTCCGCCAAGCCATCTTCAAAGCAGCTTCCCAAGCCATTCCTCGTGGGAGACGTGCTAACTGTACGCCTTGTCTTGATGCTGAATGCGAGCAACTACTAAAGCAGTATGATGAGTCGGGCAACCCAGATGTGGCCGACCATCTCATTGCCTCCCTGGATGCAGCATGCCAGGCCCGCTGGCAACAACTCATGGAAAGTCTGAACTTCACCCACTCAAGTAGGAAGGCCTGGAAGCTTCTTCACAGACTGGGTGCCGGTAGCCAACCCCCTCCCGTCTCCCACCCTCCCGTATCTCCAAACTCAGTGGCCAGTCACCTAACTCAAGCTGGACGTGCTAAGATCAACCCAGTCTGGAAAAGAGAAATTTCCCATGAGTGGTCATCCCACTTCCGGCTATCTTGTCCATCTTCAAAACTCTCTCCCTTTACACTGTCTGAACAGGAAGACGCTTTGAATAGGGTTAAACCGGGAACAGCTGCTGGCTATGATAACATCACCCCAGAACTCATTCTTAACCTGGGCCCCGCGGCAAAGAAGTGGCTCGCTTCATTCCTGTCCCACATCTTGGAATCTGAGTCTATGCCCAAAGTTTGGCATCGTGCGAAGATTATAGCGGTTTTGAAACCAAAGAAAGACCCAACACTGGCCGCCAGCTATAGACCAATTTCTCTCCTTTCCGTGTGTTACAAACTCCTTGAGAGGCTGCTTCTGTCACGTATTTCTCCTCTTACAGAGAAATTCCTATCACCCGCCCAGGCTGGTTTCCGCCCAGGAAGATCTACCTGCGAACAAGCCCTGGCCCTCTCAACTTACATTGAAAATGGATTCCAGAAGAATTTAAAGACGGGTGCTGTCTTTGTTGATCTCACAGCAGCCTATGACACGGTCTGGCACCGTGGTCTCCTGGTCAAGATCTCAAGATGCCTGCCTCCATGGGTGGCCAACACTATATCGCTTCTTCTCCAAAACAGAAGATTCCGGGTACATCTGGGTGACAAGTCTAGCAGATGGAGACTTGTCTCAAGTGGCCTCCCCCAGGGCTCTGTTCTGGCTCCTACGCTATTTAATATTTACATCAATGACCTCCCAGAAACTTCTTCAAGGAAGTTCATCTACGCGGATGACATCTGCTGTGCAACTCAGGCATCCAAGTTCGACATCCTCGAGGAAACACTCACGAAAGACATGTCTCTGATATCTGATTACTGTAAAAAATGGCGACTAATTCCTAGCACTGCAAAAACGGTATCATCTGTTTTCCATCTACACCATGCCTCGGCCTCACGTGAGCTTAACATGCAGCTTGGCGATACAAGAATCCGGCATGAAGCCCAGCCAGTCTATCTTGGCGTTACTCTCGATCGCACTGTCATTTCACAAACATCTCATAAAAACTGCAGCAAAGGTGGGCGCGAGGAACAACATCATTGCAAGACTGGCCAGCTCCTCATGGGGCGCGAGCGCTTCCACACTACGATCATCATCTCTGGCATTATGCTATTCCACTGCAGAATACTGTGCCCCAGTATGGTTCCGTAGCCCCCATGTCCACTTGGTCGATTCCAAATTATATCCCTCCATGAGGATAATTTCTGGAACCATCCGTTCCACCCCGGTTCCATGGCTGCCAGTTCTTAGCAACATCGCCCCGCCAGATATTCGTCGGGATGCGGCATCATCTAAGTTCATTTCCCACGTCTTCGCTCGACCGGACCTGCCAATATACGCGGATATCTTCGCCCACCCTGTCCAACGCTTGACGTCTCGTCACCCAATCTGGTCCCCTACGCCTACACTGAACTTCTCTGTTCCACACTCTTGGAAACAGAGTTGGCAGTGAGCTGAGGTAAAGAACAAACTCCTCATCACAGACCCCTGCAAGCGTCAACCCGGCTTTGACCTAGCACGTTATGATTGGGCCCTCCTCAATCGCTATCGAACAGGCCATGGCCGGTGCACAGCTATGTTCTTCGCTGGGGAGCCAGAGACGACCCGAACTGCCCCTGCGGCTCCAGACAGACTATGACCCACATAGTCAACGACTGCCACCTCTCCAGATTCAAAGGAGGTCTTGAAACTTTACATCAGGCTCAACCTGACGCTGTTGACTGGCTATGGAAGAAGGGCAAATGCTAGAAGAAGAAGAAGTGCCTGCACCACGAATCCACTGCTCCTGGAGGCCATTTTTCCCCCTTTTGTTGCTGACCTTGTTATTGTAACCTTGTTGTGGTTATTATTGTTGTTATTGATGTCGTTCGTTGTTGGATAGGATAGAGAGAATTGGAGAGAGGAGGGGAAGATAGAGAGGGGGAGAGAAAGATAGACACCTGCAGACCTGCTTCACCGCCTGTAGGCGGGGAGTCAGGGGCTTGAACTGGAATCCTTATGCCAGTATTTGGCGCTTAACCAGCTGAGCTACCACCCGACGCCCATTTTTTTGTTTGTTTGTCTAACTGTGGTTGGGGCTAAGTTCAAATCTGGGTTGTGTGCATGACATGACAAAGCAGTCATCCTTTTTGGATGAGCTATGTTACTGATTTGTTCTTTTTTTTTTTTCTCTCTCATTTTCTTTTTTAGTATTTCTCCAAATCATTTCTGATCTTTTTTTTTTTTTAAGCATCATTTCAGTGTGTCAAGTTAAAAATAGGCAGTCAATTGTCAGACTGAAGCATGGGAAATTAGAATAGTACAGAAGAAACTAAAGGGGGGGCTTGTGCTGTAATTAATCAGAGTATAGAATTGGCTTTTTTTTTTTTTTTTTACTGCAATAAGAAGTGTATCAATGTGTCCTGGAGCTCCGCTTCCCCAGAGCCCTTCTTCACTAAGGAAGGAGACAGACAGGCTGAGAGTATGGATCAACCTGTCAATGCCCATGTTCAATGGGGAAGCAATTACAGAAGCCAGACCTTCAACCTTCTGCATCCCACAATGACCTTAGGTCCATACTCCCAGAGGGTTAAAGAATAGGAAAACTATCAGGGAAGGGGATGGGATACAGAGTTCTAGTGGTGGGAATTGTGTGGAGTTGTACCCCTCTTATCCTATGGTTTAGTCAATGTTTCCTTTTTATAAATAAAATTTTTTTAAAAAAGTGTTGAAGCAAGGCTGCAGGTGTCTCTCTCCCTATCTCCTCCCCCTCTCAGTTTCTCTCTGTCTCTATCCAATAATACAAGTAAAATAAATAAAAATATTATTAAAAACTGTGTATCCAGATAACACTAGTCACTATTAAGGCATGGAAGACTTTGAATTAGGGCTGCTTTATAATGATGAGTCCAAGCTAAGCTTTTGTGTGTTTTTTCCACAGCTTTTAAGCATTATTTATTGACAACTGTGAGATTAATGATTTGTATATTTTTTCAGTAAAATTTCCAGAAGACTCTGACACTGGTCTGGCTACCTAGTTAAAATATTGTGTTGTTGGAAAAGTCATGTTGAACTGGGGGTATGGATTGACCTGCCAACAACCACATCCAGTGAAGAAGCAATTATAGAAGCCAGTACTCCCACCTGATACACCTCCCTAAAATTTGTGAGCAGACTCCCAGAAGATATAAATGATAGGGAAAGATGACCAGAGGGTTTTGGACCTCAGTTACACTGAAACCCAACATGTTTCTCACCAGGAATTTTGTTTATATTCCATCACTGAAACAAGCAAATCTGGAAATCACAAGAAGTCAGGCACTGTTCTATCTGAGAGAGAAGAGGGAAAAGGAAGGACACTTAAAAGTAGTGATGGGCATAGGTGTGACTTGGAACGGAAATGAAAGTAAGACTATAGGACCATAGGAGTGAATAAGAAATAGGCAAAAAAAAAAAAAAACAACAGACAGATAGATAGCTAGATAGCTAGCTAGCTAGCTAGCTAGCTAGATAGCTAGATAGATATAGATAATATAGTCCACCCATATCTGTGACATGGGGTGAACCATTGCAGTTTCTACTGGAGGGAAATGACACAGAACTCTGGTGGTAAGAATAGTGTGGAAATTGCTTCATTATATTTTAATTTTATAAATAAATATCAATTCAATAATAAAAACATAAAAATAAAGGTAGAAAAGGTATGTTTTATTTTTGTATATTTTTCTATGCAAAAATGTGCCGTAACTTTTCTGACTACCCAATACACCTGTATGTGTATAGATATAGATGTATCTATGTGATCAGCAAGGTATTAAAAGAACCCAGTAAAAACCCCATTTGAGGTGTATTGATCCTGAGGTGTTTGATGCCATACAAACAACTGTGGTGTCTTTTAAGAGAAAATGAGAGACTTCTACAAGGAGAAAACAACTGGAGCCCGTGTGCAACCTCTCTAGATTCCATACCATGAAACAGCTTCTAGCTTGGAAGTATCTTCAGTTTAAAGTTGCTGCTTTTCAGATATTTTTCCCAACAAGAGGATTTAGATTTTTAAAATTTTTTTATTATTCTTATTTATTTGTTGGATAGAAACAGCCAGAGATCAAGAGGGACAGGGGAGATAGAAAGGGATAGAGTCCGAGAGACACCTGCAGCACTGCTTCACTGCTCATGAAGTTTTTTT
This sequence comes from Erinaceus europaeus, assembly GCF_950295315.1. Classification (NCBI taxonomy): domain Eukaryota; kingdom Metazoa; phylum Chordata; class Mammalia; order Eulipotyphla; family Erinaceidae; genus Erinaceus; species Erinaceus europaeus. The sequence goes on from NC_080165.1 coordinate 129,910,254, forward strand.
CCCTGTGCAGGTGGGGACCAGGCGCTTGAACCCAGGTCCTTGTGTACTGTCACATGTGCACTTAACCAGATGCGCCATCAGCTCGCCCTAAGATTTAGATTTTATGAATGTTTCATCTTTGAGTTTTAAGAATCACTAGAAATTCTGTTTAGTCTTATTGCCATCATCAGGGCAGGAATTTAGCTAAGGGCTTCAGCAGTAGAAATAATCAGTCAGGTGGTCCAGGAGGTGGCACAGTGGATAAAGCATTGGACTCTCAAACATGAGGTCCTGAGTTCAATCCCCGGCAGCACATGTACCAGAGTGATGTCTGGTTCTTTCTCTCCATCCTCCTATCTTTCTCATTAATAAATAAATAAAATCTTTAAAAAAAAAAAGAAATTATAAGTCAGTTTGGCTCTTGCATAATATGTAAAAGCTGAATTGACAGGACTTTCTAATGAGTTTTGGGTATAGGTGTGATAGGTAGAATAGTATCAAGAATGACTCCCAATATTGCCAAGTATGGCATCTGATAGAATAGAATTAGAAATGATAATTTAGGTAACACCAAATGAGCATTTATTTACTAACAGGAAGAAGGAAAACTGACAATACTAAGTATAGACACCTCTTCTAAGGATATCTGACATAAACAGAAAAAAAGGTTTATTGACAGAAGCACAAAACTACAAATACTTAAGAAACTCAGTGATAGGGTGGCTACTAAAACAAAATCATTTTTATTTAAATGTGAAACTTCCTTGAAGAAGTTACTTTTTTAAAGGTTGTCTATTCAAATTTCATCAAGAACAAACAAAAGCATGATAGTAAATGTCACATGTCTATATATAATACTATGATTCTTGTCCTATGAAAGTGTTTTGCTCAAAGATATCTTAACTTCAGGGTAATACTTTCTTAACATAAAATTATGGTATCATAAAATCAAAAGTTGAACTTAGGGACAATGCAGCACATTGATACGTTTTGCTATTTGAATATAATATTAAAGCAACTTCCTGAGAATCTGGATCGCATATTAGTCCTAACGTTATGGAAACTTTGTTTGAATTCAAACAATCTTCATTACTTATGAGCTATAATGAATCAAACCTTTCCTTAGTGTTGTTATTGGTCTTTAATATTTATTCTCTTCTGTCTTTTCATTTCATATGAAAGTCTTTTGAGAGGAATCTGGGATGACTTTTATTTGGCTAGATAATAAGGAATATTGGAAACATTCTTAACCTTTCTGTATTAGCTGCTGGATAAAATGTTTCTTAAGTGGATGAATACCCATGCTAATGAATATGTGAGTAAATGAAGTATTTAATTAAAGTATCTAATATTTCTGAGTGAATATCTAAGCTTAACAGAGGCATGGCAAATATAAAAACCACTTGGTGCTAATGGAGAGAAAATTTGACTCCTTTATAATTTCTTTGTTTATTATAATAAACTAATTTTATATAAAAATTCTCAGAGATACTTACAGGATTGGGACAGAGGGAGAAAGCATCATAATCACTGACTTTTTTAGGGGTCTTCAAGGGATCAATATAAGGGCAGACCTCATAGTAAGACTCATGGCTAACCCAGATGATTTCACTATGGGCTAGTCCATAGTGATTCTATGCACTGATAGTAAAGAAAGAGCTTAGAGTTAGAGACTCCCCCCCCGCCAAAAAAAAAACCTGCTTAGGAAACCGTACATCACTTTTGGAGTATAATTGCTTCATAGGAAAGAAGGGTGGAGGTTTTTTTTATTTGCTTTTGTGAGTTGTGAACTCATAACCTTCCTCCCTTTCCTATGTGCATAATCACACATGCACATGAGCACACACACACACACACACACACACACACACACACACACACACTCCCAAGATATCTATGAATTTAAAAATTTATATGAGCTCACACACAGACTAGGACTGTTTTCACAGGTTACTCCAAACAAGCAATTTATCCACCCACTGATCTCCCAAGGCAACTTCTTAACCAGGGACAAAATGAAGGATGAGATTGAGACAAATGCTGAAAAGGTATTTTTTTGAGAGGTTAACTTCAAGATGACCTAGAAAAAAATTTTTTTAATATTTTTCTTTTTTCTTTTTTTTTTCCTTTTTTTCTGGTGCCTGCTCTACGAATGCACTGTTCCTGGCAGCCATTTTTTCCATTTTGTTGCCCTTGTTCTTATTGTTGCTTTGTTATTGCTGTTGTTATTGTTGTTGTTGGATAGGACAGAGAGAAATCAAAATTGGAGGGGAAGACAGAGAGAAAGACACCTGCAGACCTGCTTCATGCTTGCAAAGCGACTCCTCTGCAGCTGGGGAGCCAGGGGCTTGAACCTGGATGGTTGCTCTGGTCTTTGCACTTCACATCATAGGCGCTTAACCCACTGCGCTACTTACTGCCTGTCCCCCTCTAAATCTCTTTATTCTTATAAGTGCTCATTCATAGAGACCAGGGATAGGAACATATATAATAGGTAGATGATAGACCGTAGATAATGCTTTATTATTAAAAAAAGACTTCCAACATCATTCTTTATTTTTATGCTATTTAAAAATATTTCTTTCTACTTCCTCTTTTCCCAATTTAGTAGATATGTGCCAAGTCTCATAGATCTTGTTAAAAAAAACAGACATGTATATAGTTGCACAATTTGATAGACATGAATCAAAGAAACCAGCTACTTAAAGCCAAGCTCCACACTTCTCACTAAGCAAAGCAAGTAAATGGGGATTTCCGTTTGAATACTCATGGAACTTTGATAATTCAGGCTATTAATGGTAGGCTACTCATTTCAGTAAAATGGAAAGAATCTGTCTTCTCAAATAAAGAAAGATTTAATTAAATTTTAAAAGAAGGCAGTTTATTGTTGTCTTCAAAAAATAGATCCCTCCAAACCAGAGTAATAAAATTAATACAATGAGGAAATATAAACCTCAGAATTTCCCAAGATTCTTCCCCACAACTCTCCATTCCAACCAGATGCTCTGAGGAAAGTGTGGTCTATGGTGCAACACATTTCTATAGCACTCCATATGCTGTCCTCTCTAGGGGATATACAGTGCTCATTAAAATAGCCACGGTCCTAGACTTCTAAAGTAAAAAAATCCATGAAACCTCTTTTAACCAGTGTTTCTTGACTTTATGAGTCCATGAAGACTCTTAAATGTAACATTCATCAAGATCCTGCAGAGCTAGTGATGGAATATTCTTGGTGCATGACAATACAAACTATGCAAATATACCCAAGTAAACTCAGAGCCAAACCTCTGGAAAATGGGCTCATTAAAGAGTAGTCAAAATCTTTGTACAAAAAATATATATTTTGTACTCAGAGTAAGGAAAATAGAATTGATATAGCTTGGAAATCATGCATTGCACCACTCGGGGAATTTGGTTTAGAAAAAATGAAAGAAAAAAAAAGCTAAGGGAAAAAGTCTAATAGTTATATCCACTAGACTGTGTTCTTAATTCTTCTGGTCATACCAGACAAAATGTTTCAACATTAGAATATTAAGTGCACAATATTTTCATTAAACCGATGCCTTCTAAATCCTTTTGATTTGGAAAACCCTACTTCCCAGGGGCTCTAATGGTTCTTGGAGAAAGAGAGTAGAGGCTTTCAAGTACTCATAAAATAAGATTCCCAAGACTTCTTGGACATCAGATTTCTCTTACAAAACAATAATTTGTAAAATTAAGTTCAATGAAACAGATGGATTACATTTCTTTGACAATGTGCACAAATTAAAAAATTAAAGAGACAAAGTACTTGGTAAAACCATCTTTGTGTTTTGTTGGACTTAAAACATTGAGGAAAATGGTTTGAGATGTTTGGCTAAAGCTCAGTGCCACCAGGCCTTCTTGGCTCCAAACACCAGCCTCACTGACTGAAATATTATATTAATCAAACAGATGGGTGAGTGGTTTGGTACTGATTTCTCCACAAAAGCCAAATGTGAAATGGAATATTCCTGGAAGGATAAAGTCCTTGAGGTTCAGACTTTTACAAAGAGAGCTGACATTCATCTTTAGGAGACTGCAGACTTTTAAGTTCAGGGAATTGTTTGTTTAAAAAATGAGTTTTATCAGCATGAGATATTTGAAAATGGAGATGTGTGTAAAGGAAATGTAAACTAGGGAAGCTGAAACATCAGTTTTGTTGATAGTTTAAATTCCTGCATTATAAGATAATTACGAAGATACATTGTCAAATAAGGTGATTTCATGGAATATTTACATATATGTTCTGTTAGATTAATAAACAACTTTGAAAATCTTATCAAATTTCATGTATGTGAGAGAAGGAGGAAATCGTACCATTACTATGGCACATGTGACAATGGGATAGATCTTGAGATCTCATCATTTCATGTTGGCCTCTAAATAACTTATTTTTAAAATACTTTTTTTGTATTTATTTATTTATTCCCTTTTGTTGCCCTTGTTTTATTGTTGTAGTTATTGATGTCGTTGTTGTTGGATAGGACAGAGAGAAATGGAGAGAGGAGGGGAAGACAGAGGGGGGGGAGAAAGAGAGACACCTGCAGACCTGCTTCACTGCCTGTGAAGCGACTCCCCTGCAGGTGGGGAGCCAGGGGCTCAAACTGGAATCCTTGCTGCTGGTCCTTGTGCTTTGTGCCAAGTGTGCTTAACCCTCTGCGCTACCATCTGACTCCCTCAAGTTGGCGTCTATAAACACTATGCCACCTCTGGAACTACACACAAGTTTAGTTTTTTTAATGAGGCTTTGTGTTCATAGAAAAATTAAGCAGAAGATATAGATATTTCTTATATATATTCTTCCTCCTCTTTATGATATCCTTCACTGTCAACATCCCATACCAGAGTGCATATGTGTCAATGAGTTTATAGTAATGAATTGTCATCCAAATTTATAGTTAGCATTATGCCTCATTTTGTGTATTTTTAAAGTTCTTTTTATAATAAATACTATTAGAAAATCATATGACCAATATGTTGATTAATATTTATTATTAACATGTATGTGGTGACTAAGGACCCTAGAAAAGTAATTTTTTAAATAATAAATTGACAATAAATAGCATGTTAGTTTACATGCTTTCAAGAATTTAATTTCAGGGAAATGTGAGTGGTCTTTTTCTTCTTTTTTGTCACCAAAGTAACTGCTGGGGCTCAATGTCTGTACAATGAATCTACTACTACAGGTGACCATTTGTTCCTTTTTATTTCTTTGTTCTTTTGTTTTGACAGTCAAGAGAGAAACTGAGAAGGGAAGAAAGGCAGAGAAGGAGAAAAAGAGACACGTGTTGCACTGCTCTACTAACTCCTGAAGCCTCCTCTTGGGGACAGAGTATTTGAAATTCAGGTCCTTGCTTGCAGTAACATGTGTGATTCAACCAAGTGTACCACTGCTCCATCACCCATATTTAGGTTTTACATACTCAATTCAGATGCCCTTACTTTTTCTATTAAACTGTAAATTTATTAAACTAGGTATAACACATTTTATTTATACAGTATGTATTTAACTATTATATTATAATTAGGTTAGAAGACTAGAGGATTACAGGGTGAAGTTCCATACCACACCCTTAATAAAGCAAAAGAGAACACATACTTGGTGAGAAATAGGATTTAAGCATCAAAGTTTCTTAGCATTCATAGACTCTTCAAATAAACAGGTAAATCTCATAAACAATCTAGGGCTGTTGTGTTAATAAACTATTATTGGCTCTATATGTTAACTCTTTTTTCAGCCACCAGGTTCCAGATGCTGACATGGTGACAATTGGACTTCCCTGAATAGACAACCCCACCAGTGTGTCCTGGAGCCCCGCTTCCCCAGAGCCCTGCCACAACAAGGAAAGAGAGAGACAGGGAGGGAGTATGGATTGACCTGCCAATGTCCATGTTCAGCGGGGAAGCAATTACAGAAGCCAGACCTTCCACCTTCTGTACCCCATAATGACCCTGGGTCCATACTCCCAGAGGAATAAAGAATAGGAAAGCTATAAGGGGAGGGGATGGGATACGGAGTTCTGGTAGTGGGAATTGTGTGGAGTTGTACCCCTCTTATCCTATGGTTTTTGTCAGTGTTTCCTTTTTATAAATAAAAATTAAAAATAATAATAATAAAGTATTTTCTTTGTGAGATCCGTTTTTAAATGACTATCTTTGTAAAGACATAGACCAGAAATTAGAATACAGGTCCATTAAGGATGATAAATGACATAGTGGGGGTTGTATTGTTAAATAGGAAACTGGGGAATGTTATGCATGTACAAACTATTGTATTTACTGTTGAATGTAAAACATTAATTCCCCAATAAAGAAATAAATTAAAAAAAAGAAATTAGTTTTATGGTAATGTCTTTCAATTATTATATCAAGGCAAAATATATTCATTTTAAATAAATTTTAATCATTTTCTATATTTTTTCCTTCCTTAATGTTACTTTGACAACTTTTAAAAAATATTTATTTATTTATTCCCTTTTGTTGTCCTTGTTGTTTTATTGTTGTAGCTATTACTGTTGTTGGATAGGACAGAGAGAAATGGAAAGAGGAGGGGAAGACAGAGAGGGGGAGAGAAAGATAGACACCTGCAGACCTGCTTCACCACTTATGAAGCGACTCCCCTGCAGGTGGGGAGCCGGGAGCTTGAACTGGGATCCCTCAGCTGGTCCTTGAGTTTTGTGCTGGTCCTAGTGGTCAACTGCAACACTAACTTGGATTCCATAGACCTATGCTTTAAGCTGGCCCTATGGACCATGACTCTGCATACTTAATGCATATTCCAATGTTATTTTTCACAGAAATTAGAGATCCCTAAATGTATATGAAAGTACAAATGATCATAAAGGACTTTAAAAAAAAAAGAATAAAGTTGGAAGCATCAAGTTACCTGCTGTCAAATGTATTACAAAACAGTAGCAATTAAATCAGTATACACTGGCATGGAAATAGATGCTTAATCAATGGAACAGAACAGACAGCTTAGAAATACATCTAGGCATTAGATCAATAAATCTATGATAAAGTTTCCTAGAGTAATCAATGTCAAGAAGAATACTCTTGAATAAATAGTGCTGGGAATAGTTTATATTCAAATGTTGACTACAGACTGGGAATATTTGAAAAATCATTTTATTGGAGGGACTTAATGGTTTAGAGTACAATATCTAACACATGGATACAGTCTCTCATCTTCCCATCATAGGTGTCTGCAAAATAGCCTCACTCTCAATTTAAGTCCCCCTACACCATCATACACAAAGACCCCTCCACCCCTTCCTGCTCTTCCCACCAAGAGTCCTTTGCTTTGGTGCAGTACACTAAGAACACAATATAAAGCTTGGGATCCTTTGGTCACTGGGACTTCACTGACTTTTCAGATAGAATTAAAAATACAGAGGGGCCAGGTGGCAGTGCACCCAAGTAAGGCGTGCAGGAGGACCCAGGTTTAAGTTGTAAGGGAGAAACGTAGAGAAGTGGAGCAATGATTCATTTGTCTCTCTTCTTTCTCTCTCCTTCTATCTTTTTCTTTCCCTCTTTTTCCTTCTCAGTCACTCTTTATCAATACAAGAAAGGAAGGAAGAGGGAAAGAATGAAGAAAGGAAGGAAGGAAGAAGGAAGAAAAGAGAAAGAAAGAGAGAAAGGGGGAAAGAAAGAAAGAAGGAAAGAGAAGGGAGGGAGGAAGGAAGGAAGAAAGGAAGGCAAGGAAGAAAGAAGGCCCATCAGGAGCAGTGGATTTGTACTGTAGGTGATATTACCAGAGATAACATTGGTGACAATTTTTTTTTTAAATGGGGCTATGAAGACAGCATAATGATTATTCTTTCTTTCTCTCAACTGTTCCTCACATAAAAAAACCACAAATATTATTAAAACAAAATGTAAAGATATTATTTTTTCATGGAGTGGAAGAATTAACATTGCTTAAATAGACATCTTTTTTAATTTTTTTATTTATGAAAAGGAAACATTGACAAAACCATAGGATAAGAGGGGTACAGCGTCGCATAATTCCCACCACCCGATCTCTGTATACCAACCCCTCCCCTGATAGCTTTCCTGCTCTTTAACCCTCTGGGAGTATGGACCCAAGATCATTGTGGGATGTTATCCAGTACAACAGACAAATTCAATTTAATTCTTAGCACATTTACAATGACATTCTAGACCATACATTACTGAAATTTGTATGTAACCACATACGACCTGAGAAAGAAGAATTTATCATGATTTAGAGTGATTATGCCACCAAAATTCAAAGTATATTACAATATACTTTGAATTCAAAGTATATTACAATATACCACAATAGCAGCACAGTATTAAAATGAAACCAACACAGAAATAAATGGCAGTGATTAGACAATCCAGAAATATAACATCATGTATACAAATCATTAATTTTTTATAAAGGAGTCTAGAGTATAAAAAATTAAAAAAAGACACTTCAACAACTGGTGTTGGGGAAACTGGATAACCACAAGCAAAAGAACACACAAAAGTTAACTTTAATAGGTTAAAGATTTGGATATCAAATCTAAAACTATAAAATGTATAGGAAAAAACAGAGACAACAGACTCCATGGCACTGCCTTCAGTGAATTCTTTGAAGAATTGACTCCCACATCAAGGGAAATAAAAGTTAAAATGAATGGGATTACATCAAACTGTAAAGCTTCAGAACAGGAATATAGATTATCATTAAAATGAAGATACTCTACTGTAAATAGGAGAAAACATTCACACATCTACAAAGGGACAGATATTCAAGAAAAAGAAGTCACAAAGCTTAATAACTTAAAAATAAACTATGAAAAGTGAACACAAGGACTGAATAGAAATATCTGCAAAGAAGACATGCAGATGACCAACAGGCACAGGAAAACATGCTTATCACCACTTACTATCATGGAAATGCTACTCAGAATTACAGTATCTCACACCTGCAACTCTGCTTTATATCATGAAGTCTAGAATAAGTGCTGGCAAACTTGCGGGACAAAATAAATTCTCGTACACTACCTGTAAAAAATGTAAATTAAAGGGGCCCGGCAGTAGTGCACCAGGTTAATTAAACGCATATGGTGCAAAGCGCAAGGATCCAGGCTGAAGCACCTGGCTCCCCACCTGCAGGGGGGTTGCTTCGCAAGTGGTGAAGCAGGTCTGCAGGTGTCTGTCTATCTTTCTCTCCTCCTGCCTTCTCCTTCTCTCTCAATTTCTCTCTGTCCTATCCAAAAACAGTAGTAGCAGCAACAACAATAATAATAGCAACAACAATAAAAAAGTAAATTAACTCAACTTTTCGAGTTGGATTGTAATACTGAGAAAAAAAGTATGAAGGTTTCTCAAATTAAAAAAAAATAAGCCTCAAAATCTGTACTAAAGTATATTCACCATGTGATCCAGCAATTCCAGTCCTTCATATATATATATATATATATATCTGAAAAATATAAAAACACTAAATTGAAAAGATATATTCTTCTATTTTATTTCTGCACTACTGATAATAGTGAAATTATGGAAACATAACAAGTGCTCAAAATGAATAGAAAAATATGTGCTACATATAAATTCTGGAGTACTATTCAGCTGTAAGAAATTATGAAATCTTGTCATTTATAATAAGAATAAGACAGAACTGGGCGGGTTCACTTAAGAGTTAGAAGGAGGTAAGGTAGTATAGGGGCAGAGTTTGGGACATGAAAACATGAGGTTGTGGGTTTGATCCCTGTTAATGCATTCACCAGGAAGGTGCTCTGGGTTTCTTTTTGTTCTATCTCTCACAAAACAAACAAACCAACTAACATTTAGAAAGAGAAAGACAAATATCATAGGAATTCACTCATATGTGGAACATAAAATAAAATTAAAAATAGGCAAACCAAACAAGAAAACCCATTAATTCTAGCTTCTGAACTGTGGTTATCACAGGAGTTGTCTTGAAGATGTTTTTTTATCTTTTATTTTTTGCCTCCAGAGTTATCACTGGGGCTTGGTGCCTGCACTATTAATCCACTGCTTCTGGAGGTCATTTTTTTCCCATTTTCTTATGGGATAGGACAGAGAGAAATTGAGAGGGGGGTGGAGATAGAGAGACGGACAGAAAGAGAGACATCTATAGACTTGCTTCGCTGCTTGTGAAGAGACCTCCCCCCCCCCATCCCAGATGGGAAGCCAGGGTTTAGAACCTGGATGCTTGCACAGGTCTTTGCTCTTAGTACTATGTGCTTAACGCAGTACGTAACTACCCACCAGGCCCCCTGCTGGAAGGGTTTTAGAGGATCGGGGGAGGTATGCCTGGAGATATGGTATAGTGACGTATGCTTTTCATATTTTTATTAGTAATTTAATAATAGTTAATAAGACTGTAGGAAAAGGGGTACAATTCCATATAATTTCTACCACCAAAGTACTGTATCCCATCCTTTCCATAGGAAGTTTCCCTATTCTTTATCCCTCCCTCTGGGAGTAAGGACCAAAATTCTTTATGGGGTGTAGAAGGTGGGAGGTCTGGCTTCTGTAGTTGCTTCCCCGCTGGACATGGGCTTTGACAGGTAGATCCATACTCCCAGCCTCTCTCTTTCCCTAATGGGGAAGGGCTCTGGGGAAGCAGAACTCCAAGGTACATTGGTGGGGTTGTCTGTCCAGGGAAGTCTGGTCGCATCCTGCTAGCATCTGGAACCTGGTGGCTGAAAAGAGAGTTAATATACAAGGCCAAACGAATTGTTGAACAATCATGGACCTAAAGGCTGGGATAGTGCAGATGAAGAAGTGTTAGGGGCGGGGAGTCCTCCATTTTGTAGACAGTAGGCATATTTTAGTTATATTTCAAAGGGCCTGTAGTTATACTAGTGTGTGTGTTTTTGTTTGTTTGTTTGTTGTTTTGTTTTTGCCTGAGCCTGAAATCTGATATGCTGTTGACTCCTAATTATTGTCTGGGGGGATGATGTCATGGCTTGGAAAGGACCCCAAAGCTGTATCAGGGAAGAGAGTAGCTCCCTAATATTGGAAAGGGGTATAAATATTGTTGACTGTAAACCCCATCGATGATGTGATCTGGGGCCCATAATTAGTTTAGGAGCCTGTGTGACCTCTCCATCCCTCTAGATCTGAGTTCACATTCTGTGGTCATGTTAACCATTATTAAGCCACTAATCAAAATAATAAAATAAATAAACTCTTCTTTGAAAAAATAGCTTAGATAAAAAATTTAAAAATGTGTAAAACACAGGGTTGTTTTTTTTTCAGTTTTGGTGACATTAACTTTTGCTGTGAAGAAAAATATTTTCAGTTTGCTATAATCCCACTAGTTTATTTTTGTTTTTCTTGCTGTTGCTTTCCTTTCTCTGTAGTGAAAATGTTTCTTCCTTTTTGTCTCCATTATTATCTCTGGGGCTCAGTGACTACACTACAAATCCACTGCTCCTGTGGCCTTTTTTCAATTTTTTGATAGGTTAAAGAGAAATCGAAGGGGGAAAAGGGAAGGGGAGATAGAGAGACATAGGCAGACCTGCTTCCTCGCTTGTGAAGCAAACCCACCTTCAGTTGGGGACCTGGGGACTCGAACTGGGATCCTTGAGCGGTTCCTTACACTTCCTACTATGTACGCTTAACCCAGTACACCACCGCCTGACCTCCGCAAAAATGTACCCCTCTTTTCCTATGGTTTTTTTCAATGTTTCCTTTTTATAAATAAGAAATTCTAAAAACATGTTTCCAAAAAAGAATTTTTACCTGGGAAAATATAATGACAAATCATTGTTTTCACCTGGGTGACTTCTCTGGAGTTTTTAACACCTTTCAGACAAAAGAAAAGATCATGCTATATATGCTAAGAATTTAAGAACTATTGCTATTTTTTATAATGGAAGATAATAGATTTATGACACAGCAGACTAGAAAGGTCTATCACAGGAAAATAAAAAAACAAAACAAAACTGTACAGTTGTAACAAACAACTGCTTTGTGGACCATTACCCTTACCCCAATAAAGGGATTTAAAATTTTTATACTGAAAAAAGGAGCAAATATGCAATGTGAATGATTTTGCATGACTTAATATCGTAAACCCTATGTGAGTCTTGAAGATAAAAACACATTGGTAATTATTAGCTGTGAGAAGATACATTAAACTCTCATGAGTCCAGCAATAATCCTTGACTAGCAGGTTTCAGCAAGCTCACCTTATATAACATATCTGAATGATTAAATCATGCAGTAAAGAAAATGTTCACTTACAAGCCCAGACTACTACACAAAATATGAAGAGGAGTACAACCCTTGCAACATCTGTTTTGTAATGCATGACAAACAAGAAGATAGATGAGCCATGCAAATATTTACTGTAATATGCATAATGTCATGTCATTGGAAAAGTTTTCAAGTATTTAACTAGTTACGACATAAAGAATTATAATATCTTTAGGACTTTACCTAATACATTAAAACTCTTTTTTTTCCAGATAGCTATTTCTGCAAAAATTCTTCAAAAGAGAATGCTACATTAAAACAAACATCACTTTGTTGACTTTTTTTTTATTTTGAAGAGTATTACAAGTTGAAAATTCAAATAAAGGATCATCCTATATTCAATAATATTGATTATTCCCTTAAAATTCTACTTATAAACTAAGAAAATTGTCAGGACTTTTCCAAACTACATGTTCATCTTGAGAGAAAAGCAGATCTTAGTGTCTTTCCAAAACTATATTTAGATAAGGCAAGTGTTTTTCAACTACACTGTATTATTTGGCTCAGATATCTTTTTCACATTTCAAGGAAACTTGTTTTGGCAAACACATAGGTAAAACAAGGAAATCAGTATATCAGAAAACCCTCAAAAGTCAAAGTATAGATTATCAAAGATAAGACTCATGATTTTGGTACTGCATTTTGTCCACAGAAATCAACTGTCAACTTCTATTTTTCATTATTATCTGAGTTTTTATTATTTTATTATTTTTATTATTGTCTGGGTTTTTAAATACCAAATTCAGTAAGTACAACTGGATTTCACTGAAATTAAAAATCATCTCATCTAAAATGATTTAATGATACTATACAATAGGTAAAGCACTATGAAAATATGAGTACATATAGCATCTGAATAATTATAGAAGAAAACCTATATATTTTTTCTGAATAAAAAAGATCTCCTGAAGTACAAATTATCTTCCACATATATTATGATGTTAAGTCACATCATGGTAGTATTCTTTCATGATAGATACACAAAATCATCAATAGAATTAAAGTTACTGGAAAAATCACTAAAGGAAAAGTCAGGATAGTTTAAAGTAAATTTAATAATTATTTATAAGTAAATAAAAAACACTATCACATAATGTCCTTAATCTTGTTTATTATTGATTTATGATCTTACCTAGGAATTTTACTAATGAGAAAAAAAAACAAGTTTAGCATTCATTTTTCAAATTTGGTATGAAAGGACATTTAGGAACTCAGATTCAGATTTGGGTATTCCAACAAAGAAATTATACTATTTTTCAGTATATATTGATAAATATTCTTCTTAAATATTTTTATGAATAATAATAGTTTGCCCTAAATAATGCTTCTAAAAGGCTAGGAGAAGCTATTCTCGAAACCTATATGTGGAAGTGATCTCATTAAAAAGTGATGTGAAATTGACTTCTTAAATTGGCAAAAGCTATCTAAAAATGAATCATAATGATTCTCATGCAATTCTGAATTTTACTAAAAATATACTTTTGATGCACTTGCAGTATATATATATATATATATATATATATATATGCATTCATATATTAGAGTTTTATAAATTTCTTTTTTAAATTAATAAATGGAAAATAATTTATTGAAATAGTTACAATCACTTAAGTAAATGCTAACTAGCATAGTTATCTTGTGACTGACAGCAGATGAAATTTTATTTTCTCCTAACCAGCTGAATGGGGATTTTTGTCTTCTGTAAGAAGACAAAATTGTATTTACAAATTGCATTCTAATCCATACATCAGCTGATCAAAGTGAACAAATTATTGCAGACAATTTGAAACTTCTGAAGTAAGGGCCAAACAAGAGACTTTCTTTGAACACCTTTACTGGATAAACTGTGATTCCAGGATCACATCTCTGGCTGTTTTATCTCATTATACAAATAAAACTATAGTTCAGTATCATTAAAAATTATAACAGGGACTGGTGGTGGGGCGCCTGGTTGAGTGCACGTGTTACAACGTGCAAGGCCCCAGGTTCAAACCGACCCCTGGTCCCCACATCTAGGGGGAAAGCTTCAGGAGTGATGAAGTAGTGCTGCAGGTGTCTCTCTGTCTCTCTCTATCTATATCTCTATCTCCCCCTTCCTCTCAATTTCTGGCTATCTCTAACCAATAAATAAAGAATAAAAATTTTAAGAAAACCTTACTGGGGCCTGGTGGTGGTACACCTCGCTGAGCACACACATTACAATGCACAAGGACCCAGGTTCAAGTCCACGGTCTCCACCTGCATGGGGGAAGCCTCACAAGTGGTGAAGCAGTGCTGCAGGTATATCTCTGTCTCTCTCCATCTCTATCTCCCCCTCCCTCTAGATTTCTGGCTGTCTCTATCCAACAAATAAAGATAATAAAAAATTTTAAAAATCATAACATATTTTGTCTATTAATTTTTCTTCATGAAAATGTGGCAAATGGTTTATTTGTTTCCTGACAAGTAGTAGCCCTGAACTCTGAAAATTTCATGTCTTCTGTGAGTAAATAAATCACCACAGTCTTACATATTTATTACAGAAGAACCTGAGGAGGTTATTTTAACATAGTGAGGAATAAACAAATACACGCTGCCCATTTGTTAATGAATCATTAATTTATCCTTTTAGCCTTAAGGTTTTGCATGAGTCAGTGACTGAATTGTGTGAAATGGTGGGTTGTACAGCAGGAAGTCTAGTGTTGACATATTTCATTGCAAATGTTAATACTTCATGATACATATTCCCATGACTACATCCAACTAACTTGCCCTGAAGGCCTCCTAGAACTGAAAGTGTAATGTTTATATATATTTGGAGACGAAAAGATATATCCAAAGAGAAGGCATAGTAATACCACAGATGCGTCCTCCTAAAGAATTGTTGATGCTCACTAAAAATTAACAGTTGAGTTCCACTGTTTAATTTGGTAGATTATTGGCAGAAATATATTTTAATTCAAGTACTACTTTTGTGATATAGAATGTAGTAACAAAAAGAACTTTACTCTGAGTCAGGAAACCTAGGTTCCCCATTGATTTCCACTGAAACAATCTGTAATTCAGGGGAAAAAAACTTATTTAGCATAGATTATGGTTAGTACAAAGTGTACTTCAGTGAAAATGAATTCTAAAGTCTTATTCAGGGACTGAAAGCTTTATAGTGAATCAATAAGCAGAAGAATAGGAAAAATATACTTGACTTGAGAAACTGGATTTCATTTTACATGGCTGTTCTTGAAATCCCAGATGTATTGAAAAATATAAGAAAAGAAGTGGGTCAGGCTAAGCCTAGTTAAGTACTCGCATTACAGAGTGCAAGACAGAGCTCCAAGCCCATGGCTCCCACCTGCAGAGGAAAAGCTTCTTGAGTGGTGAAGCAGGGTTTCAGGTATCTCACTGTTTCTCCCTCTACCTCCTCTACCCCTCTCAATATCTCTCTATGTCTATCCAATAATAAGTAAAAATATATATAATTTAAAGTTTTTTAAAAATTAAGGAACAAGAAGAATCGTTTGGTTATTTCCCAAAAGTGAAACTCGTCAGAAATATTACTAATAACGGTTTTCAATATCTAAACATTTAGATGAGCAAAATAAGTATGGTTTTAAAAAAGGGTGTGTATAGAATAGATAACAGGGGTCCAGGCGGTGGCTCACCTGGTTAAGCACTCACATTATAATGTGCAAGGACCCGGGTTCAAGTCCCCATTCCCCACCTACAGGGGGAAAGTTTCACAAGTGGTAAAGCAGATCTGCAGGTGTCTCTTTATCTCTCTCTCCCCTTTCAATGTATCTTTGGCTCTATCCAATAATAAATAATATGATTTACAATAGGTAATAGCACTAACATAATTTAAAGAAGAAATAAGAAAAAATAAATTCTAAAATTGGGACCAAAATTTCCCTTTCTCTTCCACTCCAGTAAAGTCACACCAGACAATATTTTCTCCAAATCAGAAGCAAATTAGTATAGCTATTTCCGTTTAGATAAGGACAGTATGGAAAATTTCATGGGACAAAATCAGTAGACAGAAGCCTAAAAGATTTTGCTATTTTTTTTTCCTTGTTAGTGTTTTCTTAACCTTATTCTAATTGTTCAAATTCCTGAAATCACAGAAATTCTAGTTAAAGCCTCTTCAATAATGTTATTTGATTCTTGTTTCATTCACAAGATAAGCTACATAATCAACCTTTAGTGCCTCTGAAATTATAAACTAGGAATTGCTGGTGCTGAATATTTTTTAATTTTTGTCCTTTCCTGCACTTAAATATTTCTATGCCCTAGGGTTGGGGGAGGAATCAGTGTTGCACAGACGGTTGTTGTTACTTAAGCAACTTTCAGTATGAACCATTTGATAAAAAAAAAAAAAATCATGAAACTTCATTGGTCGTCACAAAACTACATGTGTTCTGGATCATTCAAACTTTTCTGTGTGTTCAAATCGATGCTACTCTATGTCTTGCCATATGAGATAGCTTCATGAGTTTATGTTTGAACGGAAAAGCTTCTTGTCAAACACAAACTTAGTCAGCAGAGAAAAAAAGGTGGAGTTTCCTCATTTAAAACAACTGCCAACAGGCTATGGCCTTTATGGGCCCTGACACTCAATAAAGTTGAGAAAGTCAGTGCACTGCAGCACACAGATTTTTGCTTAAGATCAAAGTAAAACAGACAGCTTCAATAGGCTTTAGTTCTGTCTTTTCACTTCCTGTAAGTATTGAGCTCCTGAACTATATTAATTACCAAAGTTTCTGATTAGAGGCAATTGGTTTCCTTTCTGACACTGAAAAGTCCAATTAAAAAAAAAAAAGCTGTTTCTGCCTGGCCCTACCTCTATTACTCATTTTGATGATTCCAATGATTTCTAAAGTGGTAAGAAATAAAATTTGTTTTTTTCTAAGGATTCTCTGAAGCTCATTGATGGAGCTTACTTTTAAATATGTTCAGCAGTTTGCTTTTTATTAACAAATAAATTCATTCTGTTCCAATCTAACTTAGCATTCTAGTTAATTATAGCTGACAGTTTCAACTAACAAAAAAAATCAAACATGATCATAATAAATTTTTAGAAGAACAATATCACACTTCAATTTTTTAATTAAGTTGAAAAATATAATTGAGTATAGTTTTTTAAAGCTGAGGAAGTGTAAAAAGCAAAATGTGTGAGGAGAATAGTTACTGTTTTTCATTTTCAGATAGAATGACCTACACACAAGTTTTATGCTTTGCTATTCCAAAAGTAAAATTTCAAGTATTGCTGAGGTGTGGAGAAGCAATTTCTTTAAATTTTTATTTATAAAAAAGGAAACACTGACAAAAACCATAGGATAAGAGGGGTATAACTCCACACAATTCCTACCACCAGAACTCTGTATCCCATCCCCTCCCCTGATAGCTTTCCTGTTCTTCATCTCTCTGGGAGTATAGACCAAGGGACAGTATGGAGTACAGAAGGTGGTAGGTCTGGCTTCTATAATTGCTTCCCCGCTGAACATGGACATTGACAGGTTGATCCATACTCCCAGCCTGCCTCTTTCTTTTGCTAGTGGGGCAGAGCTCTGGGGAAGCAGGGCTCCAGGAAACATTGGTGGGACCATCTGCCAAC